>NC_059373.1:27024280-27365780 GCF_019703515.2 Myxocyprinus asiaticus
TGTGATTTTTGTAGCTACAAAGGTCTGATCACCATTCACTTGCACTGTATGGACCTACAGAGCTGAATATTCTTCTAAAAATCTTTGTGTTCTACTGAAGAAAGAAAGTCATACACATCTAGGATAGCATGAGGGTGAGTAAATTATGAGATCATTTTCATTTTTAGGTGAACTATTCCTTTAAATTGTCATCGTGGGCTGCACACATTAACAGCACAACCAGACTAGTCCAATTCATGAGCAAATAACTCTTTTGAACCGGTTCTTTTAATGAATAGTTTATAACACTCATGTACTCACAAGTTACCAGTTTGAGTCTGATGAAATCTTCACTGAATTACTCAGTGAATCGGTTACATCTGACTCACTAACTGAAGATATCATTACTTTCAGAAATGAGGAAAGAGCTGTTTAGTATACTTAAGATTTGTGGCACTTAAATCAGTATCATTACAGACAGGTTGCTCAGGTTGAAGTGTAGTTCAAAAAAACTGATTAAGTAATTAAGATTTTTTTTATATAATAAATTATATTGAAATTAAAATATAGAGAGTTATTTCATTTTTTATTATAAAATATACTTTTTTTGTTTTTAAATTAATATGGCCCAGAAACAGAAGGCTGTAGAAAACACTGGAAAATAATACAAATGAGATGAAATCATTTGTAACTGTCATTTGTTAAGCTTTTAATTCATTGGATTACCCAATTTTAGGACCTGCCACATGAATATTTTATCATAAAAAAAAAAAAAAAATCATTTAATTCCCAGCAAATATAACAATATCGTACTGTGATCTAAAATTACTTCGGCTATACTGTGATGTAAGATTATTTCGTAACACCCATCCCTAACTGCAAGCAACTGTAAACTAAATCAAAGGACATAAACATCATTCAAAAGGACATTTCGGATGTTTCTATTGACTCTTTACTGACTGCTGCACAAGCACAAAAACACTTGTTTTTATGGAGGAGTTTTACAGACTTCTTGCAAGGGCCAAGTCCATCCCTCTGCAATTGTTACCTCATAAAGAGAAGTAAATCCTAATGAAGCCATTACAAAGTCCATTTTCCCCATCAATCATGCCTTTACACTGATATGCCAATACATAATGTTGGTCATGTGCCATTCTCACCTTCTCCTTGGCAAAAGCAGCCCCTGGATCCACAGACAAAACCCAATTACAGATAACAATGTGCTAATCTCTGTTCCCAGGGAGCAGAGAGTTGGCCTGGAGAGAGATAGCACTGCTGTAAGGCTGAAACGCAGACCAGATACAGCCTGTATGACAGACCCTCTTTTTTTGGTCTTCTTCACTGTTTCCTGCTAAAGTCACGCTCCCTTCCCCCTTCCACACACATACACACACACACACAAACACACATCCTCACACCTTCACCACCCTGAATCTTTGACCATTTTACAGCTAATCTTTAAATGTAAATTCTGTGACGGGAAAATAGAGGAGGCACGAGATAACAGGTTACATCTTCACTCCTGCGCCGCTATCGTCTTCTGCATCACTGAAAAGCACCTATTCAATAAGATTACCTTCTGGCAGAGTGCACGGCTACACACCGCGGCTTTGTATTCATTAAACACACATCCCCGGCTTATCTGAAATATAAAGGGGCTTGTCAGGATGGCACATTGTGTGTGTGTCTAAGGGGAAGGCAATGTGCATTAGGGCGATTACAATATCAGCTTGGTCCAGATGGAGGCAGGAAAATAAACAGAGGGAGAAAGAGAGAGAGAGCAGAGCAGAGCAGAGCAGAGCAGAGCAAAGCGAGAGAGACAGAAGACAGTGTGTGTGTGTGTGTGTGTGTGGCTGATGGATGTGAGTGAAAAGGAGTGTGTGCTAGAGTAAGAGAAGTTAATTGGCAACTGAATCTTGGATTAACAGAGAGAGAGTGAAAGAGAAAGACAGACAGAAAGAGAGGAAGACAGATAGTGAGCAAGTCTGCACGGGGGCCTGGACACCTATCAGCTGTGAAGTGGTTTGTTTAGTTAACCCTGGACCACACTGACTGCTCACGGTCAGATAGACCCCTCAGCCACCAGCAAGTTCAGATCCATGCTAACTAAATTTACAGAAATACTTATTTCTTATACTGAAATACTTATTTCTTATTTCTTATATCTTATACTGAATATTTGGTTTCATAATCATCTGTTTCAGCGATTTGAATGAGCGCATTTGCATGACACCAAGTAATTTCCCTAGCAGCAACATTCACAAATATTGTTGATACTGATCTCATATTTATTCTTAAATCTTTTATAATCTTTAAAATAATTAATTTCATGGTTTTTCATGGTTTAAACCCATGTAAATTCTCACTCCCCCTTCACATTACATTGCCTCTTGTATCCAGCCCCACGATACAATAAAAACCACTCATCCTCTCCTCTCACATTATACTTTCATGCTTTATGAAATCCAATAACCACATGCTAAATTCCTCTCCTTGAAAAATTTGTAGCCATTATGCCCCCTATCGATTTCAAGTACAGAATCTCAGAGATGGCGGCCGTCTCAATCATTCATTGCCAGCCCTCCGCAGAGACTCACATCGAGTCAAATCTACAGCCTTCGCAAATAAGGGGCTTTCTGCCCTCCGACAACTGACTTTGCTTATTTACGGCCCAAGATTAAGTGTGTCAGCAAGTCCAACAGTAGCCCTCAATGAATATAAAGAGCCTCATACATGATATAGCTCAACGGAAAGAGATACAAGTAAAATAACACTAATGTTTTTTTGGGAATGTTTCCCTTAAGAGTTGGAACATTAAGAGTGCACACGGCTGATGTTGTGTAACTGAGCTTGCTAGTTTTTCTTCCCTTTTTTTATTGTAGTTTTTATTCATGCAGAAAAATTATATGATGGCTTGAACCTTTTTGCTCACACAAATGGATGCTCACTGCAGAATTTACAATATGTGTTCCTGTATCCCAAAAGGGTGTGTTTTTTTATTTAAACATGCATAAAGAAAATGTTGGCTATTTGTGGAAGTGTCTGGTGAGAATATCTGTCAGTTTATCTATGGAGTTAATGACATCACTAATGAAATGAGTTACACACTGTCACAATAAAAGACTTGGCTTTCGGCCAGAGCGTCTGCTGTTCATCATTTAAAATACACAATAAGCACTTCACTACACATTTTTTTATGGTGCTCTGCGTAAATGAGAAACACATTTACCATTAAAAAGAACATTTGTCTTTCATGAATGTGACACAAATAGATTAATATTTACATTGCATGGTTGTTATGTCATGCTTAATTTCTAGTGATGCATGACCTAAAGTGAGCATTAAAATGTATAGATAATCCTTACAACTCATACAATATTTTATTAAAATAAAAGCAGAGAGCAATATGAGTAAATATCCTACATGGGAAATTAATAATGGGAAAATTCCAAGCACCTTCCCTGTTATCCCCGAAAAATAAAGGATGTATATTTCCATATCTCTCTCTCACACACAGCTGTGTGTAGCCTAGTCATCTCTTCATTATGCTGTGGCAGTGTCTGGTTTCACGCGTTTGACCTGCGTGAGGCCAGTGGGAGTGGAGGAGAGTGAAACAGGTGTGAAGCAGGCAGGCTGGTGGCTGTGCAGATGGCCTCAGCCAGAGGATGCTGCTGCCTGTTAATGCTGGTTTCACACACACACACACACACACACACACACATGTTGGTGCAGCTATCATTATGAGGACTCTCCATAGACATAATGATTTTTATACTGTACGAACTATAGATTCTATCCCCTAACCCTAACCTACCCCTAGACCTAACCCTCACAAAAAACTTTCTGCATTTTTACATTTTCGAAAAAACATCATTTAGTATGTTTTTTAAGTGATTTGAATTATGGGGACACTAGAAATGTCCTCATAAACCACATTTATAGCATAATACCAGTTTGTAACCTAAAAAAATGTCCTCGTAAACCACCCAAACCTGCCCATACACACACACACACACACACACACACTCACAGTGCTTATCGCTTTCCGAACCCTCACCCCCAGCCACCATGCACCATGTTTGCCATTAATCAAGGTACACTCAGTGCCTGCACTGTCCCTTGGTCTCCAGTTCGAATCTCATGTTGACAGGAGCAGTGAGCAAACACTTTAATGAGGTGATGACCAGATCATACAGGAGAGTTTGATAGTTCAGTAGTTATTG
This sequence comes from Myxocyprinus asiaticus, assembly GCF_019703515.2. Classification (NCBI taxonomy): domain Eukaryota; kingdom Metazoa; phylum Chordata; class Actinopteri; order Cypriniformes; family Catostomidae; genus Myxocyprinus; species Myxocyprinus asiaticus. Next base: position 27,028,483 of record NC_059373.1, read on the forward strand.
CTGTCTGCTGGTCATTCTGTACGAGACTAATAGCATTCTGAGTCAAACACATACATGTGATCAAAACAAAATAAGCATACTTTTAGAACCTTAATTACATTACAGTGGTAATACTGTAATAAGAGATGGGGGGGGGGGGGGGGTTCTGTCTGAGAATGTTCTCAAGCCCTAAGAACAAGCATCTTTTGACCTACAACATCCGTTCTCCAAAATCCCTCAGGGTTTATTTTTTCATTTATTTATTTTGTGCCTAAAAAACACACACTGACTGCCAATGAGAGCGAAGACCCACAGAAAAATAAGAATCAACCCTTTAATTTCGACCTTGACTCTTCAAAAAAATCTCATTCAAACTTCAAAGACTCAACTCTTCAGTCTCCAGATAACTTAAGCATCCAGAGGGAAGAATAAACATCATTATGGATTGAGAAGATACGTTTGACAATTGTGACTGGTGCAGCTTTTAGTCAACTGCTGAAAGCATCTTCACAATTCATTGTTATATAACAATTGTTAATGTAGCTTCTCAATTAATTGTGATGTCACAAGTGTAAATGCATCTTCTCAATCAGATGTGCTGTCACAATTGGTAAACATTTTCTCAGTCCACCATGATGTCACAACTGCCAAACACATCTTCTTAATCCGTTGTGATGTCAGAATGGTCGAACCTTCTCAATCCACAGTGATGCCACAAAAGTATTGCCTCACACTTTATGTTTACCTTTCCCCGTATGTCTAAATTTGTTACATAAACATAATAATAATAATCATCATCATAATAATCATCATAATAATAAACTACTTAGAAAGCTCAGAAACTGACCAACAACAATTCCCATGCCTATTAGAGTCGGATCGGTCGTTATTATGTATTCATAGACTGAGGAGACATTAAACTCGGGACAACAGCTGACATGCAGATAGTCAGTCAATGTTTGACTTTTAAAACGAGTAGGTTGACTTTTATGATGATTTCCAATTACTGTACAAATAAATTGTGAACAGTATCATGCTAAATTTTCTTCACTAAAATGTTATCAAAAGATTCATTAATTAGAGGCCGAGAGACTGCATCTCTTAAAATTGGTACATTAAGTGTTGTCTTGCATTGTCAAACTATCGATTTACGATCATTCATTTATTTTACACGTGATAGTAAATACAGAATAATCATGAGTCGGACTAATTTATATGCAGATTACAATCCACAGAAGAAAATACGATGGAATTATTTATTTATTTATTTATTTTTATTTATTTATTTTTAGTTAGAGAAAAAAAAACATCCCTTGGTGTGGAAGTTATTTTTGCATTGTTTTACTATTAACGAGTTAAATATGGTGAAAGCATAATTTTGTTAAGCGTTACAGCAGTAAGGGAGAATTTAACTAACTATGATTAAATGTGACAAATGCATAGAAGCCGAACGTTTTGGAAAACATATTTAAAACATATTTTCCTTTGTGATATTTGCTTTACGTTGTAAATAAATAAATAAAAAATCCGCAAAAGGCTATAAGAAACGAGTTATAAAAGACTTCTGTGTGTTTGTCATTCACGCAAATGTGTAATAAAACATTCTCATATTACTAAACATGTTTAAAATGTACAGACTACTAAATGTGTATAACATACTGTAAAGAGAAAAATAAATGAAATTAGTAACTGAGCGACTTACACTGAAAAGAGGTAGAAATTCCCACCATGCGTAACGGCGTTGTTAGAGAAAAAATAAAATAATTTCCTGTCCTCGACCCGGTCGAATCGATATATCAGAGCTGTTCCTCAGTACTATACGTGTACTTCCAAGAGGCAGAATAACATGTGTCCGTCAAACTCCGGTGCACAGCTCTAGAAAGCCTCCAGTCTGCTGAAGTGCAGTGAGCTCTCCACTCGGATGAAGCTCAACCTGACAAGAGGATGCTGTACGCGTCTTTCGCTCAACTCATTTAGCGCTGTTTCCTTTAAATGTCCGAATAAATGAACACGAAACACTCTAGAATGCTTAGTCCCGGTGTGCTGCAACAGTCAGGGATGTTTAGAGAATATAGAAATAGTGACAAAACAGTTTCTTCCGTAGAGCCTCTATCTTTCACCCAAATGTTACGAGAAGCTGTGGCGCTTTGCCTCTAGTCGGCGAGCTTCGACGGGAAACCCAGGTGCAGGGTGGGCGGGGCTTTCTCTAGCGGTGGGCGGAGACTGAGATAACAGGCATCTAGACAGATTTGTGGAATAAACTCCATATGAGAGAAGTGAGATTGTGTGAGAAGATTATGTGAGTTATAACGGGGAGGGTTTGTCGTGGCGCTTTAGTGCTTTGCTTTCACTCTTTCCCTTCCTCTATGGTGTTATTTTAGTTTAATATTAATAATAAATGTAACATACAAATGGAAAGAGATTTACAAATAATAAGTTGGTTCACAAATAAATTGACTGAGATCCACAAATAAATGTAAGGAGTTTCACAAAAACTAAATAAATTCACAAATAAAAATAATGAAAATTATAAATATATTGTAGGGTAAGCCGAAGGTGGATATTGAAATGAGGAGGAAACTGAGAATTGCATAATTATTGCTAATTCTAGAACAGCATTTTATTTCAGGCAGTTCAACAAATAGCTTTACCATTCAATAAGCCAAGCCCAAGCTAAACCAAACACCCCAGCATTCTCAGTCATGGTAACGAAATAAAAACACCTCTTTTCAACCCTTGCATAACAGAACATAAAAGATATCCCTATTTACTGAATTTCTTCCTAAACACTCTCTTATTTAACACTAAACTGCTTACTTTAACTAACACATTCCAGCCCTATGCTGAGCATCCAGGGAAATGGAAATCCCCTGCACTAATTCAACCACCCACCACACATTATGTCACAATATGTTAGGAGTTTCACAAAAATAAAGTGAATTCACAAATAAATAAAATGAGATTTGCAAATAAAAAAAATATTTACAAATGTATATTTTGAACTCACAAACACAACTCTGTCCAGCATTCATTTGTGAATCTCGCACATTTATTTGTGGATCTCTTCCTGTGCATTTGCGGATCGCTACACGCATTTGTCGATTTTGAAACAAATCTAGCATCAAGATGTGCACACAAATCTACAAATAGGTACACTTCACCCATCATCTACTCAAGCCAATCAGATAACGGCCACATTACTCAGACCAATCGTAGCACTTTCTATCTTCAACCAATCATGCTTCGTTTTACTGTCAGGGCGGGACCAGAGTCACAGTGCTCTCATGAGCATGGAATCAAGCACATACAGATAAGCTCCAAGGCCACAAACTTTTAAAGAAATGGACGCCATCAGAGGAATACTGTGACTTAAGGTTTGTATCATTTTCTCTCGGTTATAAACATGTGTAATGTCTTGTTAAATGTCGACAGCTGAAAACTGCCCATTTGTAGAGTGTCCTGATCATTAGCTTTATAGCTAACCTGGCTGACTGTATGAGTCTGCTATTTTAATGTTAACCAAGTTTCTTGACTGAAATGTGCCGTCAAAACCTTTACTCTTAATGTTATTTGGCAGATCCAAACAGACACACTACTAGACACTACAAAAGATCAGTAGTACAGATAGTGTCTTTATAAAACATCAATCATATTTGATGATCTTAGGTGCATAAACCATAAATGAATACCCTATATTACACAGTGTTCAAGATCTGCTTTGGCAATAATTTAGTTTCACATTATGTTAATGTATATAAAAAAAATAAAATGAATTGAAGTAATATTTCAAAGGATTTATATTTTTAGCACTGAGTGTTATGGCAGACCAGTCCAATGTTACTCACAATAAATAATTATGTTAACCCTGTAAAACAATGCATGTTTCACTTATTTACTCAGGAAGTATATGGCTGTGAGATACAGGAGGACGACAACAACAACAACAACAACAACAACAATAATAATAATAATAATAATAATAATAATAATAATAAAAGAATTGTGAGGATACTGGAGAACTGGTGCTTTCTGCTCCACAAAAAGATGGAAACAGTTGTGGGACTTTTGTGCTACTGGTGGTAAGACATCACAAAGCTCCATGGCCCAATCTTGTTTGTGTAACATGTTCTTTTCTATACAGTAATGGACTTGTTTTTAACATGTAACTATTATTTTTTTCCAATCATTTGTGCAGAATGCTCTAACCCTGTCTAGGGCTATCCGTCCCAGACAACTGATACAACACCATGACGTGGCAAGGAGGATTTTTATATACAACAAAATCAAGCAAAATGCCAGCACTCCAGTTGTAATGTTCAATTCCAGTGTTTGTGTGTGTAAATACATGTACTCAAATGTATTGTCTTTTGTAGTTACATGCATGACAACCTGCAATTTGTAACCAAAAAAATCATACCTTTTAGCCAACAGACTTGCATTAAAGTGTTAAAAAAAACAGGCACACTTTAAAAATCTATTTACCTCAAAATGCCTTGATAGAACTCAATAAAATATTTGTCAACTAAATGACAAAAATTATTTTGTCAAATGAGATGAGTCATCATTTATACTCATGTTGCTCCAAACCCAAATGACTGACTTTCTTCTGTGGGAGGATCCCAAAAGGAGATGTCAGGAGTAATGATAGGGACTGACTGCCTCGCTTTCATTTCAGCCTCATTAGCAGCATCTACATTTTACAATGTATTCTCATATTCCACAGAAGAAACTAAATAGTACAGATTTAAAAAAAAAAACATGAGGGTGAGTAAATGACAGAATTTTTTTTTCTTTTCTCCCCAATTTGTTATGCCCAATTCCCAATGCGCACTAAGTCCTCGTGGTGGCGTAGTAACTCGCCTCAATCCGGGTGGCAGAGGACGAATCTCAGTTGCCTCCGCCTCTGAGACAGTCAATCCGCACATCTTATCACATGGCTTGTTGAGCGCGTTTTTTTTTTTTTTTTTAATACATTAACATAATGTAAAACTAAATTATTGCCATAGCAGATCTTGTACACTGTGTGATAAAGGGTATTGATATATGGTTTGTGCTCCTAAGATCATCAAATATGATTCATGTTTTATAAAGGTACTATCTGTACTACTGATCTTTTGTAGTATCTAGTGGTGTGTCTGTTTGGATCTGCCATGTAACATTAAGAGTAAAGGTTTTGATGACACATACATACACTTCCATTAAGTAGCTAGGCGTTTCAGTCGTAGCCGACACATACAGTCAGCCAGGTTAGCTATAAAGCTAATGATCAGGACACTCTACAAATGGGCAATTTTCAGCAGTCGACATTTAACAAGACACTACACATGTTTATAACCGAGAGAAAATGATACAAACATTAAGTCACAGTATTCCTCTGATGGCGTCCGTTTCTTTAAAATTTTGCGGCCTTGGAGCTTATCTGTATGTGCTTGATTCCATGCTCATGAGAGCACTGTGACTCTGGTCCCGCACTGATAGTTAAATGAAGCATGATTGGTTGAAGATAGAACGTGCTACGATTGGTCCGATTAATGTGGCCATCATCTGATTGGCTTGAGTAGACGATGGGTGGAGTCCACCTATTTGTAGATTTGTGTGCACATCTTGACGCTAAATTTGTTTCAAAATCGACAAATGCGTGTAGCAATCCGCAAATGCACAGGAAGAGATCCACAAATAAATGTGCGTGATTCACAAATGAATGCTGGACAGAGTTGTGTTTGTGAGTTAAAACATATATTTGTAAATAATTTTTTATTTGTAAATCTCATTTTATTTATTTGTGAATTCACTTTATTTTTGTGAAACTCCTAACATATATTTGTAAATCACATTCTTTTTATTGGTGAATTAATTTAATTTTTGTGAAACTCCTTACATTAGTTTGTGGTTCTCATTCAATTAATTTGTGAACCAACTTTCTATTTGTGAATCTCTTTCCATTTGTTTGTTAATGTTAATATGCAACAATTCCATCTCCATATTCCTCTCTTAGCCTGCAGCAACTCAAGGCAAACACTTCCACTAGTCCACGACCATCTGGACTTCATCTCGACCCGCCGAGCCAGAAAAAGCAGAAGCGTCGTTTACAGCCCGATGATAACAGCCTCTTTCACACAGACACCGTTTATGAAGTTAAAACATCGCAGACTCCCTCTCGCAAATTTAGCTTCTAACCCCAACTCAACCTATAAATTGTATGCGTAAAGTGAGATAATATATTCTAGAGAGGGTTTATTTTACACTAAGGGTTTGCATCAGGATTATGAAATCATTCTGGCATCCAACATTAACTTGGCCACATTCCAAATATGATGTCGTATACTTATGTTAACAATGTTTATCTTTTGTTTCAGGGGTTTAAATGAGGATTTATTAATGTAATTGCAACGATTGAGTGTAAATCTTCATATTTATTTTCTCATTTGAGTGCTAGCCTATTATGGTTTCTCAGAAAACATGATGAGAACCTGTCTCAGACTGTGGCTGTTTCTCAATGTGTGTTCTTTTGTGTTCTTTCATTCTCGTGGATTTATTTGATATCATCATCCACTGCCAAAGTTAAATTCCAATACTCAAGATTGCAAGTACAGAGAATGCATAAAAATGAACCGGATGTGTTCTTGATCAGGCCCAATACTGAGGATGTGTTGGATGGTGATTAAGCGGAGCGGAGGGCGTAAGAATGCAAAACTAAGTAATAACTAGAAGCTATACCAGACTACACCACCCTGGGAATTCCACCCAGGGAGTATGGGACACATGATATCAATTAACAAGGTCACACAGGTTCACTTCACTAATGAAAAGCCAGAAACCTGGGTACAAGTACAAAAAATAAAAAATTGTATTGAAGAAAATACAGCAGGCACTGGCCTTAACTAGGAGTTTGTGCAAATAGCAGGACACACACACACACACACACACACACACACACACACACACACACACAAAATGCAATTGGAGTTATACGATATAATGTAAAGTTATAAAATATATGATTAGACACAGCTGCAAGACCTGGGGCTTACCAGCAGGGGTGGACTACAAGGACCAGTATCAGCCCTAGAATAGAGGGTCACTGCATTCCATGTGTGCACACACACACACCATACAATAAGACGGGATATCAGTGAAAAACACCACCACCAATACAAGCGGGAAAGAAAGCCAGCCTCCCTGCCTTTGACACCCAGATCCTGCAACAAACACAAGAGGGTTAACAATGACGTGGTCATGAAGCATTTCCAGGTGGCAAATACACACCTTTTTATACACCAGAGGGCAACACTGATAGGCTGTCAACAATGACAGTGATTAGGGGAGATAGCCACCTACTCCACTACAGTGACTTGTGGGCAAGAACCCAGTACTATGGTGGCAGGTGAAGGACATGTATCATTGTGTTTTCCCGCAAGAGATTCCCGCAGTAAGTTCGCAAAATCTGATGGCTCTTGAGAGTCGATATACTCCATCAACATTTGTTGTTCTGTTGGGCATGATTTTAATAAAATAATAAACACATGGAGGAAACTAGTGTTTACATACTTTATTCTTTTAACGTGTCACAAGCCCTGCAAAACCTCATTGGTATGATGATAATAATGTTGTCACTGGTGTGTGATAATGCCAGTAGTTCTCTCACTGGCTACAAATGTGCTGGGACGGGCAAGTGGCAACAGGAAGATCGCAGAACATCTCAAAACTTAAATGCCAATAGATGCTTTCTACGTCCTTCTGTCCTTAAGAGTTCTTTCTCTCAAGGTAGCTTGGAAAGACTGGTGTTCCTAAGATTGCAAGACCATTCTCTGCGTTCTTTGTACTGAGAAACATCCCCTCTCTCCAGAGTTCTTGATGTGCAGGTCAGACCCTTTGCTCCTCTCAGACAAAGACTCCTCTCAATCTCGGTGTGGTTCCTCTCAGTTTGGAAGCCAACAAGCTGCTGGCTGAATGGAACATGCTCGTGTCAGATCAACACAAACAGACCCAGCCCTCTGTTAACACAAGGACTCAATGCAATCTCTTTACGTGCCAAGTGTGCATTAGAGAAAAGTTCTTGTGGCAATCACAGGGCAACATCTTGACACCGGAGGCAAAAGGATGGTGGTTTAGGAAACCTGAAGGGGCAAGAGTGGGTACCGTGTCCACTGATAACAGCACAAGAGTCCAGGAAACACACAGTGCTGTTTTTGCCGCTGGGGTTCCTGAAAGTCAGCCGCCCTGGGCGACGGGCCGCACACACACAGGATACCTCACCTCTGTTTAGGGAAAAATACATGCTGGGACTGACACACACGCACACACGCACAACCAAGCCACTGTGTTGGAGCTCTAAAACAACAGCAGAAAAATGCCACTAATGGGGTGTTTAATTTGTTTTAACTCATACAAAGTCCTTCATCAGAACCATTACAATTGCACTACACTGAACACAAGTTCAAATTGCATGTTTTTAGCACTTAAAGGGATAGTTCACCCAAAGATGATTCTCATTCACTCCCCCTCATGTTTTTCCAAACCTATGTGACTTTCTTTCATAAGGGAGGAAAAACTGAAATTTTAGGCAAAATATTAGCCTCAGTCACCATTCACTTTCCTTGTGTAGAAAAAGATCCAATCAAGCTGAATGGTGACTGAGTCTAACATTCTGCATAACACCTTCATTAGTGTTACACAGTATAAAGTAAGTCATACAAGTTTGGAACAACATGAGGGTGAATAAATTATGACAGTTCACCCAAAAATGACAATTCTATCTCTTTAACCATGTCAAGAAATAAGAGAATCCTTGAGTTTTTATAAATTCCTGGGTTTTTCTTATAAGAACATTTTTAGCAGCAAAAATGCTAATTAAATGTATTTTTTTAAAGTCATTTAAAATGTTTAAATATTTTTCTTTTGTTGCTGTCAAGGTATTTTAAATAAAATTATTAGTCTTAATCAATAACGACAAAACAAAATAACAGGATAAAAGGGGAGTAAACTCAATTAAATATTTTATCTTTAAAACCTTCCAAACCCCAGAATACCTAATAGTATAATCCTCCATCAGAGTCACCAATAGAAACTGAAATAATGTCAATAGCTGCTGAAAGTGCACTTTGTTGTTTTTTTATTTATTTGCTTTTGCTTTGTATTAAATTTTTTGAGTGCAAATGATGGAATTTTGCAAAAGTGACAAAGATGTATGTGAAAACAGATTCACTTTTTAACCCCTCTAACAACACTAAATAAGACACATGAATGGCCCAAAATATCATAAGCATGGCTCAGTTAGCATATTATGGAATTCAAATGCCGTCTGCCAGCTCCATCTTTCTGAGAGTAATGGGGAAAAGCTAAGTGGGAAGAAATTGACAAGCGCTACTTTCTCTGTGATAATGTAATTAGTATGCCCTTCTCCAGAGCTTCACCTAATTCTCCAACCAAGTTCTTGTCTGAAGGCCATATATAACCGGGACATTTTTCACACCTCCCCTTTCTCCACCCTAACACAAATGAATAAATCACACTGCTCTTGTTATAACATTTACTGCTTGTTTATGTGAATTCCCTCAGATAATTTCTCAGCTAAATCAAACAACAGACCTCTCTTCGTGTAAATGAAAATATGGAGGAAAGCAAGACAGTAAAGTCTTGCCCATGGGTATATTGTAAGGCAGATCACTCCAAAGTGGCAGATATGTAAGTCTCTCAGTGCTGGAGTTTGGAGATCTGGGGTTGTCCTCTGGGTGCTGGGCTCTGTACAATCCCTTTTGAAGTGTGCACATGTGAAAAACACATCTCAGTGCCTTCAAGTAGCCCAAATCCCACTGGCAATAAAAGTTGACAGACGAGACATATGAAGTGTAACGTTGCCCTGTCTGTCAGCCAAAGACATATAAACACACAAACACACTCACACACAACCATACACAGTCTTTTGGAAACATGCTCCTTGAAATATGTCCCTGTTGTTGTACCATGAGAATGAAAGAGTGCATTGATTTGCCCAGACCTGTCTTGTTTCAACACACACACACACACGCACGCACGCACGCACGCACGCACGCACGCACGCACGCACGCACACACACACATATGTTGGTGCAGCTATCATTATGAGGACTCTCCATAGACAGTGATTTTTATACTGTACAAACTATAGATTCTATCCCCTAACCCTAACCCTACCCCTAAACCTAACCCTCACAAAACACTTTCTACATTTTTACATTTTCAAAAAAAAAAAAAAACATCATTTAGTATGTTTTTTAGGTGATTTAAATTATGAGGACACTAGAAATGTCCTCATAAACCACATTTATTGCATAATACCCTTGTCACACACACATAAACACATTAGACAAATATTATTTCATGTAGTTAGAGTCTACTGTTGGAACAGAAGTATTTGTTTGCATCAGGAGAAGACATCGACATAAAAAATGAATCATCGTGGTGAAAAGGGATATCAGTGAATAACATGATTTTTTTTTTTTTAACAAGGGAGCATTTCAAGCTTGTGTTTACAGACTTGGCCTGCCTTAATTCACATAAACTAAATTATGCAAATTGTTATGGGATTCTCAAGTCAACACTAAACACTTGAACTTGATTTTATCCATCTTTTTGATTGGATTATGACAAGTGGGTTTTGTAACAGTATGGATTAGGATAAGGTCATGACAGTTTAAGCAAAAACCCGATCGGCAAACATAGAGTTTTGTCCATTACCCTGATTTCGCTCTGCATGTAAACACCTTAACAGCTTATCAAAAGTGTTGTGCACATGACTATTTTGGCGTCAAAACTAGAGATGTTCAAAATGTATCAAAATGTTTTGATGCTACGCGCCCAGGATAGTACAAAAAATGGTTAGGACACAGTTTTAGAGGAATACAATTTGGCTACTCTTAATTGAGTGTGATTCTGAATGCAGAACTGGTAAAATGGTAAACATAAATGGTAGTGTAATATGAGGCTTAAAGGTGGAACCTGGATGACTCTAATGTGATGGTGGCTATTCACAGTTGCTGCTGGGACGACAGGAGCTCTCCAGATGATTCATGTGCAAAGCATATCTGACTCTCAATCGCACTGTCTGGAGAACTCACCATTGTACTTTTACTGCTAGTAGACATGAGAAACTGCATTCTAAAAAGTTCAGAAAGAGAGAAGAAAAAATAGAGACCTTAGTGGGGAGGAGAGGAGAGTGCAGTCTCTGGCTGAAGAAAAAAGAAAAGAGAGAGCGAGAGTGAGACAGCAGAGGAGCGAGCGACACTGCCAAAGATAGGGCTGATTGGCAGCATTACTTCTCGCCATTCATCACGCAGGAACTCCAGACTTCCCAAATCCTTCAGCAGATGGAGTGGCCACTCAGTTTAAACACCTGATATGAAGCCATCCATTATGCTGTAATGCAGCAGTTGGGTCTGCAGCTGGGCCCCTGATACAGTGCTGCATGGCTCTGGTGGGCTTGGAAAGTAGCCTGAGTGCACCCGTGATGGACTAGAGCCAGGCAGGCTCCACAGCACCATGCTCTCCCCTGATAGCATTCACAGCCCTCAACTGGACCATGGAACAGGTGGATGCGAAAGAGAGAAAGACAGAGTGACTTCATGCGTAGTGGAGAAGGGGCAATGTTGAAGCAGAGCTAAGGATGGAAAAATGCACATAGCTTCCTGTGTTGAATACCAATCACTCTGGAACCTTGTGAGCTAAGCTATCTACACAAATAAATATGAGCATTGGGGAGTAACAAACTAAACGCAGTGATGCTACTACTGTGGCAGTATAGTTCAGCTGTAACATACTTGTTATTACAATTTCATATATGGGAAGTAGGAAAATTCTGATAGCACGCTAAGGCAGCATTACAGCAGTGTGAGCTGAGCTTTGCTTCTTTTTTATAGCTTTTTTATTATTATAATTTAGTGTGAATGTATTGGCTGAATTTGCTGTTACCCTAATCAAGATTTATTCATCCAACTGTTTTTGTGTCAGAGAAATATTTCTGATTACATTATAAAATAAATAATCTGAAGGTTATATATTTTAAAAGGTATTTTCCCCTTAAATATCTTCAATGTAGTTAGCTACTTTCTGATAGTAGCTTGTAGTTTAGCAAACTACAGTTCTTTTATAAAAAATGTAGCTTGACTGTAGTTTAAAGAAATATTCCGGGTTCAAAACAGGTTAAGCACAATTGACAGCAACATTTGTTGCATAATGTTGATTACCACAAAAAGTAATTTAGACATCCCTCCTTTTCTTTAAAAAAAAAAAGCAAAAACCGAGGTTATAGTGAGGCACTTACAATGGAAGTGAATGGGCCAATTTTTGAAGGGTTTAAAAGCAGAAATTTGAAGCTTATGATTTTATAAAAGCACTTATATTAAATCTTCTGTTAAAACTCATGTATTATTTGAGCTTTAAAGTTGTTTCAGTCATAATTTTTACAGTCATTTTAGGGTTTTAGGGTTTATTGACATTACATCATCATGGCAACGAAGTTCTAAAATTGGCTATAACTTTACACAGAAAAGGTAAGTAAGTGATTTTATCACACTAAAATCATGTAAACACATACAGTATTGTTTACGTCTTGTGGCTATACTTTTGAAATGAGTATTTTAACGTTTACGGAATGTCCCCATTTACTTCCATTGCCTCACTGTAAGATTTTTGCTTTTTTTTTTTTGTTTTTTTTTTGTTTTTTTTTTTTTAAGAAAAGGGCAAGCCATAATTCATTTTTGTGGAAATCAACATTATGCCACAAGTGCTGTCGATTAAGCTTAACTTGTATTGAACCCTAACCCTAACCCTAACCCTAACTACTTTATGAGTAGCCTGTAGCTAGGTAAGCTACAGATTTAAAATAAATTCAAAACTGTGCTTCACTGCAGTCAAACAAACCAGAGGCCCAGCGTGTCTTTTTCTCTCTTTTATTTACCCACACACACAGAATGCAGCGAAATACTCATGTATACAATGGATCACTCATTAGCTTGAACTCTGCTGCAGGCTCTGTGGGAGCCTTCAGTCTGAGGACTAATTTGTCAAGGAAAACAATAAGGTGGAATAGTCCGTTATACTGGTTTTAATGAGTACAGTCAGTTCACCATACTTAAAGTGCCAACGAAAAGGTCATCATAGCATCTACAGCGTAACAATGAGTGTGTTTACATGCACAATCTTACACCGATTATGTTTAATAAGCCAACAACATGTCACATGTGTGGTCATGTAAATGGCTTAAACACAAGGGCGTCACTTTGTTTTAAAAAGCGTTGGGTACAGTTTGTGATGTCACAAAACTCATGAAAATTAATTCGGTTTCATGCAGAAAATGTCAAATAATCTTTTACAGTTTTGATAAATAATCATTCTGAATGAGCAATTCAAATGCCCTAATAAATATTTTACATGATTAATTTGATAACTTGATCCATACATGTAACACTATCAGTAACAGGATTTTGTTTGTGAGTGGATAAACACACTGATCAGAACAGCATGCAATGTTGCCCCTCATTTTTGTTCTTGCTGAGCAAATCCTATTTTATTTTTATCCTATTTTTATTTTATTGTATTTATTTTTTTGGAACCAATATCGGTGAAATTTCACTGCCACAGAAAAGAATTTATAGTATGCTATTAAACACATTGCTTTATTTAAAAAATGAAATATTACATATAAACCTAAATTAAAACAATGGCATGTTGCCTTAGTGTTTCTCAATTAAGTCAAAATTGTTCAATGTTTTGAATTCAGGTTAATAGTCATAATATTAAAGAAGTAGCCTAAGTATAAAGAAAACTAAGAACAAAGTAGGCTAATAAAAAACAAATAAATAAAGAGCTGTCAGTGGCTTTCTGTTCGATTTTGTTGTTTGATTAATATTAGCAGCATTATAGAGACAGTGGCAGATCTATTAGCCTGCATTAGAGCATTTACACTGCAGTGTCTTACATATTTTGACACATACCTGATTTGTTGCACCTGTTTGCATTCGCGTATGACATAAACGGCTGTTTATGTTCATCAGTCACGGAAGGGGCATTGACCATGAAGAACATCTAACTGTTGGGGTGTGCAGCCACATTTTTGGTAAATGTGGTTATAATTATGTATTGTTTCACAACTTTATAATGAATTTTTCCACCATTTATTCACACAAGATTTCACTCAAAGTTTCAGCTCCATCCTGGAAAAAAAATTAACTTTCATATGGACTCCAGTTCAAACACTGAATAAAAAAATAAAAACTCTAGCACTGGATTGCCACTTATTACATCACACATGAACGAAATGGAAACTCCTACTGGAGATGTTTCTTCTGCATTAGACACTTACCTGATGAAAGCTATTCCAAAAAGTGGCGGGGACAAAATTGGCAAATGCAAAAAGTGGTAGGTACATGTCCCACCCGTTAATGACGGGTAAAGTCATTAATCATTTGTGAAGTCATAAATGGTCGTAACAAAAATTATTGCCACATTTTGATTTTTGCCGATAATTATCAGCGTACTGCTGTGCCTGTAAACACACTCATTGAGGGGGACAATGTTCAGAATATTGATTGATTCAGAATATTAATATTTGATTAATATGCATTTTCAATGACAGGTTGTCACAATGTTTACCTTGGGTCCCATCAGTTTGGAATATTTGGTCCTTGCAGGTAACCCCCCACAGAAACCCACATACACACCCACCAATCTCAACTAAATGAGCTACTAATGAAAACCATAATTTTTCAGAAATAACTTAAACACAGCATGGACATGGATGTCTAAAGGTTAATAAAGAACCTTTCAGCTATAAATTGCTCTATGAAAAATCCACTATCTGCAGTTTTTCATCACTGAGTAATCACAAACATTTTATCTGAGAGCTTTGTTTATTTCTGTGACCTTGGCGAGGCCTTAGTGGATATCTAATAAAGTCAGTGGTTGCTGTAGCTATGGTAACCATTACTAAAATTTTCCCTGTCCTTGTGCCTCAATTAAACGATGTCAGGCTTTAACTATGTAGAAAAAGATTTTTTGTCATGGATCATTGCATAACCTTTACAAATGCTTCATCTCCACACCATCACAGACCTTCATCTTCTGTCAGCTTGTCTGGTGGCGGAAATGGCTCACTTTTGCAGTCACACTACCTTCCCCCCACATGTATGAAATGCATTTGAAAGCAACTAAAAAGAGGGCTGACAGACTATAGGTCTGAAGGTAAGATGTGTACTTATTCTTGTTGATAGTTTGACCTGTTTGTCCCTGTTGTGAAGATGTATGGAGACAGCGTGAGTCAGAGTAAATGGATGCTGTTATAGACTGATATTCATCAAAATGACTACAAATCACCCTAAAGTCTAAAGTAGGTCTATATGCTATTGAAGTGAAAACACCTGCTTTACAGTGGCCCCAAAAGGTCACGTTAAAGCATATTTATACTAAAGCCTCTTACAGATGATGCTAGCTAGAATATTTCTCAAAATAATTTCACTTTTCTTAGTCATTTGTTTACAGTTACTTTTAGCCAACTGGTCCTAAGGACATTTTTAGTGGATGTTTTAAGTCAGTTCCCATCAAGTACACACAGGTGTCTTAGCAGAACAAATTGGATTCGTTTTTGTTCTTATAATGCAATGTCATTCATACATTTTTAAGTGTGGCTTCAATTTCCAAATACTTTTTGGGGCCACTGTACAATATGTAAATGAAAGCAAAGAGAGATACTGTATGTTTCCATGTGTTATCACTTGGGACATTTTTGGAGAATCATGATGTATTGTGAATATCTTGCTATTTAAATGTGATTTTTACATAAACAATTTTTGATGGGTTGTTTCATAGGCATGATTCTGTGGAAAAACAGATCCTTTTGAGGTATGGCTAAGTAATACCTTTGGCAGTGCAGTGCGGCCAGGTTGTCTGAGTGTATGATGGTGTTGCAATTAAGGCATGGCGGATTTGTCTGATCTGGCATGTGAGCAGAGAGACTGGAGCTGTCAAAGACAGGCTGAGCAATTTCTGGAGGTGCAGCCAGCTATGAAAGGAAATGTCATCAGAATCAGTGAAAAGCCATTACGTTAGAAGGGTGGAAAATGCTTTGAAGGTAATAATGCACATGGTAATTAAATAAATATGAATGCCAAGTGTCCGTGGCACTTTTGAGAGAGTCATTTTCACAAAGAGATCTTTCTCTTATTGTCCAATCAATGGGGCGAGGGAGGAAAATATAAAAAAATTAACTCTACACTTCATCAAGTGTGTCTTGTCATCTGAGGCCTTTTAGTTTGTTGGTGACCAAGGATAAGATGATGCTATGTGGTCACACTGCACACACAACACACATCTGCACACATATACAACACGCATATTTATATAGCCACTTGTGGAGTAATCTTGCATTGTCAGACTTTAGACTTGCATAAAGTATGGTAATCATATTCTTATAGGGGTCATGACATAATCTTTTTTTTATAATAATTTTTTTATAATTTCCATGAGGTCCATTTTTAATGTTAGAAAAGTTTTTTTTTTTTATAATATAAGATCATTTTCCACCCTGTCTCTGACCCTTTGTCTAAAAACTCGGTTTAAAGCTATCTGACCCTTTAAGACTTCAGTGTAAACACCCACTGTTCTGATTGGCTAACTTGGTGCAGTTCATCAAATACAGCCATATTTGGAACTCAATCGAAAGAAAATGAACAAACTTCACAATATAATTTATAAAACTACATTTCAGGGTTAACACATAATGTACACCCAACACATTTCATCTGAATGTATAAAAATGTTCCCTAAAGCACAGCAACTATAAAACAGTCATGACATTTGAAACATCTGTGAATGAAACCGTTTACTCGGTTTTGGTAGTGTTTAACTGCCCCATCCTTAACAGTTCCTTTGCAAAGATTGAATCATATTGTGACTGGTTCACAAGCAATCCGCTCTGATATGAGCTGTAAACACATACAATGCATGCTGAAATGTTCTGAATACGTAAACGTAATACAGTCCATGGTGACATTTGGTGCTTCAACCGGCAACAGGCCAAAGCAGAGACGCTGGTCCTCACATCTTCCGTGTTTGTTTACACAGTCATTAGCAGCAGCAGCAGAATGAGACGCATTTTTAAAAGTTGCTTTTGTACCACTCTTAAAACGCGCTGCACATCACCAGAAATGCAGTGAAACGATTAAAGACGTCCATATACTGCATGTGTACAAAATACTAACAACAAAAATAGCACAGATGGGTGCAAAAACGGTCCAGGATGCCTTCAAAACAGCACAACAGCAAGATGAAACAGAACGGAGGTCTCCTTTTTAGAGTCCTAACTTGACATCGCATCTTTTAAAAGTGGCGCAAGATTAATGATAATGGTCAAAGCTGTTCATCTAGTGCCAAGGGTGCAATGACGAAAAATGGGCGTCGATGTCTTGCTGGAGGCAGTCATATGCAGATGTATTTGGTTGTGACGTCACAAGTTCCACAAATTCCAAATGGCCTGTTTCTAGAGCCTGGTTTAAACAAATGCTCTTTTTCTAGTATATTCAGTTCTGAAACTTACAGTATGTTTTTAGAGTACAATGACCTCTTATATGTCAAAAGATCAAGGACATTTTTATTCCTCATGTCATGACACCTTTAAAGTCCCCAGTTTAATCAAAAACTTATGTTTTTGTCTTTAGGCCCCCAGTGATCAAGCCAAAGGCAAGGAGCAAAAACTCCAAAGATGTTTAGTTAGTGGAGAGAAGAAAAAAAACCTTGGGAGAAAACAGACCCAGTCCTCCTCTGGCTATACAGAATGAACATAATGCCAATTTTAGTTAGCTGTGTGTAATAAAATCATGTATTAATTGATTAGATTAAGTGATGTCCCTTTTTTTAGGCAAAGTTTAAAATTAACACTGAGAAAAAACAAAAAGAAGTAAAAATATAATGCATATAAACTTTGTAATCAAAATTTCAGTATGTCTTAAAGTAATAAGTAGAAAAATAACTCAGAATATACAGTACAGTTCTGCTAGTTGATATCTAATTTCATAAATGCCTCAAACAAAAATCTGAATATCTTTCAAAGATTTGATGCCGTGAACCTGGCAAATCAACCTGGTACACCTCGCAAACACACCTTTATCTCCAAGTCGAATTATATATATATATATATATATATATATATATATATATATATATATATATAAATGCATGCTCTTAAAATGTAGGTAAATCCAGTCAATCAGATTGGAACTGATGAGTTTAGCCCAAGCTTGTCATTTTTGTTTGCAATATGCATCAGACCTCAGTGAACGTCAACATTGCTTTAGCTGCACAGGATGAATGAATTGAGAGAGAAGTATTCTGATTCTTATCTGATAGCTTTTATTCTCTGGTCTGATGGATCAAGCCATTTCATGCAGTGAAGGCTGTGCAGTAGAGAGATAAGGAAAGAGCTTCCACAAAGAGCTGAATGCGGTCAATATCCGAGACATGCAACAGTTAGTCACATCATCATGCCTCTCCAGCGGGATGTTATCAGGGTCTGACTAGGACAAAACACAGTTGGACAATTTAAGTTTTGTGTAGCTTTGTTCATTTGCGGTTCATCATACAGTGCATTTGGAGGTTATAGAAACTCCTCAGAGGAAAATGTTATTGCTTAAAAGTTGATCTTTCATAGAGACTGATCTCAGAAGACTAATTGGAGACCACAGTTAAGTTTAAGATCAAATCAACATGTCACGGCATTCACAACCTACTTTAACACTGTAATGTGATATATTTCTGAGTTAAATAGAGATATTCAACAAGAAAATGATTGATTTTATTCATGTGCAATGGATTTGAATAAAAACTGGGTGCTCCATGCTTGAATTGACCAGCACAACTGGGTGAGAATGGATTCTATGAATGGAAGTTATTACAGTCCATTATGATGAAAGATTACAAAGACAACTTTTTTTTCTTCTTTGGAATAATATGCACCAAGGAATTGTGCACAATAACCAGAAAACTAGACCAGAAATGTGCATTAAGAAAGTTAATTGTGTCAATATTAAATTTTAATTTGACCTTAAGTATCATCTTCGTCTCAGATGTTTCTCCTAAAATTCCTTTGAAACAGAAATGAAAATAGACACAAATACTGACATGCAGTGACACTATAGAGCAATAAAGTTAATCTGGATAGCATTGTTAAAATCTTTTGAGGTGAAATGAGAATTCAACATAAAATGTCTGACTTTTGATTGCAGGTTTGAAAAACACTGTGTGAGACATTGTTGAGATCTCTTCTGAAACTCCAGAGACACGTATGACTGGACTAGGAGAAACAATTGTGATATTTAAGAGACTGATTTTTCTTTTACTTTGGGCCCATAATGTATCTTGTGGGAATGCTTTTGAACATCTTTCGAATAAAATAGGCATATCACACCACTCAAACAAACACATGCAGGCAGTGTGTTTTGCACAATAACATAATAGGAGTCATGCATGTAAACTTCATCACAAAACTCTTAGACCTACAATAAAGCAGGTGCTGTTTTCTTTTCTATAAAAGACAAACACATAATGTCACGTTTTTTCTGTCTGTCTCCTCTGCAGTGGCACAAGGGAACACAATGACTATAACGTTACAGAAAAAGAAGTCCTTATACCTGGAGTTTGTATTAGCTACTGTAGTTGTCATAATAACTTGATTGTGGGGGAGGTCTAATCAATCTGATTTAATTAAGCGCGGACAGACAGTTGAGATGACCGAAATGAAAGTAATAAGCACATTTAAATTGGTATATTTGAGCCTGATTAACAATGGCAATTCAATACACTTACCCATTTACTAATGTTTCGTCTCCATAAAAAAGAAAATACAAAAAGAAAGCTAAACAAGTCCCTCAATCAGAAAAAAAGTTATATTGGAATTTTATTTTCAAGATAAATCACAGTTAAATATAATTTCAGCCATGTTAATGTGGGTATGACATTTTGATATGATATTGGTCTTGGCAGACTAGATCTGCTACACTGCTGCTGCTGCTGCTGCAGAACTAATACAGAGACTTGCTACTGCTAAAAAATTCACAGTCATACTGAGTTGAGTATGTGGACAAGCTGCTTCACACATAGAAATACAAACAATCCCCTTGCAGCAGATCAAGAAAAGTGGAGCTGGGGTCCAGGTAGGTTTCTGGAAAACTCTTGCAATGTGCTGCAGTGAAACCAGCTTATCTGCAAAACTGAGCAATTTAAATGTTACACAGAGAGCGACACAAGTTGATTGGCAACCTGATTACATGTCAAAGGACCGATCAGCTTACACCATACAAGCCTATTGGCTTAACATGTCACATGTGAGTGAGCTAGCTGGCAAACAATAACAAGTTCAAAGAAGCTTGTGCCACATAGTTCAGTGAGTTTCATGGCTGAACTTGCGTCATAATGATAAAATTGTGTTGTTTTCAGATTTATTATTTTCCCCTCAGGCCAAACACAGGCACTCATGGAGAAAAGAAATGCTCAGTAGCTCCTGAAAGAAAAGACAAGGTGACTGATATAAAAGCTTCAAGTGTATGACAGCCACTCAAACCAGCATCCAACTCACTGTCATGGGCTTCAGCAAAAGGTGACATTGGGGGTATTCAAGGGGCACATCTGACAACACATGATGGAAGACTCTGCAGCTTTAGCATTTTCATGTCTTACCACTTGGTCAATAATGAAGACCAAAAATGTTGACACTAACCAAAATATACTATACAATATCTGACTACAGCATATTAACAATTAGGGGTGTGCAGCGAAGCCATTATCTATATTTGTATCTGTATCTGTTAATATGACAAAATTATCTATATCTGTCTCTGTATTCGGATAGAACCGAGTGTGGGCGGGGCTTGAACCGGAAGTGCGTCAAAACTAAATTAAATGCCCAATTTTAACTGTTACTCTTACATTTATAGTTTCTATTAATAGAATATGCCTTGTATATGCCTTTTCATAATAATAGCCTAATAATAATAATAATAATAATAATAATAATAATAATAATAATAATTTCGTTTGTCTGTGCATGTATAACAACATTATTCTGGAGGCAGGAGGTGTCAAGCAAAATGTGAAATGTCAAGCATTTTGCAGTGAATAATAAATACAAATTTAAACATTAAAATAAATTAAAATAAATCAATATAGCCTACAAACAGGTGACAGTCCCGTAAGTCTATCAGGAATTTTTACGAATATTTAGGGAATATATTGTTAATAATAATAATAATAATAATAATAATAATAATAATAATGTTTCATTTATATAGCACCTTACCAGAGTTCAAGAACAAATTTAGCACAGTTTAAAGAAGAAGAAGAAAAAATATGGAGTTTCAGTTTCTTCGTTTTACATAAGTAGGAGTATTCCTAATAGAAGAATACTCTATGGAGCATTTAAATCTTTATGGAGCATTTTAACTTTTTTCAGAATAAAGTCTTAACCAGATAATTTCCTTAATCGCTGATGTGAATATAAACGTGTTCAACTTTAAAAGACGGATAGACGAGCTCTGACGTTAAATCACTTCAGGTCAGGAATTTAACATCGTGCTCATGTTTAGGCTATAAATGAATACATGGAAATCACGTGTGAATCATGTGATACATTAACATAGACATTACAAGAAATGGAATGTGTATATGATGTAGTATCTTAATGTTACACTTGACAAGCTCCAGACAAGCACAATTAGCAGAGACCACAAACGGAGTCGAGACAGCACCCAACCGATCTGAAATCAAACGTGCGCATTTTCATTCATAAGGTTTACACTTTAGAAATATTGGCTGTACAGATTCATACATTTGTTGTAATTTTGGATATGTTTATTTAAAATGTCTCTTCATCCTTGTGCTTTTTGGATAATCAGTCATACAAATATTTTTTATATTATTCAGATGAATCTGTTATTCGTTTTGAAGACAATATTCGTGCCTTTCTTAATAAGGTATTTGGCTTCGGGCACATCCCTATTAACAATGAAGATGGGGACACTGTTATTAGTCATGACTAAAAGGTGAAGTGTGTAATTTCTGCGTCATTAACATCAACAAATAGAGTTGCAAAAATAATGATTATTTTCAAACAGGTTCCCTGAAAACTCCCCTGTCTTCTATTGGTTAGAGAAATGGATAGTCTTGCCCCAAACTCATGCCATTGGTTGAGCATAGGGCTGGATGCTATGTCAATGCACCACAGTTCCACAGTGTTTACACTTTCCCGGGGAATTATTCTACGAATGGCTTACTTATTGTTGTCTCTGCATAAGCTGGGATGGGAGAAAGTGTATCATCAAAATAAATTACACAAATTACATTGAAAGTGAAATTAAAAAATCACTATGTACCAGTAATTTAAGTTTTCTTGCAAACTCACACAAACTGACTCAAAAACAAGCAGCTAATTTGTCATTAAAGGCTATGAGACTCATTTTGATGCCTGCTCAAAAGTGTGTAAAGACACACTGCCACATAAAAGCCAAACTAAATTATACCTGTCAGTTCTGACGTTGCTCTGGCTCTATGTAAATGAAATGCAGCATCAGAGCAGCCTTAAAGGGGTCATGATAAGAGGAATAACATTTTCCTTGATCTCTTGACATTTAAGAGATCATTATGCTACTGTAAACTTACTGTAAATTTCAGAACTTAAAACTTCCTCCTCACTGCAAAAAGAGCATTTGTTGTCGTTCTCTACTTCCTCCACATTGTGATGTCACCCCTTACAAAAAATCTGGAGTTGCCGCAAACTTGCTGCAAAACTTTCCATAAATTCGCCACTTTACCAGCAAACTCTTCAAACTTAAATGAGTTTTGCGGCAAACTCTTCATTGTCACCACAGGTTTGCTGCAGGTTTACCACTACTGGTGAATAGCTGCAAACTTCAAGCAAACATTTGCGCCGAATAGCAAGCTCATTTGCATGTAAAAATAATGAGTTGTGAATTTGCAGCAACTTTGCAACAAGTTTGAAAGAACTCTAGATTTTTAAAAACATTTTAAGTACACTCTGGTAGACATTTGCATCTGACTGCCTCCACAACAATACACCAATGCCTACTTTACCTTATCACTTCCGTAGCCCCGCCCAGTAGTGGTGAGCAGTAAGATGGCAATGAGAGAGCAGAGAGCCAATCATAGCAGTGGGCGTTTACTAGCAAGTCTTAATGGAGAAGCAGCATCAAAACAGAGCGTTTCTGACAGAGGGTCAGATTATAAATATTTTGTTATATTTCTATACTCATAATTTTACATTTAAAACTTTAGTCACATAACATTATTTATGCAATTGTAATTACTGTGTAAATGCATTTTTGTCCCATTTGAGCAGCATTAAACAGTCTGTGTAAATACACCTACAAGTGCCAGCTTTGCAGTGTAAAGATGGCTTTACAGGAATTTAAATTGTATCATAATTTACTCAAATAACTTTGTCTTTTTTTGTTTTGTTTTGTAGAACACAAAAGGAGATGTTTTAATGAATATTGTGGTCCATCTTTTCAATACAATGGCAGTGAATAGTGCCTCACTTTAAAGCTTAAAAAGAACCCAAAAGTATCATTAAAGTAGTCCATGCAATTCCTGCATCATATTCTAAGACTTTTGAAGGCATAAAATAGGTTCCCTATCTGTCACTCACTTGATGTTGTGTCGATGTAGTGACACTAGGGATCACTCTTGGGAGCCCCAAACACCTCTGCTTTTTTGAAAAAAGGCCAATGAGAATTGGCGAGTGGAATTTGCATGCCACTCCCCCGGACATACGGGTATAAAAGGAGCTGGTATGCAACCACTCATTCAAATTTTCTCTTCTGAGCCTAGCGGTTCTATTCATTGAGCTGATTTCATCAGCCGTTCATTCACCTCTCTCTGCTGGATCTAATGGCGCTTCTCCCCCTCTGCATCTGTGGTTTGCAGAACGCCCCTGGGCGCTTCGGCAGAACATTTAAAAGAGTATATTCTAAAAAAGTATATTTTCGTTCTGAAAGAGCGGCACACACGGAACGTCTTTTTAAAGACGCATCTTTTTAAAGATGCCTTTCTGTTTGTGTGTTATTCCTGGTTGCGGTCGTTATCTCTCCGCTTCCGATGGCCATCATCGCTGTCTTACATGTCTGGGCACTGCCCATTCGGAGACATAGTTCGTGGATGAGTCATGTCCTCATTGCAAGAACATGACCATGGCAACGTTGCGGTCGTGGCTTGCTTTCGTAAAAAAGTAAGAAAGCAAGCCACCCCAGCGGCTCCCCGCACCGGTCCTTCTACCTACGGGTTTGAGGCCACGTCGGTTAGCACTGGGGGCGATTTGGGGACATCAATAGGACCACCTCAGCCAGGTATCCCCCTACGGACCTCCCATTCCCCAGCATGCTCACTTGCCCTGATCGGGCTCTCGCACGAGAATGGTGGCTCGTCTCAGTGCGAGTTCGACTTCTCGTTCGGCGTTCTGGAAGACAATGAGTTATCGAGAGCAGCATCGGAGAGCGGGCTTGTCCAGTCTGATGCAGAGGCTTCGGCTCGGCTTCCTCCTTCGGGAACAGTCGCCCAGCCTCACGCCGACGCGGAAATGACAGACGTGCTTTCCCGGGCGGCCGCGAGCGTCGGGCTAGAGTGGAACCCTCCACTCTCCCCTGAACCCTCGCGGCTCGACGATCGGTTCCTGGGCACGGGGCGCTCTTGCTACCCTCGATGGAGGAGCGGCCAGGGGGTATTCGGTGATCCCCCAGGTGGACAAGGCGCTCACGGTGCACTCCTGTCCGCAGAGTGCCACCACCTGGCGTGGGCACCTGAGATTCACATCCAGGGCCTGTAGGTTTACGTCATCCCTGACGGCTAGAGCCTACGGTGCCGCTGGACAAGCCGCCTCCGCCCTGCAAGCCATGGCTCTCCTGCTAGTACACCAAGCCAAGGCACTAAAAGAACTGCACGAGGGTATTTCTGACCCGGGATTGATGCAGGAACTGCACTTGGCGACCAACCTCGCTCTCCGGGTGACGAAGGTCATGGCGCAGTCTCTCGGGCAGGCAATGTCCACCCTGGTGGTCCAGGAGCACCACCTTTGGCTCAACTTGGTAGAGATGGGAGAAGCGGACAAGGCACGGTTCCTTGACGCCCCCATTTCCCAGTTTGGCCTGTTTGGCGACGCCATTGAGGACTTTGCCCAGCAGTTCTCGGCGGTGAAGAAGCAGATGGAGGTTTTACAATATATCCTGCCCCGGTGTGGCTGCTCGTCACCAAGGGCGTCCTCTTGCAGCAACAACACCGGCTTCGCCGCAGCCCACCCCCGTGGCCTTGCTCCGGCATGGAAGCAGATGCCACCTGTCTCGCGGCCGGCCGCTAAGAACCTGAGGAATGCTTCAAAGCGCCCCCGAGACAGGCGACCAAGGGGCGAGGAGATCCACTTCTCTGGGGCTGGTCGACAGACCACTCCATCCCCCGGTGGAGGGCCGGGAGGAGAATCTTTTGTCGCCGCATGCCCAGGAGGCTGCGGCACCCAAAAGCCTGACAAAAGAATGGTTCCCTTGTCTGCTGGGTCACATATCCGGTGCGCACGGCCGTCGTCACGTCCACCATCCAATTTTTTGCAGGTATGGTGCTCCAGCGGCAGACCACCCTCCCCTGTGTACCCAGCTGTGGCACAAACACGCCCACATGGGATTGATTCCAGTGGACTACAGGGATGAGATTCCTTCTGCCCCCTCCTTGACAAATCTTATGGTGGGTGGCAGGAGCCAGGTAAGTGCTTCGATGTCCGTGGACTCAGCACAGCCACGGGGCTCGAGTCCCCTTGATGTGGCACCTCGAGCTCTGCCCCGCCACAAGGCCCCACCCGCCGGTGCATCCAACACGATTATCTCCTTGGTCCCTCTTGTCCAGAGTTTGGACGCGTGGCTCGCGCTTTCCAACCTGTCGCGATGGCTGACCCGGACCGTCCGACTAGGCAGCGCGATTCAGTTCGCCAGGTGCCTGCCCAGGTTCAGCGGCGTCCGCTTCACCTCGGTGAAGGGCGAGAATGCTGCTACCTTGCGTGCAGAGATCGCGACCCTCCTGAGCAAGGTCGTGATAGAGCCTGTCCCTCCAGCCGAGATGAGGAAAGGGTTCTATAGCCCATCATACCAAAGAAAGGTGGTGGGTTGCGACCAATCCTGGACCTGCGAGTACTGAAGTGGGCCTTGCACAGACTCCCGTTCAAGATGCTGATGCAAAAACACATTTTAGCGAGCGTCAGACATCTAGATTGGTTAGCAGCGGTAGACCTCAAGGACGCGTACTTCCATGTCTCGGTCCTCCCTTGACACAGACCCTTCCTGCGGTTTGCCTTCTAGGGCCAGGTGTACCAGTACAAGGTCCTCCCCTTCGGCCTGTCCTTGTCCCCTCATGTCTTCACGAAGGTCACGGAGGCAGCCCTTGCCCCGTTAAGGGAAGTGGGCATCCGCATTCTCAACTATCTCGATGACTGGCTGATCTTAGCTCACTCTCAAGAGTTGCAATGCACACACAGGGACCTCGTGCTCCGGCACCTCAGCCAACTGGGGCTTCAGGTCAACTGGGAAAAAAGCAAGCTCTACCCAGTTCAGAGCATCTCTTTTCTCAGTCTGGAGTTGGACTCGGTCTCAATGACAGCACGCCTCACAAATGAGCGTGCACAGTCAGTGATGAACTGTCTGAAGGTGTTCAGACTGAGAACAGCGGTTCCACTGAAACACTTTCAGAGGCTTCTGGGGCATATGGCATCCTCAGCGGCAGCCACACTGCACGGGTTGATGCATATGAGACCGCTTCAGCACTAGCTTCGGCCTCAAGTTCCGAGATGGGCATGGTGCCGCAGGACACATCACGTGACCATCACGCCGGTCTGTCACCGCATCTTCAGCCCTTGGACTGACCTGGCATTTCTATGGGCAGGGGTTCCCCTAGAGCAGGTCTCCAGGCGTGTCGTGGTTACAACAGACACCTCCAAGATGGGCTGGAGCGCCGTGTGCAATGGGCACATAGCCGCCAGCTCTTGGACTGGCCCATGGCTGCGTTGGCACATCAACCGCCTAGAGTTGTTGGCAGTACTGCTCGCCTTGCGGAGGTTTCGGCCGTTGATCCAGGGCAAGCACATGTTGGTCCAGATGGACAACACAGTGATGGTAGCTTACATCAACCGCCAAGGCGGTCTACGCTCCCATTGCATGTCACAACTTGCTCGCCATCTCCTCCTGGAGTCAGCAGTGCCTCAAGTCGCTACGAGCCACTCACATCCCGGGCGACCTCAACACCACAGCTGACACACTGTCACATCAGGTTACCCTCAGGGGAGAGTGGAGACTCCACCCTCAGGTGGTCCAGCTGATTTGGAGTCAATTCGGTCGAGCACAGGTAGACCTGTTTGCTTCTTGGGAATCCTCCCACTGCCCACTTTGGTACGCCCTGACTGAGGCACCTCTCGGTATAGATGCGTTGGCACACAGCTGGCCCCCTGGACTTCGCAAGTATGCGTTTCCCCCAGTGAGCCTACTTGCACAGACCCTGTGCAAGGACAGGGAGGACGGGGAGCAAGTCATCCTAGTAGCACCCTACTGGCCCACCCAGACATGGTTCTCGGATCTCACGATCCTCGCGACAGCCCCCCCCCCCCCCCGGCAGGACCTTCTTTCTCAGGGACGGGGCACCACCTGGCACCCACGACCAAACCTCTGGAATCTCCACATCTGGCCCTTGGATGGGACGCGGAGGACTTAAGTGGCCTACCGCCTGCGGTGGTAGACACGATCACTCAGGCTAGGGCTCCCTCTACGAGGCGCCTGTATGCCTTGAAGTGGCGTCTGTTCGCTAAGTGGTGTTCTTCCTGACGGGAAGACCCCCAGAGATGTGCAGTCAGATCGGTGCTTTCCTTCCTGCAGGAGAGGTTGGAGGGGTGGCTGTCCCCCTCCACCTTGAAGGTGTATGTAGCCGCTATTTCAGCTTATCACGATGCAGTAGATGGTAAGTACTTGGGGAAGCATGACTTGTTTATCAGGTTCCTGAGAGGCGCTAGGAGGTTGAACCCCTCTAGACCGCGCCTCGTTCCCCGTGCGACCTCTCTGTAGTCCTTCAGGGTCTACGGGGAGCTCCCTTTGAGCCCTTGGAGTCAGCTTAGCTTAAGGCACTCTCTTTCAAGACTGCCCTCCTGACTGCGCTCACTTCCATCAAGAGGGTAGGGGACCTGCAAGCATTCTCTGTCAGCGAATCATGCCTGGAGTTCGGTCTGGGTTACTCTCACGTGATCCTAAGACCCCGACTGGGCTATGTGCCAAAGGTTTCCACGACCCCTTTTAGGGATCAGGTGGTGAACCTGCAAGCGCTGCCCCAGGAGGAGGCAGACCCAGCCTTGGCGTTGCTGTGTCCGATGCGAGCTTTACGCATCTATTTGGATCACACACAGAGCTTTAGAAGCTCAGAGCAGCTTTTTGTCTGCTTTGGTGGACAGCATAAAGGAAGCGCTGTCTCCAAACAGAGGATCGCCCACTGGGTCATTGACGCCATCCCTATGGCATATCAATCTCAGGACGTGCCACCCCCTGCGGGGTTATGAGCCCACTCTACCAGGAGTGTGGCGGCCTCCTGGGCCCTGGCCAGTGGCGCCTCTTTGGCAGACATCTGCAGAGCAGCGGGCTGGGAAACACCCAACACCTTTGCGAGGTTCTAGAATCTCCAGGTTGAGTCGGTTTCGTTCCGTGTAGTGGCAGGCACAAGCAAGTTCCGGGAAAGCTGGCTGGGTGTACCGCTTGCGCATAGTGCCTTTCCTCTCCCTTGAGGGGAAAACATGCGCTCTTGACTCCCAGTAGTGTTCACAGACTGTGATTCCTGGATGACTTCCTCCTTAGCCCTGTGGCAGTCGAGTGAGAAATCTGCTGCCGGCTCAGTAAGTGCGCTGGTAAGGCCCTGAGGTAGGTTCTCCACATGCGGTGGTTCCCCATAGGTAACCCCATGTGTTATATCTTCCATAAAATTTTTCCTTCTTGGTAAACTACGTCTTCCTTGAGCAGAGGGCCCTCTGCTCCGGTCGCCATGCTTGTAGAAACTCCTCCCCCCTTGGGTAGGACCTACCATGCGACTCTCCACATGACATACTTCTGACAAGACTCGGTAAGACCATGTGATGTATTTCCAATTGAAGTACCCTCCCCTTTTCTCTGGGCGGGGTGTGGTCTCCGTGGTGTCTCCCCCCCCCGATGTGGACACTCGCGGATCCCAGTCCATTAATAAAAATTCCACTCTTTTTGTGGAGAAAAAGAGGGAAAAGAGGCCACGGCTGGGCTAGCCTGTCCCTATTTGTTGAGCAGTCGACTTGTTCCTGAAGAACCGTTCGACGCTCATAGCAGCGTTGTGGGAGGTTACGTGACGGCCTGGTGCGCTGGCTACGAGGCACACAGCAGTCTGCCCGTCACACACTGCCAGTTCACGCAACACAGTTCAGCTAGTTGTGGCGCTTTGTATAGGGACCCCTAGTGTCACTACATCGACACAACGTCGAGTGAGTGACAGATAGGGAACATCCTGGTTATTTTCGTAACCTCTGTTCCCTGATGGAGGGAACGAGACATTGTGTCCCTCTTGCCACAATGATGAACTACCCGCTGAAATGGCTGGGACCTGGTCTCGGCTCCTCAGCACAAAACCTGAATGAGTGGTTGCATACCAGCTCCTTTTATACCTGTATGTCAGGGGGAGTGGCATGCAAATTCCACTCACCAATTCTCGTTGGTCTTTTTTCAAAAAAGCAGAGGTGTTTGGGGCTCCCAAGAGTGACCCCTAGTGTTACTACATCGACACAATGTCTCGTTCCCTCCATCAGGGAACGGAGGTTACGAAAGTAACCAGGACGTTTTGGAAACAAACAACCAGGAACTTAAGTCCTTTGTGAAAATCTTGTGCATTCAGGAGTGCGAACTTGCATTGTTTTTAAGCACTAAAGGTTGCAATGCAAGCGCGTGGCCATGCAAATAATTTTTTTTTTGCAGTGAACTATAACTTTAATCAAGACAGTTCCTCAAGGAATTCATCATCAAACAAAATTAAATCTTATGCATTTATTTTGTGCTTTAAGTTGTGCAATTGATAACCTGAGGCAGACTCTTTGTGATAATGTATACTGCAGATAACAGATTGGAATTATACGTCGTCCACGATATATACAACGCTCATCCAGAAGACCCCTGAACATTCACTGTTCAACGCCTGCTGCTATTCCATGCATCTGGTCTAACAACAGGGCTCCACCTAAATCTAAGCTCCCTTCTACTGACTGCAGAACACACCAATCGTTGATATATCTTAACAGCGATGACCAGCACCATAATTTGTCGATCAACCCTGATGTTTCATGTCGCCATTTTGCTCTTCTGAATTGTTCTGAATTCTGAATCCATCTCTGATAAAGCCTCTTACCTCAATGAAATAATCACTGACAATAACCTTGATATGTTACTACTCGTTGAATCCTGGCAAGTACCCAATGATTATTTGCAGCTGAACCTTCTTTCACCAGATGGATATAAACACCTGTCCAGACCGCAGCTACATGGCAAGGGGGGTGGCCTTGCTGTCATCTGTCGAAATGATTTGCGTCTCGCCCAACTTGATTTTCACAACACAAATACATTTGAATATATGGTATTGAAGGCTGATTCTCACTGTCCTCTCACAATTATTCTACTATATCATCCTCCTAAGGCTCAGTCTGACTTTTTTTCCGAACTCAGTGAACTGTTGTCTCTTGCCTGTGCTTCGTCATCTCGTGTCCTCCTGCTTGGTGACTTTAATATTCATGTGGATACAGTTTGCTCTAATTCATCTCAACTAATGTCTGTTTTTGACTGTTTTAATTTGACTCAACAGGTGTCTTTTTCTACTCATACTCATGGTCATATTCTTGATTTAATCTGTACACTTGGGTTTGATATTGCTTCAGTATCTCCTTTTGACACTGGCATCTCTGATCATAAGCTTATTGAATTTAGTTTTAGTCTACCTGCTCAGAAAAAATGCAATAACAAAATGATAACCTATCGTGACCTTAAATCTGTCGATGTCACATTATTTTCTGCTTCCATCGCTTCCTCTGCAATTTCTGATGTCTTTGATGTCTCCTGTCCTTCCTTGATACTTTCTAAGTACCACTCTGTTATGTCTGAAATTTTGCATGAGCATGTTCCTATTAAGACTAGGTCTGTTCACTCACCCACACTTCCCCCTAGTATTCACCTGAGATCCGGGCCTTAAAAGTCACTGGTAGACAGCTTGAGAGGCTTTACAGGAAAACAGGTCTTACTGTTCACCATCTAGCTCTCACTGAACACCTCAATGCATACAAAATTGCTCTAGACTCTGCATGGTCTAACTATGTCTCTACAATTATCAATAAAGCAAGCAATAGGCCCAAGGTTTTGTTTGACATGATAACTAAGCTCACCGAGCCTCCAGCTCATGATGTCCATGCATCTGATGAGCTTTGTTGTTCTTTCCTGAATTATTTCCAGGAAAAGTTGAATGCTGTCCACCAGTGCTTTATAGATGAGGCTTCAGATTTTTGTTTTATGCCAGACCACTCTTGTCAATATTTGTCTAGTTTTACTCCTACAAACCCCTCCTCTATCAGTGACTTAATACTGAAGTCCAATTCCTCATCTTGCCGACTTGATCCTGCTCCCACATCCCTCCTCAAACTCTGTCATTCTGTCATCTCTGCACCTATCTCACATTTCATAAACAGATCTCTGGCTTCTGCTTCTCTCCCTTTACCACTTAAAACTGTGGCAGTAACTCCAGTACTCAAAAAACCTAACTTGGACCCTACTGTTCTTTCTAATTTTCACCCTATCTCTAACTTTCCATTCATTTCAAAAATACTGGAAAGAGTTGTTGCCTCCCAGTTACAATCTTTCCTTGTTCAAATGATCTTTTTGACCCCTTTCAGTCTGGCTTTCGTCCACTTCACAGTACTGAAACGGCCCTTGTAAGGGTTGTCAGTGACCTACTACTCATTGGTGACTCTGGTTCTCTCTCCATTCTTCTATTACTTGATCATAGTTCTGCTTTTGATACTGTTTGCCATGAATTACTTCTCTCCCGCCTCTCGGATGTTGGTGTCACTGGTGTTGCTCTCTCCTGGCTTTCTTCATACCTCATGGATAGACAGTTTTACATTTCAATGCAAAATTATCAGTCAGCTACTGTTTCCCTGAAATTAGGTGTCCCTCAGGGATCAGTTCTTGGTCCTCTACTATTCATTATATATATACTGCCTTTGGGTTTCAGTCGCCACTGTTATGCTGATGACATTCAGATATGTACAGCTTGTAGATCTGCTCCCACTCTCCAGTCCGGTCCACTATCAACATGTGTAAATGAAATAAAAAAATGGCTTAACTCCAACTTCCTAAAATTTAACATGGATAAAACTGAGATCATTATAATTGGAACACCAACACTTACGGAAAAAAACAATTCCTTATGACTTTGGTTGTGATGTTGATGGCACTTTCATTAAACCATCCAATACTGTAAAAAATGTTGGTATCATCTTTGATCCCTCGCTCACTTTTGAAGTTCATGTTAAATCTGTATCTAAAACTGCCTTCTTTCACCTTCGTCGCATTGCCCGCCTTCGTCCCTTTATCAGTCTCAAAGATGCCGAAACACTGGTTCATGCATTTATATCCTCACGTCTTGAATATTGCAATGCCCTCTTCGTTGGTTTACCTGCTAACTCTATTGCTAGGTTGCAATATATTCAAAATTCTGCTGCTAGAATTCTTACACATACCAAGTGCTCAGCTCATATTACTCCATTCCTGTTTGAACTTCACTGGTTACCAGTTTTGTTTTACATCAAATATAAACTAATCCTGCTTACATTTAAATCACTTCATGGTATGGCACCTCACTATCTTAGTGAATTGCTTCTCCCCTACAACCCGATCCGTCTTCTGGGTCCGGACTCCTTTCTGTCCCTAGATCTCGCCTCTCTACTATGGGTGACAGGTCATTCAGCGTAGATGCACCCAATATATGGAATTCACTCCCATTGACTCTTCGCAGCATCTCTTCTATCTCTTGAGTTTAAATCTCAACTTAAAACATTTTTGTTTTCTCAGTGTTATTTATCTTAATGTGTTATGTGTTCACTCTCAATGACTGCGCTATCTGAACTGTGTTTTTGTGAATGTTCTTTGTTTGTGTATTATTGTGTTACTACTGTAAAGTGTCCTTGAGCTCTGGAAAGGACCTATATAAATTAAACGTATTATTATTATTATTATTATTATTAGAATTATTTAAAGGAAACAATTTCCGTTTCAGTCAACAGTTTCATGTAAGCCCAAACACCCATGTGTTATTCTTGAGAAAAAGTAAGCAATCTGTAACAATCTCCAAATGACATGCTCACTTATTTCCAAGAGCCTTTTCTCATGTGGATATAAAGGATGAAATCTGATTACTCACATTTCCATAATTGATAATAAATTCCAAAACCATAAAATATCCAGTAAACTAAAGAGCTTGTTTCCTCCACCACAGGAGCTCTCATTGGCTGTCTGTCAGCAGTCATGTGTGGCCTCCTCCCTTCCCAAACCAGTGTAAGATGGATATGAGGTGATTACCCCCAAAGTCCTGCTGGGGAGGCCTTGCTCGGTGTGCTGCTTATTAAACATAAGTACCATGTAACCTCCCTGCACTAAATCAAGTGATGTGTTATTGTTCCCTGGTGAGAATGCTGGGGTCACAGGGTGCTGGAGATGGGTTGTGCTGTGCAGAGCTCATCCTGGGGAGACACCAGCTGACAGCTGTCACAACCCTGACACACACACACACACACACACACACATGTTAGTGCGGCTATCCTTATGAGGGCTCTCCATAGACATAATGATTTTTATACTGTACGAACTATAGATTCCATCATCTAACCCTACTCCTAAACCTAACCCTCACAAAAAACTTTTTTTTAAAATGCATTTTTACATTAAAAAAAAAAAAACATCGTTTAGTATGTTTTTTAAGCGATTTGAATTATGGGGACATAGAAATGTCCTCATAAACCCCATTTATAGCATAATACCCTTATAATTACCAGTTTGTAACCTAACAAATGTCCAGATAAACCACCCAAACCCGCCCACACACACACACACACACACACACACTTTAGGCAGCCTGTAAGCATAAGGTGCACACTCCATGGCAAATTTGGCCCAATCTATACTCACTGGAAGTAAGAGGATGAATAGAACAGCAATGAGAGAGAAGAACTGGGTGGAAGACTCTCTCTCTCTCTCTCTCTCTCTCTCTCTCTCTCTCTCTATATATATACACTGGTGGCCAAAAGTTTGGAATAATGTACAGATTTTGCTCTTATGGAAAGAAATTGGTACTTTTATTCACCAAAGTGGCATTCAACTGATCACAATGTATAGTCAGGACATTAATAACATGACAAATTACTATTACAATTTAAAAAATAAATACATAAATAAATAAATAAATTCAGAACTTCTTAAACTACTTCAAAGAGTTCTCATCAAAAAATCCTCCACATGCAGCAATGACAGCTTTGCAGATCCTTGCCATTCTAGCTGTCAGTTTGTCCAGATACTCAGGTGACATTTCACCTGTAGCACTTGCCATAGATGTGGCTGTCTTGTCGGGCATTTCTCACTGTAATACCTCAGCCCATGAACAGTTCATCCCTCCACCAGAGGGAGCCGTCACCTGAGTTTTAGTGGCACTTCCTGTTAGTATTTTCACTTCCTGTTTATAGCTTTATAAGCCATGTGCTTCACTGAACACATTGCGAAGTATTGCCAGTTTACCCTGTATTACCGAGTGTTTTTCCATTGCCATTGTTTCTTGAATCATGTTATGACCATTGCCTGTTTTTCAGAATTTACTGCTTTTTGGATTACCCTTTGTTTTGTTTGCCTGGTTGAAATGTCTATTTGGTTTATTGGATTTATCTGCCTGCTTTACGACTACGTCTCTCTGCCTGCTGTTTTGGATTGTTTGCTTGTGTCTCTTTTAATAAACTTCCTGCACACGGATCCTAACACCGTCTCCATGGCCAGTTTGTTACAGAATACTTCACCTAACATGGATGCAGCGGAAGTTTCACAGCTCAGAGCCACGATCGCTAATCAAAGTGATGTACTACAGGGATTTCAAGAACAACTTGTGAATCTTCGAGCTGCTAATGAACATTTGACATGCTATATCCAGGCGACGCCTTCCCCACGCCCTGACACGTTAAGACTGGCACTGCCTAAAAAGTTTGATGGATCTGCTGTCAAATGCAAGGGATTTCTGAGGCAATGTTCAATATATTTCACTCACCAACCCAACTCCTTTAATCAAGAGACAACTAAATGTGCTTTAACGATGAGTTTGCTTACTGGAAAAGCATTAGAGTGGGCCTCGGCAGTTTGGGATAATGATTAACAAAATCACAAGTCCTTCACGTATTTCTCACAACAGATTAAGGAAGTTTTAAAATACCCTGCAGGGGGAAGATACATTTCTGTGTAGTTATTGCATCTACGCCAGGGGAAATTATGTGCAGCCGATTATGCAGTACAATTTTGTACGTTAGCAGCGCAGAGCGTTTGGAACGATATTGCTCTCAAATCAGTATTCTGAGAAGGTTTAAATCCCACACTGCAAGCTGAGCTGGCATGCAAGGATGAATCATTAACTATGTCTGAGTACATTACCTTGACCGTTAAAATCGACAGTCTCATGCGCAATCAGCCATGATCCGGTGCACTCAAACATTTCTCTGCCACTGCCTCATCTTCTGTTACTTCGTCAGCCGAATCGAATGAACCCATGCAAATCGGGCGTGCGAGGGTGCCCGAGGAGGAACGCCAGCGCAGACGAGATGAGGGGTTATGTTTCTACTGTGGCCAACCAGGACATCATTGTAACATATGCCCACATAGAGCCAGAGCCTCAGCTGAATCTTCTCTAAGGGTGAGCATCACATTTGATTCAGTTTCCAGTCAGAATTTTACTCTTCCTGTGACCATTTTTATTGAAGAAAACCAATCATGTGTTACAATGCTAGTGGATTCAGGAGCTGCATTGAACCTCATTGATCATAAGATAGTTACCAAATTCAATATCCCTACAATACCATGTAATCCTCCCATCCAAATTACTGCAGTAGATAATGCACCCATAGGCATGGGGCAGATAACCCATAAAACCATCCCTATCCAGATTATATTAGGAATTTTCCATGTCGAAACCTTAACACTCTATGTCATCACATCTCCTCACCAGCCCATTATACTAGGATACCCATGGCTATCACTCCATGACCCATTGCTCTCCTGGAGAAAAGGGGAATTGCTGCATTGGTCTCCATTCTGTCAAGAGCATTGTCTAACCACCGAGTTAATAGTACCGTGCCTGACCATGAGTGTGGAGAGTCCCCAGACTAATATCCATGCTCACATCCCCAAGGAATATTCTGAACTCATAGAGGTATTTAGCAAAGACAAAGCCACCCAAATACCACCCCACAGACCTTGGGACTGTGCCATAGACTTGCTACCCTATTCATCTCCCCTAGAAGCAAGACTTACCCTCTATCCCTCCCTGAAACGCAGGCTATGGAGAATTACATCGAGGAGGCACTAGCATTGGGCTTCATCCGTCCCTCTACGTCACCAGCCGCAGCTGGATTTTTCTTTGTGGAAAAGAAGGATGGTGGACTCTGGCCATGCAGGGAGTCCTACAGGGGTCTGAATGCCATCACAGTTAAATACCACTATCCCCTGCCATTAGTCCCATCTGCCTTAGAACAACTAAGAGAAGCCATGATTTTTACTAAGCTGGATCTCATAAGTGCCTACAACTTGGTCCGTATCAAAGAAGGGGATGAGTGGAAGACTGCATTTAGTACCACTAGGGGGCACTATGAGTACTTGGTCATGCCTTATGGCCTTGCCAATGCACCTTCAGTTTTCCAGTCATTTGTCAATGACATTTTCAGAGACCTTCTCAACAGCTGTGTAATAGTTTACATTGATGATATCCTTGTTTATTTGAAGACCAGGGATGAACATATTCAACAAGTCAAGACAGTGCTCAACCGTCTACTCCACCATCAGCTATATGTGAAAGCAGAAAAATTTGAGTTTCAAACCACCACCACAACCTTCTTAGGATAAAACATCAGCCCCAAAGGAGTAGAGATGGATGAGTCCAAAATCATGGCAGTCACTGAGTGGCCAGCCCCCACAACCATCAAGGAACTACAATGATTTCTTGGGTTTGCAAACTTTTACAGTTGATACATAAGGAACTACAGCATCGTTGCAGCCCCTCTCACTGCATTACTCAGAGGAAAACCTAGGAGGATGACTTGGCCTGAGAGTGCACAAGATGATTTTAAAAGAATCAAGTCTAGTTTCACCACTGCTCCCATCTTGAAACACCCAGATCCAGACCTCCCCTTCATAGTGGAAGTGGATGCTTCAGACTGTGGCATCGGAGCTGTACTCTCCCAGCGTCATGGTTATCCGGGTAAACTCCACCCATGTGCCTTTTTTCTCCAAAAAAACTCACCTCTGCAGAGACTATTTACGATGTAGGCAACAAGGAACTGCTGTCCATCAAATATGCCCTAGAGGAGTGAAGGCACTGGTTGGAGGGATCTGGGCACCCATTGATGACTACACCGACCACAAGAATTTGGAATATATTAAGAACGGCAAGAGAATGAATCCACGTCAGGCCAGGTGGGCGCTCTTCTTCACCTGATTCAATTTCACTGTTACTTATCGTCCAGGCAGCAAGAATGGCCAAGCAGATGCCCTGTCATGAAGACATGATCCATTTCATTCATCACCTCTCCCAGAACCCATTCTGCCACAGTCTGTCGTCATTGCACCCATCCGTTGGGATATTATGGAGGAGATCTATCGTGGACAACAAGATGAACCACCACCATCAGAATGTCCTTCCAATAGGCAGTACGTACCCCAAAATCTCAGACAGAGGGTCTTACAGTGGGTTCACACTTACCTAGGCTCTGGTCACCCAGGAATTCAAAGAACGGCAACGTTGGTATGTAACTCTTTCTGGTGGCCCACTCTTCTCCATGATGTGACTACTTATGTTAATGCCTACCATGTCTGTGCACAAGTTAGAACCCCCCGTCAACTCCCTGCAGGGCTGCTGGAACCTCTGCCCATCCCTCAACGACCATGGTCAAATCTAGCAGTAGACTTTATCACCGATCTCTCTAATTCCAATGGTTTCACTGTGATCTGTGTCATTGTTGATCATTTTTCTAAATCATGTCATCTGATCCCCATGAAAGGTCTACCCACAGCTATGGAGACTGCAGAGGTCCTGTTCAACCAAGTTGTCAGGGTATATGGACTCCCAGACGACATTGTCACAGACCGGGGACCACAGTTCACATCACGGGTATGGAAGGCCTTTTGTCATCATTTAAATATCAATGTCAGTTTAACCTCTGGCTATCACCCTCAGGCTAATGGTCAAGTGGAGAGAGTAAACCAAGAAATTGGATGCTACTTACACTCCTATTGTAGTTGTGAACAGCACCATTGGAGCACTTTCCTGCCATGGGCTGTGTACGCTCAGAACTCCCTCACACATTCATCCACAGGACTAACCCCTTTCCAGTGTGTTCTGGGTTATAAACTACCACTGTTCCCTTGGTCTGGAGAACCATCAGAGTTGCCGGCAGTGGACGACTGGATTAGGAGGAGTGAGAGTGAGAGGGTGTGGGACAGTGCCCATGTCCGGCTTCAGCGAGCCATCAGGAGACAGAAGA
Organism: Myxocyprinus asiaticus; assembly: GCF_019703515.2. Lineage (NCBI taxonomy): Eukaryota > Metazoa > Chordata > Actinopteri > Cypriniformes > Catostomidae > Myxocyprinus > Myxocyprinus asiaticus. Next base: position 27,067,340 of record NC_059373.1, read on the forward strand.
TTCAGGCCGACCGCCAGAGGCGTCCCCACCCTAATTACCAGCCTGGCCAGATGGTATGGCATTCTACGAGGGATCTACATCAGAGGCTACCTAACAGGAAGCTCAGTCCAAGGTACGTAGGTCCCTTTAAGATACTAAGACAAATCAACCCGGTGACCTATAGACTAGAGCTTCCTGCTGATTATCATATATCTCCTTCCTTCCATGTATCCCTCCTGAAACCTGCACACCCTGCACTGGAACCTGTAACCACTGAATCAATGCCACCTCCATCATTGGAGATCGATGGATTCCCTGCCTCTCGTCTGGGAGATCCTAGATTCCCGAAGGAGGGCTAATTGACTACATTACCTTGTGGACTGGGAGGGATACAGTCCTGAAGAGAGATCCTGGGTAGCAGCCTCAGACATTTTGGATCCCTCACTCATCAGGGACTCCCACTGTGATCATCCAGACCGACCGGCACCCAGAACAAGGGAACGGCCCAGGAGGAGATCACCTGGGGGTGTTCCTAGAGGGGGGTGGGGGGGTATCTGTAATACCTCAGCCCATGAACAGTTCATCCCTCCACCAGAGGGAGCTGTCACCTGAGTTTTAGTGGCACTTCCTGTTTGTATTCTCACTTCCTGTTTGTAGCTTTATAAGCCATGTGCTTCACTGAACATGTTGCGAAGTATTGCCAGTTTACCCTGTCTTACAGAGCGTTTTTCTATTGCCATTGTTTCTTGATTCATGTTATGACCATTGCCTGTTTTTCTGGATTTACTGCTTTTTGGATTACCCTTTGTTTTGTTTGCCTGGTTGAACTGTCTTTGGATTTCTGCCTGCTTTATGACTACATCTCTCTGCCTGCTGTTTTGGATTGTTTGCTTGTGTCTCATTTAATAAACTTCATGCACATGGATCCTAACACCGTCTCCATGGCCAGTTCGTTACACTCACACACCTTAATGTCTAGCTGATCCCACAAAAGCTCAATGGGGTTAAGATTCATAACACCCTTTTCCAATTATCTGTTGTCCAATGTCTGATGTCCAAAGCTGTTTCTCTTTTGCCATTTTTGACCTAATACTGACCTTAAGATATGCCAGTCTATTACATAAGACAATGTTAAGCTTCATTTAACTAACCAAATAGCTTTCTACTGTGTTTGATATAATGGCAAGTGATTTTCTAGTGCCAAATGAACAATTTAGCATGATTACTGAAGGATAAGGTGTTGGAGTGATGACTGCTGGAAATGAGGCCTGTCTAGATTTGATCAAAAGTGACTTTTTTCAAATAGTGATGGTGCTGTTTTTTGCACCAGTAATGTTTGGACTATACTTTGTGATTATTTTATTGCCACTTTGGTGAATTAAAGTACCAATTTCCTTCCAAACTTTTGGCTGCCAATGTGTGTATTTATATATATATATATATATATATATATATATATATATCAATTTACGGTTAACTAATGTTAACATATACATCTTTTGATTTTAATAATGTATTAGTATCTGCTGAAATTAACATTAAATAAGATCAATAAATGCTGTAAAAGTATTGTTCATTGTTAGTTCATATTAACTAATGTAGGCAACTAATGCTAACAAATGGAACCTCATAGTAAAGTGTTCCCAAATAATTTCTTCGTATGCTGATTTCACGAAATGTCAGCCATGTGGCTCTGTGACGCTATCAAAACATCGCTCTGTTTGTTTAGCATCCCGACCAGCCCGACACTGCAACATGAAATATTGATTTAGGTTAAAATAATTTTAAATTATTACATATATTATACAGTATGTAAACTAGCACAGCTATATAGGAAATCAGTTGGGACATCAGTCAATTTAACAGTTTAGCGGACATTACTCAATCATATCTGACTACAGAATGCCAAGACCAATCAGAACGAAGGATTTTGCAGAGCCATGTAATAATTAAAGATGATATATGGTTATTCATAAATTTTTCAACAAAAGTTTTAATTCAGTAAAGGCAAAATTAACCTTACTTGCTAAGCTTTTTTCATTATTCATGAGATTAAGATTCAGATCATACCAGTCATTTGTCCCATTGGATTCTCATTTTGGTAAATGACCAAGCAGCATTGTTTTATTGATGATGGTTAAGTGATAGCGGAGGTGAATTGTTTTTTTTAATGTGTAGTTATAGTCATTTGAAAGAAATTGCAGAGCACTACACCCTTTATACTTTACAGTTCGCACTCATTTCATTAATATTGAGTTCTCTGTCTGCACTGTCCCAGTCCTCCAGGCCATTTCTTGTTATAATAATGGGCTTGGCTTGTACCGTCTGAAGGACACGCATTAATATTTGAGAGCATTAAAACCCATTAGGCTGTTTGTGGGAGAGAGGAGAGCATGTTTTTAACTCTGTTGAGAGACTGTGTGGTAAGAGGTTATCATCTACTAAGTAAATAAAGGACAGCACAGAGTCTCTCGTTCTTGTGATTCCTGGAAGCTGCTAAAATGTGGCTAGCAGGATCTGGTTTTAACGAGAGATTGACGCTCTTTATTAGACAGCAGCGCCATGCTATTATCATTTCCTAAATGAATTATTCAAAATGAGGGATGGCTTCAGAAATGCTCAGTGCCTTGTGTGTGTTTGCAAGTGTTTGCATATTCTTGTGAGAGTGTGTTTCCGAGGTCCTGAGATTAGCTTTTTCTTGGCATCTGAGCGTGCACATCTGCAGTCAAGGCTTCACATCTGGTTCTCACATTTTCCCCTTGCACTGCTGAGAGGGAGCAGAAGAGAACAAGACAGAGTAAAAGAGAGAGAAAAGGAAGGAGGGTAGGAGACAACCACTGAAGCAACGAGAAAGCAATCATTCCACTTGAACAGATTATTCTTTTCTCTTTTCCTGCACTATCCCCATCTCTTTCTCTCTCTCAATAGCTGTGTCCAAAACCTAAGGCAGCTACCTTATAGTCCATCATGCTTTTCCACCATCGGGCCAAATGGCTACCTTTGCTGAACCGCTCCTTTATGTACCGATCCGGGGACTTGTTGAAACGATTACGGTTTCTTTTTCCACTGTGGTGCTGTGAAATCAGGGTTTGAACTAACTATGAGCAAGTTACCAATCCTGAGGCTGCACGACCATTCCACCAATGATTGTCTGTCCTGCAGCACTGTTAGCAAACAACACTGAGAAATCCGGGCCGGGAATGTTTTGTAATCAGTGCTGGGTAGTAACAGATTACATGTAATCTGGACTATGTAATCTTATTACAAAAAAAGTACTTGGATTCAATTACATTTATAAATATTTGTAATCAGACTACAGTTACTTTTTATAGATTATATGATCACATATTAACAAGGCAATGGCAGTAAATTGTTAATTTATTAATCATCCTAATCATTCTCTTTTTTTCAATCTTTTACATTTTTCATTCTTAATCAGCATACCGCTGATATACGTTTGGTTCGATAATTAAAAATAAATAATTTTCGGAAGAGAGGGGGAGGGGGAGGTTTGTGTGTATTGCACTCAGAACTGATACTCGCCACTAGCCAGCCATGTGAAGACAGAGCGGTCTACCTCAGCATTTAACCACTGGATCTATAGAGATAATTTTATTTTTAAGGAGACACAGGGCAAAATCATCACTGCGCAATGTTAACTCTGCCTTCCAAAAGTTAATATCCTGTCAACTGCGAACGATTCTACGTCAAATCTAAAGAAGCATTTGGATGTATGTTTGCATGTTTTTTAACTTTACATCGCAAATCTAACCAACAAGAACACATTTATTCAATTATTATTTGAATTATCACTCTGTGTGTAATACTACCATGTGTTGCAATGTCTTTGGAAGAGTTTTGTCCATCAAATGCATCAGAATCCACAAATACACATAATTTCATATTCATTTGGATCAGTGCTGTAAAGTTACTTTTAGTTTCTTAAATTGCTTTTGTAGTCGGCTTCAAAAATTTATATGAATGCACTTTTGGTGTAGTGATAACTTTGAGATGTTTTTGTGACACTGATACACAAATATAACTCGTCTAATCTCTTACCACATGTGGATGGCATTTGCAAAATGGCAAAATTGCATGACCACATTTGTGTTAACATGCCCCGGGAACCTGTCCATAATTTTAGAACTCCAATAAGAAATGCCTGTTAAACTTAAACATATTTGAGTCTGTCATTGATGGAGGGCCTAGACCTCTATCAGCATCATGGGGAAAACATAAAAATATGAAACGGTCCTTCATATTTTTACATTTGCAATAATTTTTCAGAATTTGTGGACATAAGCACAACTCAAACAATTAAACCATGCAGAATTAGGTTAAAAGTAATCCAAAAATAATCCAAAAGTAATCAGATCAGATTACCCCAAAAATGTAATCTATGAGATTATGTTACTGATTGCATTTTTTGTCATGTAATTTGTAGTCAGTACCTGATTTCAATTCACAAGTAATCCGCCCAGCACTGTTTGTAATTGTACCATACCGGACTGTGTTCAAATGGAAGTTCTGGTAAACACAGGCTGTTTTCAGGCAGCCTTCCAAGGCACCATGTCATATCTAATGATCTAGAACAAATTCAAGTGAGAATTTGAGATAACCAAGCAAATATTTAGTCACTACAATGCTTATTTCTTGGTAGAAACGAAGTCACGAGTTGAAAACGTAAATTAATCTACTCCTTTCAACTGCTTCTTCAAATGCCATTTTAATTATTTTTCACCGACCACCAAACCACATCCACAGAATTGAAGGGAATTATAAGCAGTGAAAGATACATCTATGCTGTTTTAAAAATATTGACCTGAAAAAAATAAATAAAATAAAGGACCTACTTTATATTAGGTGTCTTTGACTACTATTTACTTAAATAACTGATACAATGTACTTATTATTTACAGTTGTGCTTAAAAGTTTGCATACCCTGGCAGAAATTGTGAAATTTTGGCATTGATTTTGAAAGTATGACTGATCATGCAAAAAAACTTTTATTTAAAGATAGTGATCATATGAAGCCATTTATTATCACATAGTTGTTTGAATCCTTTTTAAATCATAATGATAATGGAAATCACCCCAATGGCCCTGATCAAAAGTTTACATACCCTTGAATGTTTGGCCTTGTTACAGACACACAAGTTGACACACACAGGTGTAAATGGCAATTAAAGGTTAATTTCCCACACCTGTGGCTTTTTAAATTGCAATTAGTGTCTGTGTATAAATAGTCAATGAGTTTGTTAGCTCTCATGTGGATGCACTGAGCAGGCTAGATACTGAGCCATGGGGAGCAGAAAAGAACTGTCAAAAGACCTGTGTAACAAGGTAATAGAACTTTATAAAGATGGAAAAGGATATAAAAAGATATCCAAAGCCTTGAAAATGCCAGTCAGTACTGTTCAGTCACTTATTAAGATGTGGAAAACCCGGGGATCTCATGATACCAAGCCAAGGTCAGGAAGACCAAGAAAGATTTCAGCCACAACTGCCAGAAGAATTGTTCGGGATACAAAGAAAAAGATAACCACAGGAAAAATACAAGCTGCTCTGGAAAAAGACGTTGTGGTTGTTTCAAGGAGCACAATACGACAATACTTGAACAAAAATGAGCTGCATGGTCGAGTTGGCAGAAAGAAGCCTTTACTGCGCCAGTGCCACAAAAAAGCCCAGTTACAATATGCCCGACAACACCTTGACATGTCTCACAGCTTCTGGCACACTGTAATTTGGAGTGACGAGCCCAAAATAGAGCTTAATGGTCACAACCATAAGCGCTATGTTTGGAGAGGGGTCAACAAGGCCTATAGTGAAAAGAATACTATCCCCACTGTGAAGCATGGTGGTGGCTCACTGATGTTTTGGGGGTGTTTGAGCTCTAAAGGCACAGGGAATCTTGTGAAAATTGATGGCAAGGTGAATGCAGCATGTTATCAGAAAATACTGGCAGACAATTTGCATTCTTGTGCACGAAAGCTGCGCATGGGACGCTCTTGGACTTTCCAGCATGACAATGACCCCAAACACAAGGCCAAGTTGACCCTCCAGTGGTTACAGCAGAAAAAGGTGAAGGTTCTGGAGTGGCCATCACAGTCTCCAGACCTTAATATCATCAAGCCACTCTGGGGGAGATCTCAAACGTGTGGTTCATGCAAGACGACCAAAGACTTTGCATGACCTGGAGGCATTTTGCCAAGACGAATGGGCAGTTATACCACCTGTAAGAATTTGGGGCTTCATAGACAACTATTACAAAAGAATGCACGCTGTCATTGATGCTAAGGGGGCAATACACAATATTAAGAACTAAGGGTATGCAGAATTTTGAACAGGGGTCATTTCATTCTTTTCTTTCTTGCCATGTTTTGCTTTATGATTCTGTTATAACCTACAGTTGAATATGAATCCCATAAGAAATAAAAGAAATGTGTTTTGCCTGCTCACTCATGTCTTCTTTAAAAATGGTACCTATATTACCAATTCTCCAAGGGTATGCAAACTTTTGATCACAACTGTACACACGTCTGAAGTTATACTGTTAATCTTACCGCTAACACTAACCCAACCCTTTCCCTAACCATAACCCTAAAGCTTACGCTTAATACTATTCCTGAACCTTTATATATATACATGTACTGTATATTTCTGCGATTACTGTTTTTTGTTTAAAGCGTAAAAAGAATATCCATTTTTTTTTACTTCCTGAAACTTCATGCAATATGAGAAAGGTGTCCCGAGATGTTCCTGACAGACTACTCAGACTTACAGGCTCTGATTAATGTGGGGGCAGGGTTAGGGCATCTGCTGCCTGCCAGGAACACACCCAAGCACTTTTGTTCAATGGGCGAAACTTCAGCAATGTGTTTCCCCAGTTTCTATGGCTAACATTGGCATATATACATTTTCAGGAGGTACTCGCTTGACAGTTCACGCTTATTCATTGCGTGCGACACATGCATTATAAGCACGGGAGCAGATTTACTGTACAGAGAATGAAGACTTAACCTGCAAGTGGGCAAGTGATAATGCACCTTAATGGATCTTTAGATGGATAAGCTCCGCCTGTGTTTCACGTGGGTCAACTTGATGACATCACTGTTCTGCAAGCGTTGTGTGTAGTTGAAAATGGCAAGTGGAGAAAACGTCCTAGTTACTTGCATAACCTCCATTCCCTGATGGAGGGAACAAGACGTTGTGTCGATGTAATGACACAGGGGTCACTCTTGGGAGCCCGAAACACCTCTGGTCTTTGATAAAAGGCCAATGAAAATTGGTGAGTGGTATTTGCATGCCACTCCCCCGGACATACGGGTATAAAAGGAGCTGGTATGCAACCACTCATTCAGGTTTTATGCTGAGGAGCCAAGACAAGGTCCGGCCATTTCAGTGGGTAGTTCAGCGTTGTGGCAGGAGGGACACAGCATCTCGTTCTCTCCATCAGGGAACGGAGGTTACGCAAGTAACCAGGATGTTCCCTATCTGTCACTCACTCGACGTTGTGTCGATGTAGTGACACTAGGGGTCCCTATACAAAACGCCACAACTGGCTGAACTGTGTTATGTGAACTGGCGGTGTGTGACAGGCAGACGATTGTGTGCCTCGTAGCCAGCGCACCAGGCAGACATGTAACCTCCCCCAACATAGTTATGAGTGTCGACTACCCAAAAGATAGAGACAGGCTAACCCATTCGTGGCCTCTTTTCCCCTTCTTTTTTTCCACTCCCTAAAAAACAAGGGGGATTATCGTAGCCCTACTGGGGGTGGCACGTCCTGGGCGTGATATGCCATAGTTATGGCGTCAATGAGCCAGTGGGCGATCCTCTGCTTGGAGACAGCTCTTCCTTTCCGCTGTGCACCAAAGCAGACAAAGAGCTGCTCAGAGATCCTAAAGCTCTGTGTGCGATCCAAATAGGTGGAGCCTCCACTCTCCCCTGAGGGTAACCTGCCGTGACAGTGCGTCTGCTGTAGTGTTTGGGTCACCCAGGATGTGAGTGGCTCGCAGCGACTTGAGGTAATGCCGACTCCAGAGGAGGAGACGGCGGGTGAGTTGTGACATACAATGAGAGTGCAGACCGCCTTGGCGGTTGACATATGCTACCGTTGCCATGTTGTCTGTCTGAACTAACACGTGCTTGCCCTGGATCAACGGCCAGAACCACCGCAGGGCGAGCAGAATTGCCAAAAACTCGAGGCAGTTGATGTGCCTACGCAGCCACGGGTCCGTCCATAAGCCGGCGGCTGCGTGCCCATTGAAAACAGCGCCCCAGCCCATTTTGGAGGTGTCTGTCCTGACCACAACTCGCCTGGAGACCTGCTCTAGGGGAACACCTGCCCGTAGAAATGAGAGGTTAGTCTAAGGGCTGAAGAGACGGTGACTGACTGGCATGATGACCACGCGATGTGTCCCGCGGCGCCATGCCCATCTCGGGACTCGAGTCTGAAGCCAGTGCTGAAGCGGTCTCATATCCTCACAGAAACTGATATATGATGTAACAATATTTGTGAGCTCGTCCAGGTCTGTGGCTGCAGCCTCAAAAACACTCCAATCCATGCAATCGAAGCAGGCTTGTAGTTCCTGCTCTGCTTCATTGGCCAATCTCTTTGCAGTCCTTACTACTGGCTTGGTTGATTTTAATTTCTGCTTGTAAGTTGGAAGAAGATGAACCAGACAATGATCAGAGAGTCCCAAAGCTGCTCTAGGGACAGAGCGAAATGCATCCTTTATTGTTGTGTAACAATGATCCAGTATGTTCCTGTCTCTGGTGGGGCATGTGATGTGCTGTTTGTATTTGGGCAGTTCACGTGTGAGATTTTTTTTGTTAAAATCCCCAAGAATAATAATAACTGAGTCCGGGTATTGTTGTTCCATGTCTGTGATTTGATCAGCCACCTGTTGCAGTGCTGTGTTCAAACACGCGTTTGGTGCGATATACACACTCACCAGAATAAACGAGGAAAACTCCAGCGGCGAGTAGAAAGGCTTACAGTTAATAAAGAGTGCTTCCAAATTAGGACAGCACATCCTCTTTAACGTTGTTACATCTGTACACCAACATCCACTGATATAAAAGCATGTTCCACCGCCTCTCGTTTTCCCCGTTAACTCCACGATGCGATCCGCTCTGAACAGCTGGAAGCCCAGCAGATGTAACGCGCTGTCCAGAATGGCTTCACTCAGCCAGGTTTCTGTGAAGCACAAGGCAGCAGAGGTTGAAAAGTCCTTGTTTGTGCGGGTGAGGAGATGTAGTTTGTTCGTTTTGTTAGGAAGAGAGCGGAGATTCGCTAAGTGAATACTCGGCAGTGCTGTTCGAAATCCGTGCCGACGGAGTTTGACCAGCGCACCAGCTCGTCTTCCTCGCCTGCGTCTCTTGAACAGCAGAGCTGTGCTTCCAACTAAAATGTCTAGCAAAACGTATGAATATTCGAAAACCGGGAAAAGATTGTCTGGTATATGCTGTTGAATGTTCAGTAGTTCGTCTCTGTTAAAACTGACTGGAAAAAGATTACTAAACACAGGACAAACAAACAAAAACAACAAAAGAACTGAGGAGCTCCACACCGAGGCAGCCATCCGTGGTGCCATCATGACTAAAAATGTGATGTATTTCTATATATATAATTTTATGAACAAATCCGGGCAATTTTTGGATCAGTTTCCTTTTCGCAGCTATTTGACATTGTCATTCTCTCATTTCTGGAGCTTGCACCTATCCTGTGCTTTCTCACTCACACCCACATAACGAAAAGGCAAGCTTGGCACTGCTTCCTATCTATGTATACATTCTGTAAAGGCAAAATAATTTTGCCAACGGGTGCATCCCATTTCACATAATTGTGCACTATTCTGAGGCATTTTGTATTATAAGTGATGTAATTACTATGTTTCGTCCATCCATTTTCTATAGCCACTTATCCAATGTAGGTTTGCAGAGGGTTCTGGTGCTTATCCAAGTTTTCTCTGGCCAATGGCCGATGGAACAGACAAACACATTTACACTCTCTCTAAATATTGCCAGTTTAGAGTTTCCAATTCATCTGAATGGGGGAAACCGGAGCACCCACAGGAAATCCATGCAAACTTCACACAGAAAGGCCCAGGGTCGCCCAGGACTCGAAATCAGGACCTTCATGCTGTGAGGCGACAGTGCTAACCACCTGCAATTGATGTGTTCACACTGAAAAATATAATATGTAGTGCTCAATATACTGTATGTACCAGTATGATGTATTTCTGCAAACAAAAATGAAGTTTGATTGCAGCTTTCCATACATAAAGGGATAAACATGTGGCCAATAGCATATTTGCTAAAGCTAGCGGCAACAGATCATGTTCAATTGAAATGTAATTTTCCTCAACTGGAAAACAGCAAATGCTTCTGTGTAGTAAAAGAAAGTGCAAGTACACAGTAATATAGTCACAAGCATCATTTGAGACAAATTCTTGTCTTTTCTTTCTTTATGTCCCTCCTTCTCTCACCTGGAATCAAAATCAGTCCGTTCTGTCATTCCTTTGGCAGATCCCCCACTGCTCTGATTCATCAGTTAAGAAGTCAAACATCTTCATGTGGGTTGGCTGTTTAGCCAGGGAAAGCATCCAGCTCCTCTTCTACCCTTTACCCTCATAGCAGATGTTTTGAACCCCTCTTCACATGGCCCGGCCCAGCCTGGATTCCACACTTCCTTCCAAGCTGTGCTGACCCTGGCGACCCTGTAATTGGTGGAATAATTTCCTCTGGTATACATAAACACTCCCTGAAAGGCAGATTCTGTGGAGCTCTCCTGGAGGCTGAGCTGCATCACAAATACGCACTGTGGGAGAGTGAACAAGGCCGCCAGTCACATACTCATACTCAGACTGATGCAGTAACAACTGCATCGGTCAGTACACAGGGTATAATAGTCATTAAGCAACATTAAAGACAAAGAAAGATGAGCCTGTTGTTAAGGGGAGAAATGTAGAATGTAGTTTCAATTGTTTTATGAATCTGGGTGGTTTTTGTTTTGATTGATCAACTGGGGACACAATAGGCATTCAAGAGAGTTGTGTTTGATGCCAAACACAGTCAACTTATTACGCCAGTATAACTAAAGCAGTCTGCATTAAATGTCTTCAAGAGCACAGTTTTCTTTCCTATGTTGACATTTTTTCTATTATAACAGAAATTGGGGTGGGACATATAGAAGGGCATTTAAAAAAAAAATAGCCTATAGCCTTTGGTTTATCTCACTGCCATGAACCAACACTGCACAAAATCAAGTTCTGACCCAGTGTTTTCATCTTGTTTTCCCTTAAACATATCTAAACATCCTTAAAACAACATACATTTACTTGAGAAACAAAAGTTTTTTTTTTTAAAGTTTTGTTGATAAATTTGCTTGTTTAAGCTTACCCCATTGGCAAATAGTTTTTTCTTGTTTTAAGCAGAGATAATTTGCTACTTGCTATTGCTAGTGAGAGACGAGTGGCATTTAGCATGTGGGGAGGGACATTATCACACTAGAGAGCACTTTATTGGACAAAAGTTTGTATGCAACCCCGAGTGCAAGATGAATAATCAATATGTTTGCTCCATTTTCCCAGAGAATATATGCAAATATTAGATTTGTATTGTCTACAATTAATTTAGTCAACTTTTAGGAGTATGCTAGCATATGGATGCTAGCATATAATCATGAAGGTTACAGACATGGACTTAAACCACAAAATTTCTGGGGTCTTTAAACAAGTGCTTCTTTCTCCATGTGTATAGACTGCACACCTCCCTTTGTAAGCCAGAGAAGATTCTTGTATGGTTCAAAATGTCAGATGGCTTTCATCCTTCAGTGTCAAGAATAAACAATCCGCTGCGCTGTCCTGTCTACAATTACTATGAAAACCGCACTTTTTGAGCCACTGTTTGCCCGTGTGTTAGCTGGTTGGGTCTCTTGAACATGTGTTAGCATTTGAATTAGTTTGATTCCATATTAGTTTTGACAAATTTCAGCAAATGGACATAAGCATTTGTGAAGCATACAGGCATGGCGGTGCAGAAATAGAATGGGTTCCATATGGAGATACGGGTTCTCGCCAGTACCTTGTTTGCTCATTCCCTAATTACAGCAGTTATACATGAGAAAAAAGCCCTCTTCTGGCAGCATGGCTGCACTTTTAGAATTGTGGAAATTGTTAGACTTTGGAAAAAAAAATATATCTCACATGTTAGTTGAGACCGGGTAATTCACCTTACAAGGTCCTTTTCATTCTCTGCAATACCTGTACACTCATCAATCACTTTGAATACTTAGTAGGTATTACCGGAATACATTTTTGAGTGAATACACTGCTGAAAAAAAAAAAAAAAAGAGCAGGAAGCTCTTGGCCAAGCAGAGAGGCCAGTTAGACCATATTAAACCAGCTAAGACCAGCATACCATTTTAAGCAGGGTATATATGATATTTCTATTTCAAATTACGTGTCCAATCACATGTGTTGTACAATTTTTGCTACTAGGTCATTGACAAATAATGTAAGGTTGTCTGAGATGACAAAAATGAAAATCTTTTAAAAATCCATTTTTAAACATGCGAGTCAAGTTTCGAAGAAATGTAATCTTTGTGTCTATTTGGTTTTATAAATGTTTGAACAACATGTATTGCATTTTCTAAAAAAATAAATAAAAATAAAAGAAAGAAAAAAAAGAAAGAAAAAAGATTAAATGACTTGTCATGTGGTGTAACCATCTAGTAAAGGGTATACAAATAATCCCTTGCACTCTGAATACATGAGAGTGTACAAAACTTAATCATTATTTTTTTTTTTTTTTTTTTTTAATTTTAAACATATTTTTCAATGTAAAAATATTTTTGTACAAATATCATATCAATAAGTTTTCTCAGGGTTACTCCACATTACCTGAACGAAATTAGTCTTTTCATAAAAAAATAAAAAATATCTTATATTATTTTAAAACTTCACACACAGTCTTGAGGGTTAAAATTGGTCCTCTTTTTTGTCACATGACAACAAAATGGCAACCTACATGTTTACACTAAATGACATTGATTTGAAAATAAAATAAATTTCAATATGACTTTAAACTCAGTGTTTGAAAACATGTTCATCATAAAAGAGCTGTATTCAAGTAATCATGCATGTGCAAAATAAGTACAATGTGCCAGAATGTGTATGTACAGTACAGTATGTTTATATGTAGCTGTATTTTCTATTTTGTTTAGCCCTCTCCCCTTTCAGGATTATAAATGGATGGCAAGACTACTCTCTCTCTTAGATTACCTTATCCTTGATTACCCCTTTCTTCTTGCCGTTAGACGGTCCAACCAGCCAGTTCATCAAATATTAAAGAATAGCAGTGTCTATTAATGCTGCCAGGGCAACTGAAATATGTGTGATGGATTTTTACTGCTCTAGTGCAGAGTGTCTCTCAGTGGCCCCATGGGATCCCCCTTACAGCTGTTTAATCCAAAGCTCAATCACAGGCGTGTGAGTAAGGGGCCGACCTCCACCAAATGTCTTCATTTCTCTCCGTACCTTCCTCTCCCCCTCACCTTCCCCATGGAATAATATCTAACGAGGCCCTTTCGGTAATAACGCTGAAAGGCTCAGTCAGTACAGAAACTCTTCCGGGAAGGTCAGGGCCAATGTTACCATGTTGGAAGAGTGATTGATAGGGGAACATCTTGCAAGAGAGCATCCTGTCATTCGCTTTCCAACCACGTGTGCCCAGTAAAATCACATAAGAATATTCTGTGCTATTTGCGGCTCTGGCTAATGAGATGAGAGGTTTTATGAGCACTATAATGTCTCAAGGAGCATTTTCTTTGATTGTGCTCTGACGCAAGAGGATGCGCAGAATGAATCAATCATAGTATGTAGGGGATTTATAAATACACCATATTTGATGGGGTCAACAGGGGCAATCTTGGCCTACTTGGTGCCTTAGACAAGTATGACTAAAGAAAAAAAGTTTGAAAAATTAGTAGTTCTTTACATAGGGTGTATATAGAACACATGTAAAGTGGGATACATTCTGATAACTGTTTATTGGCATTGGCAAAATATTATCCAAATGGCTACATTGGTTTCATCCCATACTAGTTAAGGATGAACTTTTAGCATTATGTGTATGAGCTTAAGTGAATCAACTTAACAGTTGTCCCACTTTGCCTGTATTCACCCAAGTGTAAGACATATTACTGTAATGCTACAATTTAGCATACCCGGGCTCAAATCATGGCCTAATATACACATATACTGTATAAATAAAATCAAGCAAAATTGCAACCTTTGATTTGCAATCATGCATTTTCATTGTATGGAAAGCAACATCTTTGACATTTTGATAATTACTTTTGTCTTTCATGGGAAATTAAATCTTGAATGACAAGAGGCTGTATTTTTAGTTTAAAGCAAATTAACTGTGGAAGGTGCGCATCAATTGGTCTGATCAAATTTAGATTTGTAAATAGGTGATTTCTGCCACAGCATTTTAGAAAAGCACTTTTTTACCTACAATAATAATGCAACTAATTATCAAATATACAAAGTATTTTTGGTAACACTTTCTATGAAGCCTGTATTTATAATAATAAGGGTATTCTTAATGCATTATAATGTATGCATAATGCCTTATAATAAACCTTGTAATATGTTGTTTTGCCTCATAAGTAATTATAACAACAGTTATACTATGATATAATTCTTACCTATTTATGGTTAACTTTTAAGAGTATACGGCATTATAACACATGATCAACACCACATTTTATCCACATTTATTTTAAGTTATAATGTATTATAAGTTTCATATTTTGACATTGTTTTTAAACCAATATCTTCCTACAACTTATGAGTGGTCTTTTACCACTTTAAGTCAAATGACAAATGCTATGTCTTCTTGTAAACATCCAAAAGGCTTTAAAATGTGGTCATAATCATTTATAAGTGGTCTTTGTCTGCTTTAAATAAAGTAATAAAATCTACAGTAGGTCTTATTTTAAACAGCCATAATATATTATGAAGTGGTTATAAGACACATTTGCTTTGAACATTTTTAATGTAATACTTAGAAAATAAAATATTTAATAAGATCAACAAAACCACATAACATTATTTCAAAAGTAAAAGAGTTATTATCTTAAACTTGCTCACATTAAAATGAGCAACAGAAGTAACAGCTCTACTAAAGGCTAGGCACTGGCACTGTAAATTATGGATTTGTACTTATTTATGTTCTGAGAATGTACAAGAACGTTTATTAGGCATACATTATAATGCGTTAAGAATAAATACAGGTTTCAACGTGTGTTATAATGCATCATATTCTTAAAAGTTATAACCACAAATAGGTATTATATCATATTATAACTTTTGTTACAAGAATTTATGAGACAATACAACATATTCTAAGGTTTATTATAAGGCATTATGCATGCATTATAATGCATTGTAAATACAGGCTTCATAGAAAGTGTTACCAATTTTTTTTTTAATTATTATTATTAATTTTAAAGTTCAAAATTCACTTGGCTCAAAAATCTGTAGTAGCACACTTGAACTGGCATGACACTTGTCATGTTTGATTGATCAGTTATACATTCCAATCCATTTCTGCTGATGATTCACCTAGCAAGGTATGACATGATCTTCTGTTCTCATCTTCATACTTCCTGTTGTGTTTTCATTTTTTTAACTTATGAATTCATACATGTTCTTGTTGACACAGGCTGATGTGCTGGCTGGAGATATATCAGGTAGTATGTGGAAATGCCATTACTTCAGTCATGCTGCGTGCAAATGTTTAGACAGGCTGGCAGACAACATTTCATCATTGAAACTTAACTGCAGCATCAATGCAGCGCTCACTGCAGGATTCTGGCTCAGGTTTTATTGATGACAAAACCATTCCTGGCTCCAAGTGCGCTTTGGATTGAACGAGTACAGTTGATCATTAGACTAAGTGACAAAGCGGCCCGGCCTTCCAGGAAATTGAGATGGAGTCATAGTTTCAGACTGCAACATGTCAATCATCTTGCTGCACACGTTCTGGTGGTCCACTTGTAAGATATCCATAGAAAATTGCGCCCCACAGAGTCAGACTACCCGGAGGCATTACGAACATGGTTGCAGAGTGACCTGACTTGCCCCAAAAGGGACTGCTATAGTTGACTTAGTTTGATGTCAACAACAAAAGATTTGGGAAGAGTTTTTGCCTCCCTTTTAAATGCTTAAAAGCCTATTTTTTCCTATCCTAAATATGATATGGTTAGTTGCATTTTATTATTTGTAGTTAGCATTGTTTTCCCTGCTGTCCACGACCCTCTTAGATCAGCCCTGTGACCCAACCAACCAGTTGAGAACCACTGATTTAAACAATATATGAGGAGGTGAAATATGGCCCACTCGCTAGCCAAGGACACTGGCATCGTGCTCGCAGTTTGTGTCTGTGGTAGAGTGCAGAAGGTCACTGCAATTAACACACATTGATTTAGCGTGGCTGCCACGCTACCCACACTCACAAGTGGCGCAGGAATAGAAGTGGCCAGCTGTGCGTAGCATTAGGTTAATTATGAGTGTGTGCGCATGCTAATAGAAATCTGCTTTCTCTGTGAACTGCAGAAGTGTGTACTGAATGACACGCAGTATTAATTCTACACCGTCCTCTTTGCCCACCAACTTGCCGGCGTGCAGCCCAACCGAGCCTCCCATCGCTTGGCCGCACGGAGCCCCGTGCTTCCTCCTGGGGTCATCCACCTTAATCAGCGGAGGAGGGCAGATGCATACAGTAAGCTCACGCTCTGTAAACATAGCTGTGTGGATGGGAACATCGCTCCTCTCCTTCAACTCACACTTTCCCCCAACAATTAAGACTCAATTTTAAATGTCATTAATCAGCAGGTTGCATGGCGAGATCCAATTCATATCTGTCAGATGCACTGGGCAAAAACTAATAAGGGAGTAATTACCTGAAAGGAGCCCTACATTGTAGAAATGTCTATAACAATGTGTTTTTAAATACAATGAGCTTACTGTATTGGAAGACCTGATGTCAAACCTATGTTATTTGTGTCTCTCTCCCAAGAGAACACAGTGGAAGCGAGCAGAAACCTTCATGAATAACAGAAGAATAAAACAGATCAAGATGTATTCAGTACTAAGACAGTGTCCAAAAGCAGTTGAAACTGGTAGGGAAAACAGATGTGCATTAGAGCAGATTTGAATCTCTACGTACATAGATAACACTCTCTGCGATTCCATGCAAAAAGTAACACAAACCAGATTTCTGAAAGAAAAATAGCTTTTAAGGGGGTCAGAGGTGTTTTATTAGGGATCAATTGCTATATGTATGTGTCTCTGGGAGACATAACCAGCTAGGCATGTTGTATATGGTGTCAATGTTGTATTTCAATGATGGAACTACTAAGATGAGCTGTGTGCTGGCAGAAGGATGAAATATAAAAGAGTGTTGAGAAAGGATCCCATTACAAATAAACAGGCAGAGTGACTCAGGCCCCACACTGGTGAGTGCTGGTTTCCTTGGGAAAACAAATAAATAATCCAAAAGTTTCTCCTATTCTTGGCAAGCACACTTAGAGTAATGTGTGGTTTTTGTTAGTGTCACTGAAGAACAAAATAAAATGATTCTCTTTCTCTAAACCAGATGTGCCTGGAAACTTACTTGGTTAAAATAGAAAAGACGTGCATATATATTTATATACAGATTTACAAACCAATGTTTTGTGTTACTGTTTTATTTCATTGTTATCATTTATTTTGATTCCATCCATTTAGTAATTAAAGTTTGTTTCAAATCATAGCTTATTTAGTGTTATTAATTAATGTATGCACACTGTTGAATGCAGTTTATCCACATATAACATATTTTATTTACCCAAGAGATGCCTTTAAATAATTCAAGGCTATTCTAATATATATTTAACTTCACATGCTGTTAAATGCGCTGTTAGATGCGCTGGCTTTCTAGATACTTAGTTTGGCAGAACTTTGTCACTCTTGCTTTTGTGCTGGCGGTGTTAAATGATTTCTCTCCAAAGCTTCATACTTCACATTTTCTCCTCTATGAACAGAATTATCCACTCTAAAAGAGCCTTTAATACACATCAGCCTTGAGAGAGAGAGAGAGAAAAAAAAAAAAAGCTAAAAAGTAGAGCTCTTTCCCCTTTGCTTAGCATTAGTAGAATTCAATAATAGAAAGTAAATTACAGTGATCCTGGTGAGGACGGACAGGTTAATGGTATTATGAAGAGTGGGAGTGGAAAATAGAAAAGTGGATGGGGAAACACATGCAAAGGTCATCAGTAGCACCTGTAGACACTGGGTAAACATATAGAGACAGCAAATGGACAACGACTATCACATGCATATTGTACACACTTAAAAACATTTTTTACGTGTGCTTGGAGTGTGAATAACATGAGTAACACCTTCTTTTTACTGTCTTATACCTTATTTGAGTTTTATTTTTATTATCCATACATTGGGGCATTGCAGTCATTAATTCAAACATCTTTGTGTTAAAGTCTACATGAAAGAGCGTTCACAGCCTATTTTACTTCCATAGTGTGAATAGTGAAACAGGACATTCAAAGTTAGGGCAGGACTTGACTTATCATTCA
Organism: Myxocyprinus asiaticus; assembly: GCF_019703515.2. NCBI lineage: Eukaryota > Metazoa > Chordata > Actinopteri > Cypriniformes > Catostomidae > Myxocyprinus > Myxocyprinus asiaticus. Next base: position 27,085,968 of record NC_059373.1, read on the forward strand.
GGAATTTATTGGATTGTAAAAAGTGGTCTCTATATGGTGGGTAGTTGGGTGGAGTTGTTAAAAAATAAGCAGAAAAGGAAAGATTATGAAGTGATTTTTTTTTTTCTTTGAAATTATTTGCAGTGATAAATCTTTCACAATATGGCCAGGAACATGTAATGAGAAAGTAGATAAGGGTTGATTTCACATAGACTTTAAAGGTAAAATAATTGGTCTAAATGTTGAAATGTTTATGTATGTTAATGTTTTCAATTGTGGATGATATTTCTTGCATATGTATCTATGTGGGCTTGTTTGCATGACCAAAATTTGTCTCATGTATGTTAGTGATTTATTGCACTCACATCCATAAAGCTGTGCATATGCAGGCCTTTGAAGGCACTCATTTAAGCTTTGTATTTATTTGCAAACACTTAAGATCATCTTAAGAAGGGGTGCTTGTAGATTCCAGTGGCTTTGTTAGCCCTACAGTGCAAGAGACAGAAAGAACGAAAAAAACGACAAGTATGTTTTCTTGGCTTCGGAGGAGATGCTACTTGCTTTGATCATACAGTACACCTCCAACCAGACTGTTTTAGCAAGCTGCAGAGTGTACCAGACCTCAAACAGCTGCCAGACAATGCATTACCATTACCGTGAAATACGCATCACATTCAAATAAGTCGCCGGGGCTACAAAAGCAAAAAGGTTTTGATAAAAGCACTCCACACCAGGCGATGGAGGAACATGAGGTGAGTTCATCAGGAGAATGAGTGCTGCCTTTCAAACAGCCAGTTAGAACAAGTGTGCAACCAGGATACAGAATGAAGTGAAAAGGTTAAAGAAAACACTGCACACTTGACATCCAAATTCAACAACTATGATGGATTGCATTCTGTTAACAAAAGAGGCCTTCAACAACAATAAGCATGTTTACTCAGAGAACATTTGTATTACAGTATTTGTATGGAGAAATTTGGACCAGTGGTTCTCAACTGGTTTTGCGTCAGGATCCAGATTTTACAATGGACATCATGTGGCTTGCCAAACTTTTTATTGCACAAAATTGAGCAAAACTGTCCTTAAAAAAAGAAAAAAAAGGTAAATGTATTATTATCATTAACTACATTGACCCAACAAATTATTGAGTTTCTAAATCTCTCTTGAATTTCAGCTTTGTGCTCTTGGCAGCCAATAACTCATCACATAAAAGACATTATAGTTGTTAAAACCATGTTTATCCTTATTACGAGATGGGTCTGGGTTGAATTTTCTTTTACTTTGCATAGTTTCATTTGTGTTTTTTGAGGATGAGGGCATGTCACGCAAATTGTCCATGTTGGGACCTGCCGAATTCCGCTAGTTTCTACCACGTTACAAATACATTCGCAGCAAAACTGAGTTTGATTGGATGCATAGCCTTTGATATCAACAACAACAAATATTTCAAAACATTTTACAAAGGGTTAAATACAAATCAAAGCTTTTAGTTATACAGTAGGTTACACAGATTTATATATTTTGTAGATGAAGCTATGGTTTATGGCTCTAGATTTTTAATGTCTTTCAACGGTTGAATGAATAGCTACAGTAAGATGAAAATGTAAATGTAAGGGAAAGCAGAGTGTTTTTCTGCCTCCATAGCAGTTAAGGCACAAATGTTGAAATCAAAAACACAATGACTCGACAGCAAGGCAATGGCTCTTTTTATCACTGACAGGCCACAATTTTCAACTCAAAATCGCACCCTACCACAGCCTTAGGGCACTCCTCTCATTGGCTGATACCTTCTATAGTAATACATTACATGTAAAGATGGACTGAAGTCTGCACTAAAGTCTCCATTCTAAAAGGCAGCCCTTCAGCCAGAATGCTGTGGAATTTTATACAGCCTTTACAGAAGAAGTGATAGAAATATTGGCATTATATTCACGCTGTTTAGCCAGAGGGGAACTGGCCCCCACAGTGAGCCTTGATTCCCCCAAGGTTATTTTTCTCCATTAACCAACATCTTATGGAGTTTGTGTTTCTTGCCACAGTCGCATTCGGCTTGCTCACTGGGGTTATAAATACAATTATTATTTAATTATTTATTTTTATACACAATTTACAATAATATTTAATCAAATTACACAATGATGACTAAGACTTTATAGATATTACAGTTAAATTTTCTGTTAATGCCTGAGTTTCTGTAAAGCGTCTTTGAAATGATGTGTGTTGTGAAAAGAGCTATACAAATAAAAATTATGACTTGAAATGCAAAACATTCACTCTGCTAAACCATTTCAGCTGTGTTATCATCTTTTTTTTTTTTTTTTTTACTCGGTCCATTGAATTATATGATCAGTCATATAATTCAATGGACCGAGTAAAAAAAAAAGCAGCCTGATACAGTACATCTTGGCAAATGTGAGGATGTTAACAGAAAGGAAAAGGAAGACTTCCATATAGTAAAGAAGGTTAACATTCTCTCAAATAATATAAAAGGAACATTCCAGGTTAAATACTTACAAATAACTCTCAATTAGCTTACAACAGAAAATAATTGTGACTCTTTCCTTTAACCTCCTGAGACTCGAGCATGACCGCTGTGCGCATTTTTCATTTCCTTTTTTGTTTTGTAACTAGTAGCATCTAATACACATGCAAAAAAAAAAAAAAAACATCCTAAAAATGTGTGAAATTTTAAATAATATTAAGCTATTGAAAGTCAAATTTTGTTTTAAATCAAATTGTTCATTATTTTTCCAGGAGACATTATATATGACATTATAGACATTACGGCTGATTTTCTGTAAAGCTGCTTTTGAAAAATGTGTATTGGTAAAAGCACAAATAGAAAACTACAGTATATCAATAAAAATTATTTGACTTGATTTGACTTTTATGTTACTTTGTTTTTTGTTTTGTTTTTTCTACTTTGGCAACAAAATCTCAATGGTCTCTCTTTGCTCTGTCAAACAAACAAGTGCTGTCAAACAAGCATTTTACCAATCAGAAATTAGCATGAATATTTCTGATTCAAGTAATGGCCAGCATCGTCCAATCACTGTAAACCATGTTAAAATTAAATTTATACATTATAAATTCTGAATCTAAGTACTGATTACCCTTGACCCATGTTTGCCAATTATGTTTTGGTCAGATGTTAGGAGTGAATGCACTTGAATGCATAAGAAATCTATAGGATGCCCGTTTACTCCCTTGGTCCCTAAATAGTGATTGAATTAACCTCCATTGTGTTGTCTGACTGCACTGGTCTCAGAACAGTTTGAAATGCAGATTATTTTCAACTCATTGTCCTCGCAGGAGAACATGTTGCTTAACAGTGTGCAATAAATCGCAGACATTTTCAAAATGGGACCAAAATTGGATCAGATGAAATAGAGATGTTACTCTTTTGATACAAACAGGTTTCAATGTAAAAACTTAATGAGGTTTCTTACCAAATTTAGTAGGCATTTATCTTCACTAATATTGGCACCATGTTGTTTTATCACATGACCCAGTGTGTCAAAAGTTTAACCCTTTAATGACAGCCCAGAGTGTCCTGAATCAGTCGGTTTAAATTAAATGAATTATACTTAGCGAATAGCAAAGCCAAAACACAATGTACGTGCATGAGGGTCGCACGTATGGAGGGTGTTGTAACTTAGTGGCTAAGTGTAGCAGAATTAAACAAAATGACTAAATCGCATACAGCACCTTTAACGTACATAAAAATGCATCAATATTGTGTGAAAAGACGTAAATTATGCAGCATTATGCAACATAAGAAAACGCAACTAAGCCCATGAATAATTATTAACCGGTGTGCATCTCCACTTAAGGCAAGCTAAGGAATGCAAAGAGAACAGTCTAAGCAGCAGTGTGTTCATTCAGAGGAAGTATACCTGCAGCTTTGTGTATAAGCTTGTCAAACACTTAAATACCATAGAAACATTGAGGTAGGAATCTGGGAAGAACTTGATGACACATTTCTCTCTAAAACATTATGTCTACCCACTTTGTCACAAAGCAGAGTTAACTGATTCACACTCCAAGCACACGTACATACACACACCAGCTGCAGAGCATATGGACCTTCACAGAGGGACATCCACAGCAGTGAGAAAGAGACAGAGAGGGTGCAGTCTGGGAGTGACAACAACATGTCAGCCTATTCAGCTGAAACAGAAATAGAAATATACAGTACAATTAATCACACTTGTTTTTAAATTATAGCCATAACACTTAAACATTAAACATGTAAGCATGAAAATGGTGCAATAGAATCGCTTACCAGCCTTATCTGTGCAAAATTTTGTTTGCCCAAAAATGACAATTCTGTCATCATTTACTCACCCTCATGTCATTCAAACATCAAAAACATTAAACCTCATTGGTTCTTGTGTTATGGCGTTAGGTCACGCAATGTGCAAGAACACATTAGGTTTGATGTTACTCAAATGTCAACATATTTAATTTGTGCTCTGTTCACATGAGTTGATCAATGATTTGATTTGATCTGAGAATAAATAATGACTTTAAACTGGTCTGTTCATAACACAAAGTGATTGTATGCCTTCAGAAGACCTGGAATATGATGCATGTCACATGGACTACTTTTATAACACTTTGGGTGCTTTGTAAGCTTTAAAGTGAGTCACAGTCTGCTATTGTATTGAAATCAGTAAACGGAACATCCTTTAAACACATCTATGTTTGTTTTCCACAGAAGAAAGAAAATCATATGGGTTTGGAATGACATGAGGGTGAGTAAATTATTACATAATTTAGATTTTTGAGTGAACTCTCTCTTAAACAATTTAATTTATTTTTAATTTAAATAAATTTGAATACCAATAGCATTATAGCATTGAATAATAAATGAATGCTAATACTATGCTACTTAATACTATAATACTGTGCTACTTCTAAAGAGCGATTTTAGAATTGATACAGTGGATAACAAAAACTAACCTTTTTTTCTATATTATTACAAATGGGCTTTAATATATATATTTATATTTCAGCCTAGATTCAACTGCAACCTAGCCACATGGGTGATGATGACAGATACAGATACAGATACAGAGAGAAAGAGAGAGAGAGAGAGAGAGAGAGAGAGAGAGAGAGAGAGAGAGAGAGAGAGAGAGAGAGAATAAAAGGAGTAAATGTAATAATCCATGCCTTCCTGTAAAACCTCTCCAATCGGGGCACACACGCTTGGCCAGGCACCAGCTCTCGTAGCTATTTAAAGCAGCTTCTCCACATTTTTAGGGAGATAGCAACAGCCACTGACACAGATGTTGAAACAGGTTTTTTTTCGTCTTCCTCACTCTCAGTGCACCTGTGCACATTTAGTGCCAAATTCCTGTTGTGTCTAAATAGGAGGTCCAAACATTCCACCTGCTTAAAGCATGAAAGCAAATATCACATTATTACTTATGATGAGCAGACTCTGGGGTGGGCTTTTTAGCTGCGGCCCAGTATCTGAATGATGAGCAGGGTCATGTGAACACACACACACACACACACACACACACACACATGTTGGTGCAGCTATCATTATGAGGACTCTCCATAGACATAATGATTTTTATACTGTATGAACTATAGATTCTATCCCCAAACCCTACCCCTGCCCCTAAACCTAACCCTCACAAAAAACTTTCTGCATTTTTACATTTTCAATAAAACATCATTTAGTATGTTTTTTAAGTGATTTGAATTATGGGGACACTAGAAATGTCCTCATAAACCACATTTATAGCATAATACCCTTGTAATTACCAGTTTGCAACCTAAAAATAAAAGTCCTTGTAAACCACTAACTGAAGAGAGCACATCAATATGTAGACAAAGTCAAATCCTGGATATTTCTAGCCAATTTTGAAATCCCGGCTGGATGCTTTTTTATGTCAGAAAAGCAAGACATGTCTGGGTAAAATACGATTTACAGGTATGGTCACCCTACCAGTAAGCAATCACCTAGCAACCATCCAGACCACCCTCGCAATTGCCTAGCGATGTGCTAAAAACCTCTTAGACCACCTTTGCAACTGCAAAGCAAGTTTTGCAGGGTGAAGAAATGTTAGATTTTTTTGACTGATTTGGACCGAATGTTTACATCTAAATTATATTTGTCTAGTTTTATGGAATAGTCTGGTCATTCAGCAATCCAAACACACACACACACACACATACACACACACACACGTTCGTTGGTGCAGCTATCATTATGAGGACTCTCCATAGACATAATGATTTTTACACTGTACAAACTATAGATTCTATACCCTATCCCTAACCCTACCCCTAAACCTAACCCTCACAAAAAACTTTCTGCATTTTTACATTTTCAATAAAACATCATTTAGTATGTTTTTTTTAAGTGATTTGAATTATGGGGACACTAGAAATGTCCTCATAAACCACATTTATAGCATAATACCCTTGTAATTACCAGTTTGTAACCTAAAAAAAAAAGTCCTCGTAAACCACTTAAACCTGCCCACACACACACACACACACACACACACACACACATACACACACACACACACACACACACACAGTGTATATGTGTATATATGTTCACACATACACCAAAACAGGCACACAGGCAGCAGATGGACGTCAGAGCAATAAAACAGAAGAAGAAAAAAATATTTTGTTCTCCCTGCAGTGTATCTGCAAATCTATTAACATTGTCCTTTCTCTCCTTCTTTTCTTCTCTCTCTCTCTCTCTCTCTCTCTCTCTCTCTCTCTCTCTCTACACACACAGATGTTACAGGCACATTCCATTACACCTACACGTCATTACACTTAATGGCTCGTTCAGATGAAAGCTGAGCATGGACCTCATCTGTGGCAAGACCCTAGAGTTATATGTCCCTGTTCTTCTAAATGTTTTCTCCTCTGCTCCCCAGACTCCCTCCTAACACCACCATCGGGCCAATGAGTGGGGCCCGAGGCCAAACATTTCCCAGAGTCCCTTCACTCCCCTTCATCCAGGTTTGAGATTCCAAAAACTAAAACACAGGCAAATAATCCCAAAGAAACATTATGCTCTGTTTCTTTATCCTCTCTTGTTCTTCTTTTACTTCCATGCTATATTTTGTCTCTATTGTAAAACAGTTTAAATAATGCTGACTGGTAGGCACTTTCATTCTCTTCAATGTGATATTAAAGCGATAGTGCAACCAAGATGATGTCTAACTTTTGTACAATGTAAAAACTTATGTCATTGTTAAATTATAAAAACCTTTCAATAAATAATAGGGAAAAAATATGCCAAACACCACAATTTTCAGGGGATAACTGTCATTGGTTCAGCCACTTCTGTTGATTATGTTTTTATTGTCTTTGTGGCTGAACTCTGACACTCGTGTTTAGTGTCTTCTCTAGTCTGTGTGAGAATGCATGGCTCGCCCTTTTGGCAATGTCATGCGTTCTCTTGTCTTGTTGTTTATTGGCAGGAGTGTATTGCTCTTATTTCATCCTTGCAGCATGCACTCATGCCAGTTGTGTGTGTCTGTCTCTCACAACCTCAGGCATGCTTCGCGTTGCACTTGCTTTGTGCTGCGCGTCTGAGTCGCGATCCATAGTCATGTTTTGCTGGAGTTCGGCTGCTTCTTTCTTGGTGCCTGTTTAATTGTGGCCAAACCCTCGTCCCGTCTCGTCTGTCGTTTGACATGGGTGCATGTTGCCTTGTGGTCTCTGGTGATATGCACTCATGTCATTCATGTGTTTGTGTCTGTGAGAGCACGTTGCTTTGTTTTGTTTCCATATTGCCACATGTCTCTCAATCTTATGTCATACCCTGCCTCCTTGTCTGATCATTATTAGTTCATTTGTTTCACCTGCCCTTTGTTAACCTGTTTGATTTCTCTCCTATATTAGCTCCTCGTGTATGCTGTCCTGTGCTGGATTGTTTCGTTTGCTCCTGTCATCATGTGCTCGTGTTTGCTGTCTGCCTTCCCTGTTGGTTCAGTACTTCTTGAATTTATTCTAGTTTGGTTTTGTTTGTTTTCTTTTTCTCCATTGAAAGAGTTTTTGTTATGTATATTTTTGTTTATTAAAATAAAAGCTCATTGTTTATCTCTCTGCGCTTGGGTCCTTCTGTCAACATCTCGAAACGTGACAAAACAATCCAGCCAATTCTGGACCCAGCATAGGCACAATGGGCATCTTCCTTTTTCCATCTCCCCCCATGGTATTTTCCATCCACCAGCACATGACCCAGCTCGTCCACCTTCGCAATGTCCGTCAGAGGGGATCTGATGTGAGGGACTTTGGCAGTGATTTTTTTGATTGCAGTGGACGAGCTGGACTATGATGAGACTGACCTGAAACAGGTTTATAACATCTGCCTCGATTAAACTCTCAGGCAGGGGGAGATGGAGAAGCTGGGGCAATTGTTTTTTTTTTTTGGACTTTGTTGACCATCTCTTCGAGTGCAGGGAGTCTGCACTCCCATCCCAGGAGGGGTTTCCCCAGGCAGACAATACCATCATCTCACCCTCAACAAGCCCAATCCCCAGTCCTCCTATGACCTGTAAATGGAGGAGGAGGAAGAACAGGTCAACTGCAGCTCCACTACTCGTTCGAGGCAGTGGCTGTTCTCACTGCAGTTCTCCTACCGCTGCCAGCGTTCCTGGTCATGGAGGCCGTTCACCAGTTGCTGCCAGCGCTCATGGCCATGGGGGTTGTTCCCCAGTGGCTGCCAGTGCAAATGGCTATGGAGGCCGTTCCCCAGTCGCTATCAGCGTCCTTGGCCATGGAGGTTGTTCCCCTGCTGCTGCCAGCATCTTCGGTAACAGAGGCCATTCCCCTGATGCTGTCAGTGCTCCCGTCCATGGAGACTGTTCCACAGTCACTGCCAGCACTCACGGCCACGGAGGACGTTCCCTTGTCGCTGCCAGCGCTCCCGGTCACAGACGCCATTCCCCTGTCGCTGTCAGCGTTCCCAGCCACGGAGGCCATTCCCCAGTCGCTTCCAACGCCCATGGCCATGGAGGCCATTTCCCAGTTGCTGTCAGTGCTCCCAACCATGGTGGTCACCGTACAGCCTGTCCTTTTCCCTGTGGCCATCGATGAGCCAATCCATTTCCCTGAGGCTGTTGATGAACCTGTCCTGTTCTCTGTGGCCGTTGATGAGCCTGTCCAGTTTCCTGTGGTCATCAAGTCTGTCCAGTTCCCTGAGGCCGTTGATGAGCCTGTCCAGTTCCCTAAGGCTGTCGACGAACCTGTCCTGTTCTCTGTGGCCATTGACGAGCCTGTCCAGTCCCCTGTAGTCATAATGTCTGTCCAGTTCCCTGAGGCCATTGACAAGCCTGTCCAGTTCCCTGAGGCTGTCGACGAGCCTGTCCTGTTCCCTGTGGTCATCGACAAGCTTGTCCAGTTCCCTGTGGTCATCGAGTCTGTCTAGTTCCCTGAAGCCGTTGACGGGCCTGTCCAGTTCCCTGAGGCTGTTGACGGGCCTGTTCTGTTCCCTTTGGCCATCAAGACAAGTTCTCCTAAAACTTCCCCCTTGGCCACCTGACCCTGACCCCCTTCTGAAGTTTCTTCCCTGGGCACTTCTTCCGGACCTGGCCTTAAAACTTCCACCTTGGCCACCTGACCCTGACCCACTACTGAAGCTTCTTTTCTGGGTGCTTCCTCCGGACGTGGCCTTAAAATTTCCACCTTGGCCACCTGACTCTGTCCCTTATCCGCAGTCTCCATCCTGGTTTCCCCCACCCTCCCTCCCTGGGTCTGTCCTGCCGGATCCGCCCTGGTCATTCCCACCGGCACCGTCATGCACTGTCCTGCTGGCTCTTCCCTGGTTTCCTTCCCTCCCTTTCTTTTGTTCTTTCTGTTCTATGTTAGTACCTGTTCCGTTTGTCTTGTGTTGGATGTCTCCCTTGTGGAATGCCAGGAGACATCCTTTTGGGGGGGGGGGTAGTAATATCAGGGTTCAGCCACTTCTGTTGATTATGTTTTTATTGTCTTTGTGGCTGAACTCTGACACTCATGTTTAGTGTCTTGTCTAGTGTGTGTGAGAATGCATGGCTCGCCCTTTTGGCATTGTCATGCGTTCTCTTGTCTTGTTTATTGGCTCTTATTTCATCCTTGCAGCATACACTCATGTGTCAATTGTTTGTGTCTGTCTCTCGCAACCTCGGGCGCGCTTCGCATTGTGTATCCGGATTGCGATCCGTTTTCATGTTGTGCTGATGTTCGGCCATTTCTGTCTTGGTGCCTGTTAATTTGTGGCCGAGCCCTCACACAAATTTCCTGTCTCGTCTGTCATTTAACATGGGCGCATGTTGCCTTGTAATCTCTGGTGATATGCGCTTGTGTCATTCGTGTGTCTGTGTCTGTGAGAGCGTGTGGCTTTGTTTTGTTTCCGTATTGCCACTTGTCTCTCAGGTCATGCCCCGCCTCCTTGTCTGCTCATTATTGGATCATTTGTTTCACCTGCCCCTAGTTAACTTGTTTGATTTCTCTCCTATATTAGCCCCCCATGTATGCTGTCCTGTGCTGGATTGTTTCGTTTGTTCCTGTTACTGTGTGCTTGTGTTTGCTGTCTGCCTTCCCTGTCGGTTCAGTACTTCTTGTATTTATTCTAGTTTGGTTTTTTTGTTTTCTTTTTCTACATCGAGAGAGTTTTTGTTATGTATGTTTTCTGTTTATTAAAATAAAAGCTCATTGTTTGCCTATATGTGCTTGGGTCCTTTTCTCAACATCTCGAAACGTGACAATAACAGCTTTAATTCAGACTTAGAGCAATCAAATGATTTTCTTGTGGAACACAATAGATATTTTTCTGAATGTTTGCACAGGAATATTGCAAATAAAAGTCATATGGACTACTTTAATGATATTTTTATTGTGTATTTTGTCCTTCTTGCGTAAAAACCACCAGTCACTGTCTATTTTTGTTTTATGTACTGTAACAGAGTAGCCAGGACATTCTGCTGAATATCTTTTGTTTCACAGAAAAAAAGAAAGCCACAAGAGTTTGTAAACAACTTGAGGGTGAGTAAATGATAACAGTATTTTAATTTATTGAGTAACCTTTCTCTTTAATATTCTAATATATAACAGAGTAAGTATATTTGCATGAGTTCGGGGCATTTACACTGCAAGCAGAACTGCAAAGAGAATGAATGTTTATTAATTCCTTCCCTCTCTGCAGCCAAACTGGTGTACCAACTCCATCCAACAGCACAGGTGTCTGTAATGACAGTCTTATGGTGCTTGAAGCTTGAAGGTCTGAATGCCTTGCAATATTTTTTTCTATGTGGTGAACAAAGAATTAAGATTAGACTGAGACGAGCAGGGACACCCCCCCCCCCCCCGGGCTGCTGAGGCGCTTCCATCCATCTCTGCTCTGCTATCATCATATTAACATAGATGACAATCTGGCAAGAAGGTGCTGATCAAAGATAAATTTCACACCCTGGCTTAGCTTCCTCTAATTACACCATCTGTGGCACGTTCCTTTGTGCTATGCCGGGTGCAGTTCTGTCAAATGCCGCATATCAACGGGAATGCACTGGAGACTAATCACCCCCAAACCTCATGCTCATGGAGCGCTGCTCCCCCACACCATTACACTCCTCGGCAATGCAGACAATCCGTAACACCCCCACACTGCTGAAAGATCCACACCAGCATTGCGGTTCCACACTAGATATTATCATGTATTATATTATTGGCATATATAGCAGGTACTTTCAAGTGTGTTCATAGTATTCAATGTTAAACATAATTTTGAGTAACCGATTTCCATAACCAATAAAATAGACCTACATAACAGAACAATCACTTAACAGTATACTCCCCCATTAGGCATAACTGCTCTACTCTTAAAGCTCTTCAGGAGCCCTACAGTTAATGTAAAATGTGAATTGTTGGGCAGCTTTAATGTTAATTGGCTATATTATGCTAAACAAACAATGGTGAGACAATGGAAATGATGGATAGACAATGGATAGACTGACACAAAATGGGGCTTACGTTTCTTTTATTCGTTCAATGTGATTAATTATTATTCTTTATTTTTAATTTAATAATACCGCTCATAAACAAGCCTCTTCATCATGCCATCATGAAATCAGGGAAATAATTGGCTGGCTGCTTAAAAGATGTAATTATTGTGGTTACTAAGCAACTGAGAAATGAATCGATATGTCTTACAAGGACAAAGGCCCTGTTCACTTTTTGAATAACCAAGCAACAAAAGCAATGTCTAAACATTTCATCTGACTTTGAAGTGGCGAAGGAAATTCAGTCCTTGTTGGAAACATACATGCATAATAGAGTTTGTATAACAACTTGCTTTTGTAATGTACATGTATTTTTCATCCATTTGATGAATACCAATAGATAATTTATAATGGTACATGAATAAATTATGAAAACATGAGACAACAAATTCTTGTTCTATTTTTCGGAGGATGACACTATGGTACATCAAACAGCATCTGCTGTGCATTTTTGTCAGTACACTTAATAGTACTCTAGCAGTCTGTCAAACCAGTCAACAAAGAAAATAAGCACAGTGCATTCTAAGTAAGAGCTCTCTTCCAGAGCGTGGCCTGGTTAACCGCAGCCCTGGCAAGGAAGAGTAGTGGGTGATGGAGCCGAGGAGCTTCCCCTGGCACTGAGAGCCCATCTAAGACAGTAGAAAATGGTTGGTGCCAGATGTGGGGGAAGGGGGGGCTTTTTTTTATCGGTGGCGCCAGCACAATGTGCCACTGTAGAGGAAAGACACAAATCATTAATCCCGGGCCCCTGGGAGCCACTGATGGTGTTCTGTGCTGTGACAGGGAAACAGCTCCAGCTCCTCCTCACGTCCCCATTTCCCTCCAGACTTCACCTCGCTAAAGCCCTCCGGTCCCACAGCTGATGAAGTTGTCTTGACTGCACCAGCCATTTTGCAGGCAATTATTGACAGCATTAGGCTAGCCAAGCAGTGGAGTGTGCTGCGACATTGACCACTAGAGTTGCTGGGTCGATAAAACCCATGTGGCAATGGATGAGCAACTGAACATAAGGCAAGAAGAAAAAGAACTTAACATGATTATGGTATCCAACAGGGTGAGGCTCGAGAGATAGACAAGCTGCTTTATTGTTGAGGTGCTTAACTGAACAAGGCGCCATCAAGGGTCGAGGGTATGATGCAGGAACTTGGCTACAAGTACAATCCAAGGTTTTGGGAATTAATTTCACAGAAATTAATGCCATAAATTATTGTTCTGTGTTTGTACGGAATACAGGAGTCACTCCCGACATTGTGAGGATTGATAAATGATAACTATAGCAATGGTTTGGTCTTGTGGCTGCATACAAGAATTAATCATAATAGTTTATGCTGTTTGGCATACGCTACTTTTGAGTAAAGTAATACTAGTGAATGGAGATTGTATTATGTGAATATTTTAATTTGTGTGTACACACTATGCAGATTTAATGTCAATTTGGTTGTCACAACCTGGATTTTTCTGGACTGAATTCGGCTGTAGAATGCAGTTTTGACTGCTGTAAATAAATCACTCTGTGAGTACAGATTGGGATTAAGCACTAATAAGAGAAGTGACAGTCTTATTTAGCTGCAGTGTGTTCGTGACCAATGAATAGCCTGTACTAAAAATCAAACAAATCCATCAGGCTGCACAGAAACTTCATTATCTATTAATTTTGGAGAAGAGATTTTAAGTGGTTGTACATAGTGCAATGAGGCCAACAGACAAAGATGTTTCTCAAAGGAAGCTTTGCACTTGGCAAGAGAACAACAAAGAGACTCCCTTTATCGTCAGCGATTCACAGCAGTGCCCTTGTGGATCCAGACTTTTTGTGAAGCCTTTAATAACATCACAAGTTATTAGTCTGCCAGCTTAATTGATTGAAGGACATTTGTTTTTGTTCGTTTATTTTAATGCTTGGTACAGAATTTGTCAAATGTTGGCACTTTTTTCTCATATGGAGGCTCCCATGTGTAAATTCATGGAAACCCAAACCAATTCTTTAAAAAAAAAAAAAAAAAAAAACTTGATAAAACTCAAAATACATTGGCTCTTATCATTACAGTCAGGTTACTTGACAGCTATGTTTGCAACACCACAGGCAGCATGCAGAATGCTATTTTCTCTGGATACAAGTACAGCTTCTGTCTGCTTGAATGGAAGAAGACTGAAATGTTGGGGAAGATTACAAATAATTTAATTCAAATCAGCAATAAAATCAGAATTTGTTCTTACCCTTTAAATAATTCTAAATGATGGAACATGTGCCTACAGTTAGCTATTAACATAATATATAATGGTATTTATTTATTTATTTATTTTTACTAATTAATCACACACTTTTCTGTGTTTAATCACAATTAAATTATGGTACATGATACTGTACATTACAACCAACATAAAAAAAATAATAATCATAAATATATATTTACTTTATACTTTGTCTCAAAGAACTTGCAATAAATTCATCATCATTTATTTAAATTATTTAAATAATATGTACATGTAAATATATATATATATATATATATATATATATATATATATATATATATATATATATATATATATATATATATATATTCATTTTTTTGAGGATAGAGTTAATTAGACACATTTTTACAGGTATTAATCTTTGATACAAGTATATATATATATATATATATATATATATATATATATATATATATATATATATATACACACACACACACACACACACACACACACATGCCATAAAATCAGTGGACATGTTGTAATTACAATTTGGGCAAAATCTTATGGCGTTTTCCAGTGGACTTTTTTAAAATAATAGGATCAAATAGGCAGATTCAATGAGACCAAGTGTCCTGGAGCCAACATGAGAATAATGACAATGGAAGGGACGTACAGACGGTTCACTCTTCACACAAATCTAACTCAGACCGCAGGTCATGCGGCCAGAGAGATAAAAAGAGAGATAACATCAAATAGACTCCACTGAACATTGTACTGGATAATACATGAAACACTGTACATTAACTCTCTCCTCCTCTCACCCCTTGATCAGGTCAGGCTGTTCCTCTGAATGCGGTGAAGGTCAAAGGTTTCACACTGAGCCAAACCGAGGGAAGAAAGGAGGCAGAAGGAGGGCGGTGGAGGAGGAAGAGAGCATCTGTTTGTGATTATGGTGCAAATTCAAACCTGCTGATGAGTGTGAGGCGTGCCGTGTGTCTCCTGGAGATATCCCAGATGGCCCGTGCCACGCTCTCCTATCTCCAGCCTGCTGGCAGTGCCAGCTCACAGGGCACAGACTGCAGCCTTGGCACGCTGCTGATGCCCAGGACAAAAGAGGAACTTTCTAGAGGTCAATGTCAATGTGGCGAAGTCAGAGCTGCTTCTTTACTGAGTTGGCAAATCTGCCGCTCTTTCCTCACAGGAGCTACAGCGGGTTTTTGCATATTCAAGCTACAGTCTTCATCGCCTATCCAAATATACATGACACAGTGCTTAACAATTAGTGAACAACAATTATGGCAGTTTAAATGCACGTCAAGCATCACCTCTAACTTATAGAGTGTGCATATGTACAACGCCAATGCCAATTGTGGTCCGATTAACACTTGTACATGCTGGGTGAAGCTGAGCTACAATCATTATCCACATCTGTTAGTCTGACTTGTAAAAAATCGAATTGGTACAATTTCAGTCGGATTAAGGATTTACATTATATTTTACACTTTTGGCTCAACCAGTGGCATAAGGTTGGGGCAGGACTATTTGAATGGCTGACCAATGGAAAATGGGAAAAGTTTCGGGAAACCTGTTTCAAGATTGTTTGTTAATTGTAAGGAAAGAAGGCTAATTTTAAACAAATCCAAGGTGTCCTTCTTCCAGCTCTAGATTATATCATTAACCTTGTTGCTCCAACACCTACTTCCAAAGAATGCCACACTGATATCTGGACTTGGTCTTCGCAAGAAATTCTCCAACTTCAGTTTTGTAGTATAAAGTATAAGTATGATGTCAGTAGAAAATGGAATGAAATGAAATGATATGGACATTAAGAGCATATAAAAGACATGCAGAGGGTGAAGGACAGAATAAATTGAAATGGGCTGATACTCAAACTAAAGCTGGAAAGCCCTCAAACTAGATCTTTTTCGGGGAGTCAGACATAAACAGCGTATGGTTATTGTTGCATCCTGGCATGGTGCTGACGTTCAAGCCTCTTATTTTGTTTGTTTTGCTGTATGGTCTGAGATGGAGGAAACTGAGGAAAGATGGGGGAAACTGAAGGAATAAGAAACATCTAAAGAAGCATTTTTTTTTCTGTGAGTGCTTGACCCAATCCTATTAATGCACTAATTGTCTTCTTCTTTTAAAAAATAAAATATCTTTATGGCACTTTTATCTGCTAGGAAGCCCCATCCTGGAACTTTTCCTTAACTAGAGTAAGACTTAACCCATTAAACCTTGTGCTTTAAATTGGATAGTTCACCTAAAGATGAATATACTATCATCATTTGGATGCCATTCCAAACACATATGACTGTATTTCTTCTCCGGAACACAAAAGGAGTCACTTAGAGAAGAATGCCCATGCTTCTCTTTTCCATACAGTGAAAATGAATGTTGACCACAGCTGTAAACTTCAGTCTGTTCCTCACTCAAAGCTATGATATGGCTACAGAAGACTTGAAATATAATGCACACATTTTAAGGGCTATGTTTCTGATGCTTTAATGGTGCTTTTTTTTGGCACTTAACAGCCCCAGGTCACCATCCACATTTACTGTATGGAATGGATCAGTTTGTTTTGCTGAGCTTCTCTTTTCTTGTTTTACAGAAGAAATTTAGAAGAAATGTACTCATCCTCATGTTGTTTGGAACGACATAATGTCATTTTTGGTCAACTATCACTTAGTGAAAGTTCTACATAGTACATAATACATAGTGAAAATAGAGGAAGAGAAAAAAACAGACAGATCGGGAAGATGAAACAGGCTATCAGCTCCTGAACTAACAGTGATCAAAGGGATTTTAAAATGTGCAGTTTACCTGATGTATAACGACTCAAGTCCATTAACACAAAAACGTTACACCTACCAGGCTATATGAGGAATCGCTCATTTGCTCAGAATTGACTCATGGCTTGCATCTATTGTAAGTTTCAGAAATAAAACAAAGTTGACTAAAAGATCAATTTAACCTCCATGAAGATGAACTGTCAAATGTAATTTTTCAATCTCCTCAGGTATACAAACCCCACTGTGGCAATTCCAGCAGGGGCCTGGTGTGTGACTTTAATTGCATACCCTTTCCACTTTTAATGCCTTTATTTTATTACTTTGATGTGATTTATTTGACAGAGCTTTGACAAAATTCAGATTTAAAACTCTTTCTTATCAGTAAGTCACCCCACACGACTGCATCCAAATTAAATTATCTCTCATCATCTCATGCTGTAAGGGAGTGCTAACTCAATCACTAGGCTATCACTAACTTTAAGCTTTCTTTCTATTTTTGTTTTTCACTTGAAGGTCAGTTTCATAATAATCCAGTTATGCTGAAGTTTAGAGTATGTTAATGATGAATAACAATGAATTAGAAGCAAACTACATAAGCATGAAAAACTGCTTGCATGCCACTGCAAACAATCATGCTCAACACCATTGGTCAAGCTCAAAGGGTGACAGACTAAAATTTTCAATTGTTCCCTGATAACTGTTCTTTAAGATGTTTGTCAGTTGCTATAGCTTTCAGTATCACTGCAAGTTACATTACTATGATATTCCTTTACTCTTAGTGATGGCCAACGAATCAGAATAAACTTTAGGTTTCGCACTGTGGCATGTCACACATTTGGTACATTATGAAAATATTCATTAAAAAAATTGACAACAGGCCCCAAAATATGTAGTTCAATTGCTACAGTATCTATTTAACATACTGTATAACAATGAACACAACCAAAACTGAAGTAAACTTTAAAGTAAGAAATCAATCGAAAAGAAATATTTGAAAATACAAAGTTTGATTGAGGGGGAGGCCATTTTTGAAGTGAGGCTCTTGCAAACAACAAAAAAAAAAAAAAAAAAAAAAAATATATATATATATATATATATATTAACAAGACTCTTAAACTGGCTAAGGATGAGAACCTCAATATAAGAGTTGTTTTGTGGAATATCATCTTGGTCACTCTTTTCCATATTATGAAAAATGTGACTATGGCTTTCAAGCTCTTAAATCACAAAAAAAAAAAAAAAAAATAGGCTTCGTAAAAGTTCAAATGTGCGAAAATCCATCTACTATGTTTATCTAAACATTGTTTTGAAAAAAAAAAAAAAAAACATTTACGTACCAGATTTTTTTATTCCCCATTACATTTTTACAAGATTACATTATGGATGATGTAAAACGAACAGTGTTGTAATGCTGTTACAGCTTGCTGAAGCTGTAACACAGTGGCATATGGTGAAACTACACAACATTAGCCATTTTGGAACATATTCCTTCCCTGTGGATGGCAGAGCACCTCGGTAAATAAAATATCATCAGAAATGACTTATTGACTCACTTATTGCAGACAATGTAACTTCTGGACTGCTCACGCCAGTGTGCTGTGCTTTCAATAGAAACAGAAGCATAAGTACGTACTAGCATAAACATGCGAGTTCACACAGGGTTGCTTTGTAACACACACATTTATTCACTTACAATGCACTCAAGTGAAACACGCCATCACCATGTTGCATAAACATTAATATCCATAGAAATTCTAACATTCTGTTGTTTTTTTCTCTCTTCTTAATCTCCCAATCTCAGTCCACAATTTATGTGAGCTGTTTACAAAGGTCATCTGTCTGCGAGTCTCTGCAGCCCAACCTGTTTTCGCAGCATCTTTCTTCCCACCTGGAGCTGTGTGCCCCTCTCCACACTTCAGTGCCTAATTATATTCAAGACTTGTAAATGTATTCATATTCATGGAGGCACAGATGCTAAATTAACTGTGACAGGGACACATCTCACTGTGCCGGATTCGCAATCTGCTTCCTCTAGTACAGAGGGAGGGATGTGGGGGGGGCGGGTGTTGGAGGACAAGGGAGAGAGAAAACAAAGAGGCAAGAGGAAGAGGAGGAGGAGGGAGAGAAGTGTAGGGACAGGGGTGGTGGCAAGACTGGTTATTGAAACAGAGTAGCGGCGTGTGTCGAGGGAAAGCGCTGGGTCCCTGCAGGAGCCCGAGAGAGGGCTACGTCGCCCATCGTCTGAAGAGTGACAAATCAGAAAGTCGCACTGAAACTTCCCCATGCTGCCTGAGCCCATGGCACAAGAGCAAATGCACTCCCTCTCTCTCTCTCTCTCTCTCTCTCCCTCCCTCTCTATCTCTCTCCCTCTCTCTCTCTCTCTCTCTCTCTCTCTCTCTTTCTCTCTCTATTTCACACTCCTGTTAAAGCCAGGCAGATGGAGGGAGGTGCAGCAGTGCAGAGCGAACAGATGGCCGCTCCAAACTTGATATATGAAATTAATAACGTTTCTCAAATAGAATGCAGACACAGGAATACATTGCCTGAATTTTAATAACTGATGATTTTTTTTCTCCTCCTATGCATTTGCAAGTCAATGAGAGAAGGAGTGAAACAAATATGCAATATGTCAAATTTTGAGGACATTTTTATTCAAGTGTAAAATAGAGAATGTATCTGAATGCGTTAATGTGGACAAAAGTGATAATATTTTGATTTTGCTTTATACATGATGCTGTAATTGTGAAATGTAATTCAATGCACATCATTTAAAATGCATTACGTATTAAGGGAATAGTACACCCACATATGAAAATTTGGTGTCTATATACTCACCCTTATGTCATTCTAAATCCATAAGCTCGAATTTGTTTTCTATGTGTATCCAAGTGGAGAAATTTCATGTAATTTAACCCTTTAAGAACCGGAGTTTTGCGACACCGGAGTTTTGCGACACCTGCTTTCCGGCACTCTCGTGTTAAAAACGTTAGAGCAAACGTGCAGGAGAGTTCCCGGTTTTGTTCATTGTTTGAGAATTCTTGGGTAAATATAAAATTTTACACAAAATGCTCATAAATTGCATTAAATATGTGTTCAGAAGAGTCGTATGTTAAAAATTTAGTGTTTGTTATGGGTCATTTTTGAAGGATGCATATGGATTGCATGTGTGGAGTTTGACCACGTTTTGCATACATGCGAGGACTGGGTATGTAAATGTAGTATTAATCATATCTCAATTAAATTATTTATAGCCCAGAGTGTTTTCCAGTTTAGTGAATAACTGTAATACGTGTTATATGTTAATTATATTGTTTTAAACTGTTATACATGTCTTTAAAGCCTGGTTAAAAATCCATAAAATGCATTGAGTGATTTAAGCATGTGTTAAATGCATAAAATATTTTAAGTAATTTAAGCAATGAATATGTATTCACAAGAGTTATATGTTGGGGTTGAGTGTTTGTTGTGGATCATTTTTGAGGGATGCATATGGATTATGCTGGGTAGGTAAATTTGGAATTACTCATACCTTCTTTGATCTTATTATATAGCCCAGTGTGGTTTCCGGTTTAGTGAATAAGTGTAATATATGTTACATGTGAAAACATGTGTAATGAGAATTCTATTGTTTAAACTGCAACACATGTCCTTAAAGCCTGGTTAAAAATAAGTAAAATACTGTGAGTGATTTAAGCATGTGTTGAATGCCTAAAACACTGTGAGTGTTTAAGCATGTGTTAAAATCCATAAAATACTGTGAATGATACTGTATAAGCATGTATTAAGTATGTGTTGAAGTATATGGTTATTCTAATGCCCTGTTTGTATTTTCTTTTGACATTAGCCTCTACTGTATTCCATTTGTTGTATTTCATTGTGCCTTATTTCATTTCCGTTTTTCATTTCAACATTTTTCAAATAAGTACGAAAACACATTTTATATATTTTAATATTTTTTATTCCCTTTTTCAATACGGCCCCATCGACCACTGTCTTTTTAATAAACAGCCCTCAGAATAAAACCCCCAAAGATATTTTTGTATCCTGTGTTGTTTTTTGCAGCCCACCGGCTACATATGTAACATAAGGGGAGAACATTAACACAGTTCTTTTCCAAACAATGACAGTGACCAAAAGGTCAAGCTTCAAAAAGGAAGTAAAAACAAAGTAGTCCATATGATTCATGCACTACAGTATATTCCAAATCATTTGAAGCCCAGTGATAGGCAGTAGCTTTGCTACGAATAGCAAAGCTATAAGCTTAACTACATTTTGCAGTTTTTAAATCAAGTAGCTATTCTGTAGCGAAGATGCTACACTGCTACATTACACCGTGCAGATGGTGCTACTTCATATACTCTACATATACTGTAAAGTATAAATATTTTACAACACGGAAAAGAAAGATAACAATGGTTGCAGTGGATTTTTATCTACAATCATTGGAAACTAAACCTGCTAATAAAGAAGGTCTTTATTAAGTTCAACACGTGTGCAGCTTGTGAATGGCACTGCAGATAACGTCCTGGTTACTTGCGTAACCTCCATTCCCTGATGGAGGGAACGAGACGTTGTGTCGATGTAGTGACACTAGTGGTCACTCTTGGAAGCCCGAGACACCTCTGGTCTTTGATAAAAGACCAATGAAATTTGGCGAGTGGTATTTGCATACCACATACGTGTATAAAAGGAGCTGGTATGCAACCACTCATTCAGGTTTTATGCTGAGGAGCCGATACAAGGTCCCGGCCATTTCAGCGGGTAGTTCAGCGTTGTGGCAGCAGGGACACAATGTCTCGTTCCCTCCATCAGGGAACGGAGGATACGCAAGTAACCAGGATGTTCCCTATCTGTCACTCACTCGACGTTGTGTCGATGTAGTGACACTAGGGGTCCCCATACAAAAACGCCACAACTAGCTGAACTGTGTTACATGAACTGGCGGTGTGTGACAGGCAGGCCACTGTGTGCCTCGTAGCCAGCGCACCATGCCGACACATAACCTCCCTCAACACTGTTATGAGTGGCGAACGGCCCTTTGGGACAAGTCGACTACCCAAAAGATAGAGACGGGCTAGCCCAGTCGTGGCCTCTTATCCACTTTTTTCCCCACTCCCTAAAAAAAGGGGGATTATCCGGCTGGACAGACTAGGTCACCGCTGAGACCACACCTCGCCCAGAGGGGGGGGGTATATTTAAGTGGAAATACGTCATATGAACTATGTCGGGAGTATGCCATGTGGAGAAGTCCCATGGTTGGTCCTACCCTACGGGGGAGGAGTTACTACAAGCATGGAGACTGGGGCAGAGGGGCATCTGCCCAAGGAAGATGCTGTTTGCCAACAGGGAAACGAATTAGTGGAAGATATACGTCGCATGGGGTTACCTACGGGGAACCGCCACATGCAGAGCACCTACCCCAGTGCAGGGCTTTAGTTAGCACGTGTACTGGATCGGCAGTGAGTCTCTCCGACAAATCATCTGTCACAAGGCTCGGAGGAAATCAACCAGGGAACACAGTTTGTGAACACTATGGGGAGTTAACGGCACACATCTTCAGCTCAAGGGAGGTGAAAGGTGCTATGCGCAAGCGATAAACCCGGCTGGCTGTCCCGGACATACCTGCTTGTGCGTGCCACTACATGGGATGAAACCGGTTCCACCCGGAGGTTGTAGAACCTCGCAAAGGTGTTGGGTGTTGCCCAGCCCGCTGCTCTGCAAATGTCTGTTAGAGAGGCGCCCCTGGTCAAGGCCCAGGAGGCCGCTACACCCCTGGTAGAATGGTCTCGTAGCCCTACCGTGGGTGGCACGTCCTGGGCGTGATATGCCATAGTTATGGCGTCAATGAGCCAGTGGGCGATCCTCTGTTTGGAGACAGCTCTTCCTTTCTGCTGTCCACCAAAGCAGACAAAGAGCTGCTCAGAGACTCTAAAGCTCTGCGTGTGATCCAAATAGATGCGTAAAGCACGTCGGGAAGAACACCACTTAGTGAACAGATGCCACTTAAAGGTATACAGGCGCCTCGTAGAGGGGGCCCTAGCCTGAGTGATCGTGTCTATCACTGAGGGTGGTAGACCACTTAGGTCTTCCGCGTCCCATCCAGGGGCCAGACATGGAGATTCCAGAGGTCTGGTCACGGGTGCCAGATGGTGCCCCGTCCCTGAGAAAGACGATCCTTCCTCAGGGGAATTCGCCAGGGGGGGCTGTCGCGAGGAGCGTGAGGTCCGAGAACCACGTCTGGGTGGGCCAGTAGGGTGCTACCAGGACGACCTGCTCCTCGTCCTCCCTGACCTTGCACAGGGCCTGTGCAAGTAGGCTCACTGGGGGAAACACATATTTGTGAAGTCCAGGAGGCCAGCTGTGTGCCAGCGCGTCTATACTGAGAGGTGCCTCAGTCAGGGCGTACCAGAGCGGGCAGTGGGAGGATTCTTGGGAGGTGAACAGGTCCACCTGTGCGTGTCCGAATTGAAAATAAATCAGCTGGACCACCTGAGGGTGGAGTCTCCACTCTCCCTTAAGAGTAACCTGCCGTGACAGCGCGTCCACTGCAGTGTTGAGGTCGCCCAGGATATGAGTGGCTCGCAGCGATTTGAGGTGCTGCTGACTCCAGAGGAGGAGACGGAGGGCGAGCTGTGACATACAACGGGAGCGCAGACCGCCTTGACAGTTGACATATGCTACCGCTGCCATGTTGTCTGTCCGAACTAACAGGTACTTGCCCTGGATCAACGGCCAGAACCTCCGCATGGCAAGCAGAATTGCCAGCAACTCGAGGCAGTTGATGTGCCAATGCAGCCACGGGCCCGTCCATAAGCCGGCGGCTGCATGCCCATTGCATACAGTGCCCCAGCCTGTTTTGGAAGCGTCTGTCATAACCACGATGTGTCTGGAGACCTGCTCTAGGGGAACGCCTGCCCGTAGAAACATGAGGTCGGTCCAAGGGCTGAAGAGGTGGTGACAGATCGGCGTGATGGCCATGCGATGTGTCCCGTGGCACCATGCCCATCTCAGGACTCAAGTCTGAAGCCAGTGCTGAAGCGGTCTAATATGCATCAACCCGAGCGGAGTGGCCACCGCTGAGGATGCCATATGCCCCAGGAGCTTCTGAAAGAGTTTCAGTGGAACCGCTGTTTTCTGTTTGAATGCCTTCAAACAGGTCAGCACTGACTGTGCATGCTCGTTCATGAGTCCAACTCCAAACCGAGAAAAAAGATGCTCTGAAACGAGAGGAGCTTGCTCTTTTCCCAGTTGACCCGAAGCTCTAGTCAGCTGAGGTGCGAGAGCACCAGGTCCCTGTGTGCATACAGCATATCCCGAGAGTGGGCTAGGATTAGCCAATCGTCGATATAGTTGAGAATGTGAATGCCCACTTCCCTTAACGGGGTAAGAGTTGCCTCTGTCGTGAAGACGCGAGGGGACAAGGACAGACCGAAAGGGAGGACCTTGTACTGATACGCCTGACCCTCGAATGCAAACCGCAGGAAGGGACTGTGTCGGAGTAGAATCGAAACGTGGAAGTACGCGTCCTTCAGGTCTACCGTCGCGAACCAATCTTGATGCCGGATGCTCGCCAGAATGCGTTTTTGCATCAGCATCTTGAACGGGAGTCTGTGTAAAGCCTGGTTTAGCACTTGCATGTCCAAGATTGGCCACAACCCACTGCCTTTTTTCGGTACAATGAAATAGGGGCTGTAAAACCCCTTCTTCATCTCAGCCGGAGGGACAGGCTCTATCGCATCCTTCCGTAGGAGGGTAGCGATCTCCGTGCGCAAGGTAGCAGCATTCTCACCCTTCACCGAGGTGAAGTGGATGCTGCTGAACCTGGGCGGATGCCTGGTGAACTGCGTAGCCGAGTCGGACGGTCCGGATCAGCCATCGCGACGGATTGGAAAGCGCAAGCCACGCATCCAAGCGCCGGGTGAGGGGAACCAAGGGGACAATCACGTCAGAAGTACCGGCAGGTGGGGCCTTGTGACGTGGTGGAGCTCGAGGTGCCACGCCATGTTGTTGCTGTGCTGAGTTCAGGGACATCAAAGCACTTACCTGGCTCCTTGTGACCACCCCCAGAACAGCCTGGGATGGGGGAGGAAGAGGCCTGTCCTCATGATCCATGGAGACTGTCACATCAGGGGCGGATTTGTGCCACAGCTGAGCACGAAGGGGTGGGGAGACCACCGCTGGAGCGCCAAACCTGCAAGGATGGAAAGGTGGATGGTGGTCGTGATGATGGCCGTGCACACTGGGTACATGACCCAGGGAATGAGGAAACCGCTCTTTTGCTGAACTGTTGGGTACCGCAGCCACTTGGGCATGCGGCGAAATTAAATGAAAAAGCAACAAAAGATTCTCCTCCTGGCCCTCCACCGGGGGATGGAGTGGCCTGCTTACCAGCTCCAGGGTGGGTTTCGTCATCCCTGGGTCACCCTTCTCAGGGGCGCTTCGAAGCCTTGCGAGGGTTCTTGGTGGCCGGCCATGAGACGGGTGGCGTCTGCTTCCTGCGGTGGGCTCCATGCCGGGGCCGGGACGAAGGGGCATGCTGTGGCGGAGCCGGTGCAGTCACCACAGGGGGACGCCCTTGGCGATGAGCAGGCGGAGTGCAGGATCTTGAGCCGTGCCGGGGCTGGATGTGCCGGATAGCCTCCATCTGCTGCTTCACCGTCGAGAACTGCTGGGCAAAGGTTTGGTGGACTTGCAGGAGAGCCATGGCATGTAGGGCGGAGGCGGCTTGTCCAGCGGCACTGTAGGCTTTGGCCGTCAGGGACGACATGAACCTACAGGCCTTGGACGGGAGCTTTGGGCGTCAGTGCCAGGTGGCAGTGCTCTGCGGGCATAGGTGCACCGCGAGCGCCTTATCTACCGGGGGAATGGCCGAATAGCCCCTGGCCACCCCGCAATCGAGGGTAGTGAGGGCGGGGGAGCTGAAAGATCGGGACCGGGCAGTGAAAGGTGCCTCCCACGATCTTGTCAGCTCCTCATGCACTTCCGGGAAGAATGGAACTGGAGCAGAGCATGGCTGCTTTGAGCGGTGCCCCGAGCCCAGGAACCAATCATCGAGCCACGAGGGTTCAGGGGAGAGTGGAGGGTTCCACTCTAGCCCGACGCTCGCGGCTTCCCGGGAAAGCATGTCTGTCATTTCCGCATCAGCCTGTGACTGGGCAACCGCACCCGAGGGGGGGAGCCCAGCTGAGGCTTCTGCGTCCGACTGGACGAGCCCCCTCTCCGATGCTGCACTCGAGAGCTCATCAGCTTCGCGGGCTCCAAACAAGAGTTCGAACTCGCCGTGAGATGAGCCGGCAGACTCATCCGGAAGCCCGATCGGGGCAGACGAGCGTGCTTGGGAATGGGAGGTCCGTGGGGGGATACCCGGCGGAGGTGGTCCCATTGGGGTCCCCAAATCGCCCCCAGTGCTAGCCGTGCTGGCCTCATACCCGTAGGTAGAAGGACCGAGGCGGGTAGCCGCTGGGGTGGGGTGTATAGGTAGCAGGCATAAATATAAATGCACGTTTAATTTTACATGCACATACATTTTATGTTGCACCATACTGTATACTTGTATACTGTAATGCACAATTCTGTACTATACTGTACCATGGCTTAGATAAACATCACATGAATTAGTCGAGTAGCTTACCCAACACTGCTGAAGCCATACAAAAGCTTTGTATGAAGAACAGACTTAAATTTTAGCCATTGTGCACTTAAAATATTGCCTTCATTGTATTTAAATATGTTAAAGCCTTAGATGTGTCATCAGATATTATGTTAATGACACACAAGAACCAGAGAGATTTAATGTCACAGAGCATATTTTGTTGTTGTTGTACGCATTGCTGTTTATGTCTAAAGAAGAGTATAATCCGATGATTTCAAAAGACATTTATATAAATGCAGTTTCCTGCCCATTGTACAACGGTGCCTCAGTTTGTTCCTGGCAGGCAGAAGACACCCCACCCTAATCCTAACCATATGGAGCCTGTAAGGCTGAGCAGCCTGTCAGGAACAATGTATGACACCTTTCACCCATCGTGTGATTGTCCTGCATTGTCAGATTGTTTTAATAAATTGATTTTTGGTAGTTATCAGAGTATTTCTTTGCATGTAAAAGCAATGTTTCTAAAGGAGCCATATTCGATTTGGAGTTAGACGGATATGGTCACAATCAGTTTATGTTGTATTGAAAAGAGCTGCATAATTCTTCAAAAAGTCTCCTTTAGTGTTTGATGGAGAAAAATAACAGCATACAGGTCTGATACAATATGAGGGTGAGAAAATAATGACAGAATTTAAATTTATGGGTGCACTATTTCTTATACCATTTATCCAGCAGACTTTGTGAGATCGTATTCATTGAGTACAATGCCCACACCGACAAACACCTAGACACATTTTACTTGCCTCAGTGTTTAGAGAGCATAAATAAGCAAGATCCATTCTGTTGAGATTCAGAAGATAAGCAAGTGGCACTCAACGTACCGTGCCAAACATTTTCAACACTTACAAACCACTGTGTCACGTTAAACCTTCTTGACACTCATCCAAGAATCCAGGGACGGTCTCAATTACTCAATATCTGCATCTGCTTTGGAAAGTCAGAAAGACTCTCGGCAGATGAAAGTGAGGATATGCCTTAATTGAGAGCAGGGGTTTTACCAGATTTAATGTGCTTGAGCAGAATTAGGTTAAAAGGCAGAGTGTTCGCTTGCAACCAGTCTTCAGTGGCCTTTATGCTTGTCGCCAGTGCTCATGATTACATTATAAAATCCACTTCACACACTTCTATCCCATGTTTTTGGGAAAACAGCCATATTATATACCCTTCCAGTACAAGCCATGACATAGGGAAGTTCCCTCTAAAAAGGGCACAGTGGGATAACATGGCTTTCCTGCTTCCACTCAAGTGTCATGGATGCTGATGGTAAACAGGCTCAGAGCTGATTACTCTCCTCCTGCCTTTTCTGAAGACCACCAAGCCTAAACACAAACAAGGTTGGCCAGAGCAGGAGCAGCAGGCGCTGTCATAGGCATAAAGCCAACAATCCTCAGCAATCTGACCAGGGGCGATTCTAGCGTGAGTGGATATTGTTGTTTTGGAGAGACCTCTGTGGATGTGCATGGGGCAATCATTTTGTGAAATATTGTAATATAATACACTTTACCCAACCTGGTCTTATAGAAACGTGTTACTATACCAAATTTTTTTTCGAAATTATTTTTACATAGCTCGTTGTACATATCGTGGCAGTTTCCTGGTGAAATTAACACTAGAGGTGCTACAACAATGACTTTTATTGCCTTTAACACAAAGCACGGGTAAAAGGGCAGATTATCAGTTCATAAACATTTTCTTTTCACTCTGATCCTCACACAATGCTATTTAATGACGGCATCTAAAAACTTTTACTATAGCATATGACTTGTAAGGCGATACATTTTACTTGCTTTAAGCAACCAACTACATTGATATACATGAATATTATAAATATATATATAGTCTGCAAGGTTGCAGAGACATTGTGCCTTAAAAACAAAGAGTTTTTCAAAATGTGCAAATGGCCAGGGCACGCCTTAAAGTTTACAAATTTCTCAAGCACAACTGTACAGTATATTCCACTTTGTTTTCAGAGTTATTTCTGAAATATACAGTACTGATTGTGTTTTGTATTGAGGACAATCAACACTGTATTCTCTACTTTCTTTGGATTTCCTAATTTTAGCCTTTCGTTTGGTGTAGAATGAAAAGCTGCAACTTAATGTAAATGAGCTTTCACTTTGTTGCAGAATAAACAACAACATGCACCAGACTTTTTGCAAAATAGTCAAAAATGTGTCTTCTGATTTACTGAACCAAACAGAAGCTATGAATAACTTTATTTGTGACAAAAAACAATCAGGCATGGAAAAGACAAGGTAATAGAAAACATTCTGGTCTTAAAGGAATATTACATATTCAATACAAGTTAAGCTCAATCGAGAGCATTTGTGACAATGTTGCTTACCACAAAAATTATTTTTTTTCATAAAAAATTAAATAAGGTTACCGTGAGGCACTTCAAATGGAAGTGAATGTGGCCAATTTTTGGAAGGTTTAAAGGCAGAAATGTGAAGCTTATAATCTGATAAAAGCATTTACATTAATTCTTCTGTGAAATCTCATGTATTATTTGAGCTGTAAATTTGTTTAAATCATCTTTTTTACAGTCATTTTAGGGTTTGTTGACATTACATTGTCATGGCAATGATGTTGTAAAATTGGCTGTAACTTCACACAGAAAAAGTTAGTAAGTGATTTTTTCACACTAAAATCGTGTTAACACGCATACTGTTTATGTCTTGTGGCTATACTTTTGAAAAAGTTAATATTTTAACATTAACAAAATTAGCCCCCATTCACTTCCATTGTAAGTGCATCACTGTAACCTCGATTTTTTAAAGGAAATGAGAGACAAGTCAAAACTAATTTTTGTGGTAATCAACATTATTCCACAAATGCTGCTGATTGATCTTAACTTGTATTGAACCCAGAATATTCCTTAAAGCCCCAGAAGCCCATCCCTGGAGAATGCATGACAATTGGTGCCAATAATCCATATCAGTAATATATATGAAGAAATATATTATAATATAAATAATTTATTGACAGATATATCAGTATATATTATTAGTACATAATTACATATTGTCAGGGTTGGGAGGGTTACTTTTGAAATGTATTCCACTACAGATTACAGAATACATGCTGTGAAATGTAACTTGTAAAGTATTCCGTTAGATTACTCAAGGTCAGTAATGTATTCTAAATACTTTGGATTACTTCTTCAGCACTGGTAGATTTTTTCACTTGTTTTGACTATAAAAACTCTGCCAGTACAGTAAGACAAAATACACATGTTAAAAATACATTCTCTGAAAAACCTAAATATCTTATGCAATGTTGTTTCTAA
This sequence comes from Myxocyprinus asiaticus, assembly GCF_019703515.2. Lineage (NCBI taxonomy): Eukaryota > Metazoa > Chordata > Actinopteri > Cypriniformes > Catostomidae > Myxocyprinus > Myxocyprinus asiaticus. The sequence continues at coordinate 27,115,899 of NC_059373.1, forward strand.
AACAAGATAAATCAAACTGATCTTGTTTTAAGGATTTTTAGATATTTTTTACAGGAAAACAATACAAAATTATTATCAAGAATACGATTTTTGCCCTAATATCAAAGGTTTTACTAGAAAAAAAGAAATTATGATCCAACATGAATTTTCTTGATAAAAAAATATGAGCGTGCCTGGTAACATGTAGATGTAAAATGGCTAGAAATAGCATTTTAGTTTAGTGTAAAGCTGACAATTTACACAAGGTTTATTTCTATTTCTTCTGCTCCAAACTTACTTTAAACTTCTTTGTCTGCTCGTATGAATGTAAGAAAGAAAGAAAGTAAGAAAGTGTTTCACCGCTGTTCAAATGCACTTTGGATCACATCATTTATATGTTTAAATGTTTTCCATCTGAAAGGACTAAATATTAAATGAAACAAATGACAATAAAATGCCAAGTAATCGGGGCCTGGGTAGCTCAGCGAGTATTGACGCTGACTACCACCCCTGGAGTCACGAGTTCGAATCCAGGGCGTGCTGAGTGATTCCAGCCTGGTCTCCTAAGCAACCAAATTGGCCCGGTTGCAAGGGAGGGTAGAGTCACATGGGGTAACCTCCTCATGGTCACGATTAGTGGTTCTCGCTCTCAATGGGGCGCGTGGTAAGTTGTGTGTGGATCGCAGAGGGTAGCATGAGCCTCCACATGCTGTGAATCTCCTCGGTGTCATGTATTTCGAGCCACGTGATAAGATGCACAGATTGACTTTCTCAGAAGCGGAGGCAACTGAGACTTGTCCTCCGCCACCCGGATTGAGGTGAGTAACCGCGCCAATACGAGGACCTACTGAGTAGTGGGAATTGGGCATTCAAAACTGGGAGAAAAGGGGATGAAAAAAATGCAAAGTAATCTCTTCAGTAATTAAAATACATTTTGAGTGTAACTGTATTCTAATTACCAATTATTTAAATTGTAACTGTAGTGGAATACAGTTACTTATACTATTGTGGCAGCGAGGGCATGGTCTAGCGTCCGTCCGGAGAGAGAGAAAGCGGTAAGGGCGCTTGCACCTGAGCTAGATTATGGTTAACACCTGTTTCTAATTCCAGTGAGCATGGGGAGAGTGGCATATAAGCAGCCACGCCACCAGCAGAGAGAGAGAGAGAATCTGGCACAAGGAAGGCCACGGTGCTCCTGAAGTTGTTGCGTTCATTCTGTTGTATTTGTGAAGCTGATATGTTGAAGTAACTATGTGCCTGTAAAAGCTAATATGTTTAAGTGACTACGTGCCTGTGAAGCTAATGAGTTTGTGAAGTTGAAAAGCACTGAAGTAGCCGATTAAAAGTCTTACCTGAGACTGGAAAACCCACTTCCCTGTGTTCTCCTTCCCTTCTGCTGTGAAGTTTGTTACACTGGTGCCGAAACCCGGGAACATGAAGTACGCCCCATGGATTCTTCGCAGTTGCCGAGATACTCAAGTCCCTCGCCGGCCTACACCAGATGCAACAACAATCCCTGCTTGAGCTTCGTCAAGACCAAGACCGCCAGTTCTTTGAGATCCTACGAGCTCAAGCAGAGGACCAGCATGCGATTCGGAGCCAGGAGAGAGCCCCGGCCATGTCCCCGGACAACCACAGCGCCCTTCCCCCACCTACCCTTCTGAAGATGGGGGCGGAAGATGACCCGGAAGCCTTCCTCGACTTGTTTGAGAGAACCGCCGAGATCTGGAGTTGGCCGCGAGATCAGTGGGCAGCCCAGCTCCTCCCGTTGCTGACCGGGGGAGCCCAGTGTGCTGCACAACAACTGCCGGCGGCTAACCTCCCTCCTGGCCTACGAAGACCTGAAGAAGTTCATCCTGCAGCGGGTTGGCCATAGTCCAGTGCAGTACCGGCAGCTCTTCCAGTCCATGAAGCTTTCACCTAACGGCTCCAAGACACCTGCCGGAAATGGCTGCTGGTGGGGGATCATGACGTCATGGGAGTTGTCGACCAGGTGGTGCTAGAGCAGCTAATCCATCGACTGCCAAGAGGAATGGCAGAGTGGGTCCAGTGCCACTGCCCGGCATTGCTGGAGGAAGCTGTCCGACTGGCGGAGGCCCATTTGGTGGCATACAAGAGGACAGAAGAGCCCTCCCACTCTCTCTCCCCCTCCCCTATGTTTTCCCCGATCTCTTCCCCCTTCCCTCTTCTCTCTCACTCTGCTTTCTCCCCAGAGCCCGTTCCTGCCCCGCGGAGGCGAGGAATCCCGCCACCGAAGCCAGTTCCCCACGCGGGGTTTCCTGTTGCCCACGGTGGAAGTGACCGCCGGCGCAGGTGTGGGCATGGCGCCTGGGCCGGTCTGCTGGACTTGCGGGGATCAATGCCCTGTGATGGAGCTGGGAACGGTGGTCCGGATCCCCGACACTCTGCAGGCTGCCCCCGATCAGGCTGGAGCATACCGGATACCGGTAAGAGTTAAGGGGGTTACTCACCAAGCATTGGTGGACACGGGTTGTAATCAAACCAATATCCACCAACGCTTGGTTCAACACGAGGCTTTGGGCACAGCTAAAACAGTGAGGGTGAAGTGTGTGCATGGGGATATTCACAACTACCATGTGGTGACCCTTGTGATTAAATTCCAGGGAACAAAACATAGAGTGGAGGCCGCGGTTAATTCCCGCCTCACCCATCCGCTGATTTTGGGGACTAATTGGCCTGAATTTAGAAATGTATTAAAGGGAATATGCACGGATGGGTCCTGCACAAAAGCGATGAGATGTGAAATGTGCGATGCTCTCGCAGGGGAGGCGGAGCCAGGGCCGTCTTTGTCTGCTCCCCTCCCATCCTCGGGGGATTTCCCGAAGGGGATTTCCCTTTGGAGCAGACACGAGACTAAACCCTCAAGCACGCCTTTGACCAAGTGAGAATGATCGATGGTCAACAACTCCAGCCGGGTATTGCCCTTTCATATCCTTATTTCGCACTTATAAATGAGCGGTTGTATAGAGTGATGCAGATCGCTCAACCAAAGGAAGACACAACCCAGCTCTTAATACCGCGGAGCCGTCGGGAATGGTGTTCCAGGCGGCTCATTATAATCCCATGGCGGGTCATCTAGGGGAAAGAAAAACTCTGAACTGCCTAATAGCCCTTTTTTATTGGCCGGGCACTGGCGGTGTCCGCAAGTGGTGTGCGGCATGCCGAGAATGTCAGCTGATGAATCCACCAGCCACCCCAAAAGCACCATTGCGCCCTCTTCTGCTGATCAAGGTCCCCTTCGAGAGAATTGGAATGGACCTTGTCGGGCCATTAGAGTGGTCAGCACGCGGACATCGCTTTGTATGGGTCTTAGTGGACTATGCAACGCGATATCCGGAAGCAGTGCCTCTGTGCAACATCTCAGCATGCAGTGCTGCAGAGGCACTCTTCAAAATAATCTCCCAGGTGGGGATTCCAAAATAAATCCTCATCGATCAGGGCACAACTTTTATGTCTCGGACACTACGCGAGCTTTATGAATTATTGGGCATTAAATGAATCTGCACCAGCGTTTACCATCCACAATCAGATGGCCTGGTGGAGCGATTTAATAAAACCCTTAAAAATATGATTCGTAAGTTCGTGCACGAGGATGCTAGAAATTGGGACAAATGGCTCGATCCCCTGTTATTCGCAGTACGAGAGGTACCGCAAGCCTCCACTGGGTTTTCCCCATTCGAGCTGCTGTATGGGCGGCGCCCGTGTGGCGTGCTTGATGTTATACGCGAAGAGTGGGAGGAGGGACCTTCAAACAGTAAGAATGAAATTCAATATGTTCTTGATCTTAGAGCAAAACTCCGCAACTAACACAGGAGAATTTTCTCCAAGCTCAAGAACGACAGAGCCGACTGTATGACGGGAACTCGGCTGCGGGAATTTGCACCGGGAGATAAGGTACGCGTATTACTTCCCACATCGAGCTCCAAATTACTCGCTAAGTGGCAAGGACCCTTTGAGGTCACACAACGAGTGGGGGATCTCGATTATGAGGTAAAGCGAACCGATAGAGAGGGCGCACATCAAATATATCACCTCAACCTCCTAAAATTTTGGTGGGAGGCGGTCCCTGTGACATTGGCTACGGTAGTCCTGGATAGGGCGGAGCTCGGGCCGGAGGTGAATACAAAACACAATCATTTCACCCGGTCACTTGCGGAGACCACCTCTCACCGTATTAACTCGCAGAGGTTTTTGGACTCAAGATGGCGCAGAGTATGGCTGCTGGGTTGTGAGCTCTGACACAACATGGCAGTGTTTTGTTTGTTTTGTTCACAATTCTTATGTTTTTTGTCTTGGATGTTGTCTGCCTTATTGTCTATGACAGACAAACACTTTTGGACATTGGTTCAGCATTTTCACACCGTAAACCGGACTTCAAATTCCTCAATGCCGACCCGCTGTTTACAAACACGCAAGCGGAGCCCTTTGTCTGGGCAGCCCAGCCGCAGAAATGCAGGAGGAAAAGGGGAAACAGAGCCGGCGTTCTCATCAGAGTAAGACGCCGCGCAAATCGACCCCCGCTACCCACTATTCTACTGGCAAATGTTCAGTCTCTGGATAACAAGCTCTGTGAGCTGAAAGTGCGGATCTCTTTCCAACGAGAGACTGCTGCATTATCTGCCTAACAGAAACTTGGATGTCTGCGGAGATTCCAGATTCAGCCACTGAACCCACGGGGTTCTCCGTGCACCGAGCGGACAGAGTGAAAGACCTCTCAGGTAAAAGCAGAGGTGGTGGTGTATGTTTTATGATCAACAAATCCTGGTGTGATCAGAGGAACGTACATTCTATCAAGTCGTTCTGCTCTCCTGATCTGGAATTTCTCATGCTTCTGTGTCGACCATTCTGGCTACCGAGGGAATTCACAGCGGTCATTATCACTGCTGTGTACATCCCCCCACAAGCCGACACAGACCGGGCACTCAAGGAACTGTATGGGATTATAAGAAAACAGGAAACCGCGCACCCTGAGGCCGCGTTCATTGTGACCGGGGACTTTAATAAAGCCAGTTTCAAATCAGTCGCACCAAAATACCACCAGCACATTAGTTTCAACACACGAGGGGACTGGGTTTTGGACCATTGCTACTCTCCCTTCCAGGATGGCTACAAATCCCTCCCCCGCCCACCATTTGGCAAATCGGACCACTCTTCCATTCTGCTTCTGCCCACTTACAGGCAGAAACTGAAACAGGAAGCACCCACCCTCAGAATGATCCAGTGCTGGTCAGACCAATCAGACTCTACGCTACAGGACTGTTTTGATCACACAGACTGGGAGATGTTCCGGTCCACCTCTGATGACGACATCGAGGTTTACGCTGATAGCGTAATGTGTTTCATCAAAAAAGTGCATGGAGGACGTCGTTCCAACCAGAACAATATGGATCTATCTGAACCAGAAGCCATGGATAAATAGCAATGTTCGTGCGGCACATAATGTGCGGACCTCAGCTTTCAATTCCGGGAACGCGGAGGAGCATAAACAAGCCAGTTATGCCCTCCGAAAAACTATCAGAACAGCAAAACGCCAGTACAGGAACAAGATTGAAGGACAGTTTAACACCACCAACTCTAGAAGCATGTGGCAGGGAATTAACATCATCACGGACTTTAAAGGGAATAAAAACTCCGCCATGAACACCGCTGCCTCTCTCCTGGATGAGCTAAATACTTTTTATGCTCGTTTTGAGGGAAATAACACCGCCCTCGCAGAGAGAGCTCTCACGGCCGAAGCTACAGAGGTTAGTTCACTCTCCGTCTCTATAGCGGATGTAACCCGATCCTTCCGACAGGTGAATATCCGCAAAGCTGCGGGCCCAGAAGGCATTCCGGGCCGCGTCATCAGAGCATGTGCGAACCAGCTGGCTGGTGTTTTTACAGACATTTTCAACCTTTCCCTCACTTTGTCTGTAGTCCCCACATGCTTTAAAACATCCACCATTGTGCCTGTTCAGAAGCAATCAAAAATAACTTGCTTAAATGACTGGTGTCCTGTTGCTCTGACCCCCATCATCAGCAAATGCTTTGAGAGACTAATCAGAGAATACATCTGCTCTGTGCTGCCTCTCTCTCTTGACCCATTGCAGTTTGCTTACTGCAACAACCGCTCCACTGATGATGCCATTGCATCTACACTACACACTGCTCTCTCCCACCTGGAAAAAAAGAACACTTATGTGAGAATGCTGTTTGTAACTACAGCTCAGCATTCAACACCATAGTGCCCTCCAAGCTAGATGAGAAACTCCGGGCTCTGTGCTTAAACAGCTAACTGTGCAGCTGGATCCTGGACTTCCTGTCAAGCAGACGCCAGGTGGTTAGAATAGGCAGCAACATCTCCTCATCACTGACCCTCAACACTGGAGCCCCACAGGGCTGTGTTCTCAGCCCACTCTTGTATTCCTTGTACACACATGACTGTGTGGCAACACATAGCTCCAATGCCATCATTACGTTTGCTGATGACACGACGGTGGTAGGTCTGATCACTGACAATGATGAAACAGCCTACAGAGAGGAGGTGCACACTCTGACACACTGGTGTCAGGAGCTCAACGTCAGTAAGACAAAGGAGCTTGTGGTGGACTTCAGAAGGAAAGACAGAGAACACAGTCCCATCACCATCAATGGAGCACCAGTGGAGAGAGTCAGTAGCTTCAAGTTCCTGGGTGTCCACATCACTGAGGAACTCACATGGTCCTTCCACACTGAAGTCGTTGTGAAGAAGGCTCATCAGCGCCTCTTCTTCCTGAGATGGCTGAGGAAGTTTGGAATGAACCGCCACATCCTCACACGGTTCTACACCTGCACTGTAGAGAGCATCCTGACTGGCTGCATCTCCGCCTGGTACGGCAATAGCACAGCCCACAACCGCAAAGCACTACAAAGGGTGGTGCGAACTAACAGACACATCATCGGAGGTGAGCTTCCCTCCCTCCAGGAAATATATACAAGGCGGTGTGTGAAAAAGCTCGGAGGATCATCAGAGACTCCAGCCACCCAAGCCATGGGCTGTTCTCACTGCTGCCATCAGGCAGGCGATATCGCAGCATCAGGACCCGCACCAGCCAACTCCATGATAGCTTCTTCCCCCAAGCAATCAGACTTTTGAACTCTTGATCTCCCACGATCAAAATACATCAGCACTGCACTTTATTACTCTTACTCTTATATCTCACACCGGACTGTCATAAATTATATATATATATATATATATATATATATATATATATATATATATATATATATATATATATATATATATCTCTCTTGACAACTTACTATCAACTGACAGCCTGAATGTCAATACAGTACAATACAACCTACTGTACATTCTATATATACTACTATATATACTTTTTTATTTTCATTGAATAATGTGTATCTATATTGTGCTTATTGTATACTGTACAGTGTATGTTATTATTTGTATATTGTGTTGTGTGTAATTATGTGTATATTAGACTTTAAATTGTGCTGTGTTAATTTGATGTTACTGTAAATTGGTATATGTCTCATCACTGTCACGACTGCTATATTGATCGGAACTGCACCCAAGAATTTCACACACCACTGCACTTGTGTATATGGCTGTGTGAAAATAAATATGATTTGATTTGATTTGATTTGATTTGAGGTTGCCAAGTTGCAAAAGGAGTTTGCAGACGTGTTTTCCCCTCTACCGGGTCAATCTACCCTCATACAGCACCACATCGAGAACAAACCGGGGGTGGTGGTACGTAGCCGTCCCTACCGATTGCCCAAGCACAAAAAGAAAATTGACCAGGAAGAATTGGATGCAATGCTCGATATGGGGGTAATAGGGGAATCCCACAGCGATTGGTCGAGCCCGGTTGTTCTAGTTCCTAAGAGCGACGGGTCTGTACGGTTCTGTGTGGATTATAGAAAAGTTAACGCGGTGTCTAAATTTGCCTCGCATTGATGAGTTGCTTGATCGGTTGGGCACTGCTCGATTTTATTCGACACTGGATTTGACAAAGGGTTATTGACTGATCCCCTTGACACCAATTTCCCATGAAAAAACAGCCTTCCCCACGCCGTTTGGATTACACCGATTTGTGACGCTTCCGTTCGTTTTGTTTGGAGCCCCGGCTACGTTTCAGCATCTCGTGGACCGAATCCTAAGACCGCATTCGGCTTACGCCACTGCTTACTTAGATGACATCATCATTTACAGCAATGATTGGCAGTGGCACATGCAGCATCTGAGGGTGGTTCTGAGATCGCTGAGACGAGCGGGACTCACAGCAAACCCCAAGAAGTGTGCGATTGGGCGGGTGGAGGTACGGTATCTCGGGTTCCACTTGGGCCATGGGCAGGTACGTCCCCAAGACTGCAGCAATTGAGACCTGCCCGAGGCCTGAGACCAAAAAGGGGGTGAGACAGTTCCTGGGGCTGGCTGGCTATTATAGGAGATTCGTGCCTAATTATTCGGATGTCACCAGCCCGCTGACTGATCTCACTAAAAAGGGACCTCCAGATCCAGTCCAGTGGATGGAGCAGTGTCGACAGGCGTTCATGCAGGTTAAAGCCGCACTTTGCAGGGGGGCACTTTTACATTCACCCGATTTCTCTCTCCCTTTTGTCTTGCAGACGGACGCTTCAGACAGAGGGCCAGGGGCCGTGCTCTTGCAGGTGGTGGAAGGGAAGGAGCGCCCGGTGCCGTACATTAGCCACAAGATCTCGCTGAGGGAGACTAAGTACAGCACTGTTAAAAAGGAGCATCCCGCCATCAAGTGGGCAGTGCTCACTCTCCGGTACAACCTGTTGGGGCGGGCCTTCATCCTCTGCTTGGATCACGCCCCACTCTAATGGCTCCACCGCATGAAGGATACCAACGCGCGGATCACCCGGTGGTATCTGGCTCTCCAGCCCTTTAAATTCAAAGTGGTCCACAGACCGGGAGCGCAGATGGCAGTTGCCAACTTCCTTTCCAGAAATGGGGCGGGGGGGAGTGGTAGACAGGCCGGATGTCTCCCTGGCCTGAGTTGGGCGGTGGGGATATGTGGCAGCGTGGGCGTGGTCAAGCGTCCATCCGGAGAGAGAGAAAGCGGTAAGGGCACTTGCACCTGAGCTAGGTTATGTTTAACACCTGTTTCTAATTCCACTGAGCATGGGGAGAGTGGCATATAAGCAGCCACACCACCAGCAGAGAGAGTGAGAGTCTGGCACAAGGAAGGCCACGGTGCTCCTGAAGCTGTTGCGTTCATTCTGTTGTATTTGTGAAGCTGATGTGTTTAAGTAACTACGTGCCTGTGAAGCTGATGAGTTTGTGAAGTTGAAAAGCACTGAAGTGGTCAATTAAAAGTCTTACCTGAGCCTGGAAAACCCACTTCCCTGTGTTCTCCTTCCCTTCTGCTGTGAAGTTTGTTACAATTATGTATTTTAAATACTTAATCCCATTACATGTATTCCGTTACTCCCCAACCCTGCATATTGTATTGTTTTGTGCCTTCAGTAATTAATTTGAAATGTTGCAGTGTAAAAAATTTAATAAATAAAAAATACTGAAGAAAATGCAACATACATCCTATGAATTTTACAATAGCATAGCATCAAGATTTTCAATAACATGAACAATATGTCTGCAGGAAAGTCTTTGTATGTGGACTGCTTGGAAATCCGATGTGTTGGAGAGATGGATTTTTTAGTGTGGGGTACAAGGACACATCTCATTTAAAGTCAATAAAATTGCATGTAGTGTTCATCCAAATACATTGTCTTCCAGTTAATCCCCAGTTGTTATGTTATACTGTATATACCATATATTAACTCATAACACGGTCATATCTAGAAAACCATCTTGAGAGACGCACAGCTAACCATCTCAGAAAACTAAAGTACAGAATGTAATAAAAAAGAAGAAAAAAATGGATCACATTTCCCTTATGCTGAAAATGAGTAATGGTGAACATAAGCCCTTCACACATTTTTAGACTGCAGGAAGTGCTTCACTCCCATTCTCCCCTAACCATTACTTCCCACATGCCATTATCAGTCGTGGGCAATGCAGCAGCAGCAGCAAGGTATGTCTCAATCCACAGAGTATAAGTTCCCCTAAAAACAGAAGGTAAAGTTGGCTCTCCACTCCACACACAGAGAGTGTTACTTACTGGGTATTGTGGTGGTCATACTGTGTCCCGTATGGCAGTGTATTAACGAACAGCATGCAAACACCTTCTGTTGAAACATCTGCGACAGGCACATTTTTAGGCTGCCTTCCAAATCTGAGAAAAAAAGGAAAAGAAAATGTTCTTGATCTGCTGCATTCTCCTCTTGAATGTGTGCAAAATATGTCTCTCGCACATGCAGTTGTTCTGTCTTTTTCTTGGCTCCAATTGTCGTCAAATCCATTCTTTTAAACCATTATTCATCTGTTGTACGCAATACAACTTGTGTAGTAGTGGTCAAGGACAGGAACAAAAAAGTACACAGAGAGATGTTTGGGAAATGTTCAATGAGTTGTTTTCGGCTTTGTAATTCCACGAACATGAAAAATTCACAAAGTCCTCAAATCTGAAGACTTCTGACTGAAATAGTTCACAACAACATTGTTTGATGGCCTTGCATTTTTGTTTTGAATCAATGCAGCTCAATTTGAAAATTTCCAGATTTAAGAGGCACCAAAACCATTGTCAAAAATTATATTTGCTCAAAGATGTAACTTAATATTGGTTAATAATATTGGATCTAAATATTGGTTTACACCAGTCAGCATTAGGATTGTATAGGTATTGATTATATATTCATTGCTCATGTTTCTACTGTACATATTTAATGTTCAAACTGAAAACTATTCCTCAACACTTCATCAGTCTTACTTTTTCAAATACAGGAGCATCTGATTAAATGTGAAGAAATAAAGAAGATTATTATGTTCACAAATTATTTTTCAGGTTTAACAGTAACTGCACGATCCAAGGTATGTTCTACACTGTAATTGAAGAGTTGATCATTTAGAAGTGAAAATCACTCATATACTTCTGTAAAAAGCATAATAACTCCTAAAGGCACATTCATTCCCTTTTTGATTTCAAACAAAGAAAATCAAAAAATAATTTACTGCATCCAAGATGTATTTACCTCCCACTACAGGCCTAGTCATATAGTCTGCCTGAGCATCTATGAGTCAGTGCTCTATGAAGACACCACACAGTGACTCTGCATGCTTGTTTACCACCAGTTCCCATAATGTTGTCCTGATGCTTGCTGGCATAGTGTCAGAGAAAGAAGAGATAGAGAGAGCGAGACAGAGATGGAGAAAGAGAAAACGAGAGGCCCGTAGTGCTACAAAGTAACTGCAGAGTCCAAATTAAAATTAGAGGTATGTTTGCTTTGCGACCAGTTATATGCTAGTGTAACGGGAGCCAGCTGGTAGGTGATAGCTGTGCGGTATGTGTAAAACTTCACTCCCCTGGCCTCAAGAGGCGCACTAGTGACTGACGCTAGGGGCTGTAGCCTTTAGCCTCCTCGTTAGCACGTCCAGCTTATGCTGGTTTGAATCATGCTCAAAACGGGTCGGCAGGACCAGTTACACTAGCGTACTCTTAAACGTTGACAGAGACATGTTTAATAGTTCTCTCCCTTCCAGGAATATTTTATTAAACTATTGCTGACTCATTTTGTACTACACAGACTTTTGTCCAATCACATGCTCCCTATAATGAGAATGTCCCTCCCCCTATGGTACAGTCCTTCTAGACTTTGTGTGACACTGATTTCCATGCAAAGAGTGGAAATGCAAGCTCAGCTCGTAAAGAAATTTCATCTTTCACTACGTACCCAAGTACACGTTTGATGAACTCTGACCTGCAAATTCGTTTAGTGAAAAAACACTTGACCAATAAAGGAATTAAACATCACTCATTGACCTTTTGGCTCAATACAAAGGATACTGTTGCAGTGTCCTTACTAGCAATTTTGCACATTCAAAGTCAGGTATGACCAGCCACTTTATATCACCTGCAACTGACTAGCAAGTAGAAAATCATGGTTCATGGCTGTGAGGTAATTGATCCTTTATACTATTTTTAAAAAAGGGCATGAGCTCTTTGATATGTTTGCCCAAACTTCCTGTTTCAACAGGAAATACATCAACTGAGAAAATAAAATGGTGGTCATCCAGACATTTCTTAGGGTCTTTAAGTGATATTACTTGATAAAAAATGTGAGACAGGCTGGACAATCCTCATTGATTACATAAGCAGAGGCGACACCGGTGAACTTGACGTTATATATGAAGAAATTTTCTAAAAGCACATTTTCACAGATGTGAGCAATTTCTAACGCCTTGTTATGACCCATATAAAGCTCTCATAACTTCAAGAGACCATATCGGACCTCCCATGGCCCAGAGTTCCCAAAGCCCTGATTGCTTTACAGCTGAATGTTTGCTCTGCTTGTTGACCTATCACATGAAGATGTTTTTAATCCAAAAGTTACATGACCTGTTTGATGCTGTGTACATAAGTCCGTGGCATGGTGAAACATAACTGGCCAAAGAGGCGCCTGTTGTAAAAATATACAATGTAGCTTGGCTGGAGCCCTGTTCCCTCTTAAGCCATAATGTCATGCATTCCTTCTATTTTGACTCATTTTCCAGCGTTCCATGTTTGCCCCCGAACAAGTCTTATAAATGACATCCAATGTCGGCCAGTTATTTTTTACTTTGAAGGTCATAAATCAAAGCTGACTTATAAAATGAAGACAGCCAAGTATAATTTCATGTGTTACTCCAGCTGGATTAAAATGAAACCAGATGGGCTGGTATATGGCCACTAAACATATCTATACAGTAAATGTCTGTATTTTCCTTTTTGAACAAATTACTGAGGGGCTTCATAGTGCACTCTAAATCAAAGCTCAAGCTCAAGTGAAGAGAGGTTCACTCGTTCAATGCACAAAGGCAAGAATGTTCTGGGCTAATCTCTGGATAGTGCTATAGCTGATCCCCAGTGCTTTTGGCTAATTCTATTAGAGTTCTCTTTAACATCCAAGTTGCTTTTTATATCCTTCTTTCCCTCTGAGAGACTGATTGGGTTGGTTAGGATGTAAACTATATTAATTTTGCCATATTATAGCATTACAAAACTTTATTTGTATTTACAGGTAGCATGGCTTAAAGACCCCGTAAATTTGCTTGATGACCACAATTTTTAACAGGATTTAGTGTAGTCGGTTGTAGATGTTGTAATGGGCAAGGGACATTCTCATTATAGACAGCATTTTATGTGACAAAAATCTGTGCAGAGTAACATGAGTCATCAGTATTTGTTGTCAATTTTCCCAGGTGAACCAGCCTGGCCATGCTTGTGTGTTTAGCTGGTTTAATGGTCAGCCAGCTGTTCTTCCAGCCTGACCTGCTGACAGGTGGCCCAAACCCCTCTAAAACCAGGAAAACACCTTAGGCTGGTTTAATAAATAAAATCACAGGTGTGCAAGTATGAAAAGAAAAGGGAATGAAAGAAGAGGACAGAGAATCAACTTTTCCACCTTGAGTTGTTGTCCAGGGATCCCACTAGCATGGCAGTCCCAAGCCTGATTTTCTCATTACAATGCAACATGGACTCGCTGAAACAAAGAGATGGTTTTGTGGCTTTCCAGAGCTCAAAGAATTTATGGTGGACGGCAATAATATTTTAGTTCCCCACTACTCCAAACTACAGCCTCAGAAAAAAGGCTGGTATAACAGTGCTATCTGGATTTATTAAAAGCTGAGAAAGACATGGCCACTTAACATATGGTCTTCGAGACTGCCAAAGTCAGGAAGGCTTTCCAAGCATAACACGGCTCCTTCATCTCACAGACTTGGATTACTTCATCAGCTGATTATTAAAAAAGCTGAGAGGTAAAGGATCTGCACTCAGTGAGAAATTATTTTGTCAAATAGAAGAGTGGTCTGATCTCGGAGGCTTAACACTCCCATCTCGGAAAGCCAGCCATATAGATTGGCAATGCATTTTTTCATTGCACTGCGGTTCTCTGAGGAAAAGTAATTAAATCAGAGGGTTTGAGATATGGAATATACATTTTGCAATGTCATGTTGTTTTACCATCATAATTCACCATACTTTTATTTCAACTAGGCAATTATTCTTTCTTTTACATTCTTTCATAGTATTATACTGCATACGTTACAGTAATTTAGATAATAAAACATACTTTTATTGAATGAATGGCTGCAGTATATAGAATCTACAATCGTTTTTTTTTTTTTTTTCTCTCCCCTTTTCTCCCCAATTTGGAATGCCCAATTCCCAATGCGCTCTTAGGCTATGTTCAGACTGCAGGCAAATTAGATTTTTTCTCAAATCAGATCTTTTCAGGCAGACTGTTTGCACTGTTAATTGCAAGTGATCAAATCAGATTTGCGTGTTCAGACATAACCAACCTATCTGCATGGGTTGCTTTGGTAATGACGTAGGCGTACCCACGTGATGATGCTTTCAAAACAGATGTGGGAAAAATGGAGGTGCACCATCTTGCTCTCCAAATAAGCGCCCTGTCCAGTCGCGGTGCAGAACTCCTCCGTCACACAAGAAAAACTCAGCGACAGAGGAGACTGGTAAATATTGTGATGTTCCGTGCTGCAGTCACCGATTTTTGACGTCATCATTGTGTGTCGCATTAAGAGTGACGCAAAAGACAATTTGAAATCTGATTTGAGCAGCCAGAGCATCCGGACTGAGACACATCTGAAAAAAATCAGATTTCAATCACATTTGAAACCACCTCCCTATGTGGTTTGAATCAGATCCTGAAAAATCTGATTTCATGTGGTTTTTTGCTGTCCAGACTATCAAAAACTCATCTGGATATGCAAAAAATTTGATTTTTTGTCTGTACAAGGCCTTAGTCCATGTGGTGACTCGCCTCAATCCGGGTGGCGGAGGATGAATCTCAGTTGCCTCTGTGTCTGAGACTGTCAGTCCGCGCATCTAATCACATGGCTTGTTGAGCGTGTTACCATGGAGACTATTTCATGCTATTCTCCGCGGCATCCACACACAACTCACCATGTGCCCCACAGAGAGCGAGAACCACACATTATAGTGACCACAAGGAGGTTAAACCAACGTGACTCTACCCACCCTACCAACTGGGCCAATTGGTTGCTTAGGAAGCCTGACTGGAGTCACTCAGCAGGCCCTGGATTCGAACTTGCAACCTTTACTTGCTGAGCTAGCCAGGCCCCTAGAATCTACAATCTTGTGATGTAAAATAAATAAATAAAGCCATGTTGTTATACTATAAGGTAGTTTATGCCAGTGGTTCTCAACTGGTGGGCCACGAGGAAAGTAGGGAAAAACAATTCTGAAAGCAAATAATAAAATGCAACTAACCTATAACTGTGCTTAATTAGGATAGCAAAATAAACATGGCAATCACCTTTTGAAGTGGAAGTGAAAATGCTTCCTATACTGTATCTTCTGTTGTTCACATAAAAAGTTGTGTCCAATCAGACTCTACTGTGTTTTGACACAAATTAATTTGCAGATGCTAACATAGGACATTCCCTCATCCTTGTAAATTAAAAAACTATGCAAGTAAAAATAAATAAATAAATAAATAAAAATACAAACCAGGCTACAATCAGAGAGAGACACAAAAGAGTTCAATGGCCTGAGTGGAAAAAGAAAAAAAGACAGACTGAATCTGCATCTTATCACAGGGGTTGTGTAACAGAAAGCAGACCACTGGTCAGCAACAAATTAGGACTAGAAGCTCCAGTCTCTCTGTCACAGTGCAGTGACACAATCCAGTCCCTGTCGGCGGGGCCTGCACTCATGTGAGGACATTGATAGGGCAGGAATGCACGATAGGGTGGTGTCCCGACACACAGGCACTGGGAAAGTGTTCCTATCCTGGTCTGGGGTCAGGGCTAAGTATGGGACTCCCACTTCATTTCACGCTTCGGACTGACCTCCATGTAAGCCTCCAGAACAATGTGAGCGAAGCCATGTGATTTATGAGTTTAAAAACTAAAAGCAAATATTTCATGTTTTTCCAGCAAATAAAACCTTTCTCTGAGATTATACCACAAATGGAAGCTGTTGAAAAACCAATGATCTACTTGCACTGCGTAACCAGACTTTTGACTTGCAGCATAAAATCTGGTCCAATTTGCAGCTTGTTCTGGCCAAGAACCGCACACTAAGACAGTCTGTCTTTGCGCCCTATTCCCTAGAATTAAGTGGAATGGGCCCTGGGTTCTTTTAAGGTTGGATCTCTCCGAATAAAGTTCTATAAATGTATTACTATGAGTGTGTGTTAATAAATTAACTCTTGTATGTGTGAGTAACTCTTTTTTCGATTCAATCTAATATGAAATATTCACAACAACAGTATAAAGTAGAAAAGACAAAGTCTTATTTAATTTGTAAAATAACATAAAATAAATCAGTAGGTTCTCTTTAAGCTCTCAAATGTATGTTCTTTTCCTTTAAATGCTCAAAATATACACTTTTCGTTTTAAACCCTTTTACTTATTCTTTATTCACTCTTAAAAGACCTTTAAGTGTTGAAACTACACAACAGTTCAAGCTCATATTTCAATAAGCTGCAATCAGACCTCAGTTAAAGAGTAAATTTACCTCAAGCTTTTCAACAGGCAGAAATTATCATATTAAATATTCAAAATCGCCCAAATGTAATAAAACTCTTGGTAAACCCTTGTTAAACTCTTGCTAGTGCACTCTGGTTTAGATATGAGGGGCCTTTTGATTAAACTTGGATATTACCTTTCACATAAACGTCACAAGAACCATTAAACATACACAACAACCTCCTTTATAAAAGAAAATAAAAAGTTGCAGGCCTGAATCGCTGCTTGGGTGCATTGAGGCATGAACAACTGCCACTTCACGCACTTTGCACATCAAACTAAATCTTTACCTCGCTGTAGAAAATTCAGGCCGCTCTTCCGCACATCACTCGTGGGTCGCGAGAGCACTCCATCTGTTCGGTGATGACGTCGGGTTGGCAGTTAATCCAACAGTGCCAGAGGAACCACAGAGAATCTCCAGTTGCTCTGGGTGTCTCTTACAAGGCAGATATAATTAATATAACATCTTAAGGTCCGAAACTTACTTCACGCAGGTACGCAAACGCAGATGCGAAAGCTTGGCCAACGCATGACCAACGCGTGGTCCCTTGTATATACATTACGTGTGCTCTTGCGTTGCTTTGGCAGTTTCAAACCTCAGACCACAAGAGGGCAACAGATTTTTTAGGCGTGACCACGAAACCGGTGCTGCTTCTGAAACCAGGAAAATGCTGCCTTCGTAGGCTGTATATGGTAGAAGGATGAAAATAAGGTGCTTTTTAAACTGTTCGGAGACCAGTTTCCTTAAGAGTTCCATTCATTAAAAAGAGGTGTCAGTTAAGCCATTAACTGATTAGGCAGCAAGTCAGCTGCCTATGTTTTCGGATGCAGCCCGGATGTGGTAGATGAGTCGATAGTTGAGGAGTGGGGAAGAGACGGTGAGAAAAAAACAAGTTCGTTTGAATGGACTGGGGACAGAATGTTGTATATATTTTTCAAAATGATTCGACTCAAATTGCTGCCCGAGTCCGCCATGACAGTTGTTGACTGAAAGAAGAAAATCCACTTTAGCACCCCTTGCAGCAATGCTGAGAATGCAGTGTGTACTTGCATTGTGTTATGAATTGAGCGCTGACACATTTAACAATGCAACGACGCGTGAAATTGAGCTTGCGTAGCAAGGTGAGTTCACGTACTTGTGTAGAGTATGTTTGGGCCTTAAGACTCAATGCACTGACGTTTACCACAACAGTGAACGTCATGGTTACTGGTGTAACCTCCGTTCCCTGATGGAGGGAACGAGACGTTGGTGTTGATGTAGTGACACTAGGGGTCACTCTTGGGAGCCCGAGACACCTCTGGTCTTTGATAAAAGGCCAATGAAAATTAGCGAGTGGTATTTGCATGCCACTCCCCTGGACATACGGGTATAAAAGGAGCTGGTATGCAACCACTCATTCAGGTTTTACGATGAGGAGCTGATATAAGGTCCGGCCATTTCAGCGGGTAGTTCAGCGTTGTGGCAAGAGGGACCAATGTCTCGTTCCCTCCATCAGGGAACGGAGGTTACACCAGTAACCATGATGTTCCCTATCTGTCACTCACTCGAGGTTGGTGTCGATGTAGTGACACTAGGGGTCCCTATACAAAATGCCACAAGGCTGAACTGTGTTACGTGAACTGGTGGTGTGTGGTGGGCAGACTTGCTGTGTGCCTCATAGCCAGCACACCAGGTCGACACGTAACCTCCCCCAACACAGTTATGAGTGTCGAACGGCCCTTTTTGGGGACAAGTCGACTACCCAAAGATAGAGACAGGCTTAACCCAGTCGTGGCCTCTTTTCGCCTTCTCTTTTTCCACTCCCTAAAAAAGAAGGGGGATTATCCGACTGCGCCGCCAGGTCTAGTTGGGGGGTGTCCCTCCCAAGGGGAGGACACCGCGGAGACCACACCTCGCCCAAAGAGAGGGGGGATATTTAAGTGGAAGAATACGTCACATGGTCTTTCCAACTATGTGGAGAACCTTCAAGGTAGATCCTGCCCAATGGGGGAGGAGTTACTACAAACATGGAGACTGGGGCAGAGGGGCTCTGCCCAAGGAAGACGCAGTTTGCCAGCAGGGAAGCAAATTAGCGGAAGATATAGATCGCATGGGGTTAGCCTTACAGGGAACCGCCACATGCGGAGCACCTACCCCAGAACCGGGTTCTTAGTTAGCACGTGTACTGGGCCGGCAGCGAGTCTCTCCGAAAACTCGACTGCCACAGGGCTTGGAGGAAGTCAACCAGGGAACAAATTTTGTGAACACTACTGGGAATTAACGGTGCACGTCTTCAGCTCAAAAGGAGGTGGAAGGCACTATGTGCAAACGATACACCCGGCCGGCTATCCTGGGCTTATCCGCTTGTGTTGCGTGCCACTACCTGGGACGAAACTGGTTCCACCCGGAGGTTGTAGAACCTTGGAAAGGTGTTGGGTGTTGCCCAGCCCGCTGCTCTGCAAATGTCTGTTAGAGAGGCACCTCAGGCCAAGGCCCAAGAAGCCGCTACACCACGGGTAGAATGGGCTCGTAGCCCTACTGGGGGCGGCATGTTTTGGGCGAGATATGCTATAGTTATGGCGTCTACGATCCAGTGGGCAATCCTCTGCTAGGAGACAGCGCTTCCTTTCCGCTGTGCACCAAAAGCAGACAAAGAGCTGCTCAGAGATTCTAAAGCTCTGCGTGCGATCCAAATAGATGCGTAAAGCATGCACCGGACACAGCGACGACAGGGCTGGGTCTGCCTCCTCCTGGGGCAGCACTTGCAGGTTCACCACCTAGTCCCTAAAGGGGTGGTGGGAACCTTGGGCACATAGCCTGGTCAGGGTCTCAGGATCACGTGAGAGTAACCTGGACCGAACTCCAGGCTTGCAGGTCACCTACCCTCTTGATGGAAGTGAGCGCAGTTAGGAGGGTAGCCTTCAAGGAGAGTGCCTTAAGCTCGGCTGACTGCAAAGGCTCAGAGGGGGCTCTCTGTAGACCCTGAAGAACTACAGAGGTCCGATGAGGGAACGAGGCACGGCCTGGAGGGATTCGGCCTCCTGGCGCCTCTTAGGAACCTGATGATCAGGTCGTGCTTCCCTAAGGACTTACCGTCGACTGCGTCGTGGTGTGCTGCTATGGCAGCAACGTACACCTTCAAGGTGGAAGGGGACAGCCTCCCTTCCAACCTCTCTTGCAGGAAGGAAAGCACTGATCTGACTGTGCATCTCTGGGGTCTTCCCGATGGGAAGATCACCACTTAGCGAACAGACACCACTTAAAGGCATACAAGCGCCTCGTAGAGGGAGCCCTAGCCTGAGTGATCGTGTCTACCATCGCAGGTGGGAGACAGCTTAGGTCTTCCGCGTCCCATCCAGGGGCCAGACATGGAGATTCCAGAGGTCTGGGCGCGGGTGCCGGATGGTGCCCCTTCCCTGAGAAAGAAGGTCCTTCCTCAGGGGAATTTGCCAGGGGGGAGCTGTTGCGAGGAGCATATGGGCAGGCCAGTAGGGTGCTACCAGGACGACCTGCTCCTCGTCCTCCCTGACCTTGCACAATGTCTGTGCAAGCAGGCTCACTGGGGGAAACGCATATTTGTGAATGCCAGGGGGCCAGCTGTGTGCCAGAGTGTCTATGCCAAGGGAGGCCTCGGTCAGGGTGTACCAGAGCGGGCAGGATTATTGGGAGGTGAACAGGTGCACCTGTGCCTGTTGAATCGACTCCAAATCAGCTGAACCACCTGAAGGTGGAGTCTCCACTCTCCCCTGAGGGTAACCTGTTGTGACGGCGTGTCCGCCGTAGTGTTGAGGTTGCCCGGGATGTGAGTGGCTTGCAGTGACTTGAGGTGCTGCTGACTCCAGAGGAGGAGATGGTGGGCGAGTTGTGACATACAACGAGAGCGCAAACCACCTTGGCGGTTGACATATGCTACCATTGTCGTGTTGTCTGTCTGAACTAACACATGCTTGCCCTGGATCAACGGCCGAAACCTCCACAGGGCGAGCAAAATTGCCAACAACTCGAGACAGTTGATGTGCCAATGCAGTCGCGGACCCGTCCAGAGGCCGGCAGCTGTGTGCCCGTTGCAAACGGAGCCCCAGCCCGTTTTGGAGGCATCTGTCGTGACCACGACGCGCCTGGGGACCAGTTCTAGAGGAACACCTGCCCGTAGGAACGAGAGGTTGGTCCAAGGGCTGAAACGACGGTGACAGACCAACGTGATGGCCACGCGGTGTGTCCCGTGGTGCAATGGCCGTCTCGGGACTCGAGTCTGGAGCCAGTGCTGAAGTGGCCTCATATGCATCAACCCAAGCGGGGTGGCCACCGCCGAGGATGCCATATGCCCCAGGAGCCTCTGAAGAAGTTTCAGTGGAACCGCTGTTCCCTGTTTGAATGCCTTCAAACAGGCCAGCACCGACTGAGTGCGCTCATTCGTAAGGCGCGCGGTCAAGGAGACTGAGTCCAACTCCAAACCGAGAAAAGAGATGCTCTGAACCGGGAGGAGCTTGCTCTTTTCCCAGTTGACCCGAAGCCCTAGTCGGCTGAGGTGTTAGAGCACCAGGTCCCTGTGTGCGCACAACATGTCTCGAGAGTGAGCTATGATTAGCCAGTCATCGAGATAGTCGAGAACGCGAATGCCCACCTCCCTTAACGGGGCAAGGGCAGCCTCAGCGACCTTCGTAAAGATGCGAGGAGACAGGGACAGGCCGAAAGGGAGGACTTTGTACTGATACGCCTGACCCTTGAACGCGAACCGCAGGAAGGGTCTGTGTCGAGGAAGGATCGAGGCGTGGAAGTACGCATCCTTCAGGTCTACCGCTGCGAACCGATCTTGATGCCGGACGCTCGCCAGAATGCGTTTTCGCGTCAGCATCTTGAACGGGAGTCTGTGTAAAGCCTAGTTCAGAACTCACAGGTCCAAGATTGGCCTCAACCCACCGTCTTTTTTCAGTACGATGAAGTAGGGGCTGAAAAAAACCCCCTTCTTCATCTCGGCTGGAGGGACATGTAGGAGGTTAGCGACCTCCGCGCAAGGTAGCAGCGTTTTCGTCTTTCACCAAGGTGAAGTGGACACCGCTGAACCTGGGCGGATGCCCGGTGAAGTGAATCGTGCAGCTGAGTCGGACGGTCTGGACCAGCCCTCGTAATGGATTGGAAATCGCAAGCCATGCGTCCAAGTTCCGCGCAAGGGGGACCAAAGGGACAACGTCATCGGATGTACCGGCAATGGGGCCTCGCGGCGGGGCGGAGCTCGAGGTGCCACACCACGTCGTGGCCATGCTGAGTCTAAGGACATTGAAGCACTTACCTGGCTCCTTGTGACCACCCCCGGAACAGCCTGGGACGGGGGAGGAAGAGGCCTGTCCTCGTGACCTGTGGAGACTGTCACATCGGGGGTGGATTTGTGCCACAGCTGGGCGCTCAGGGGCGGGAGACCGCCAAATGGAGTGGTGGATGGTGGTCATGATGATGGCCATACACACCGGATACGTGACCCAGGGAACAAGGAAACCGCTCTTGCTGATCTCTTGAGTACTGCAGCCACTTGGGCATGCAGCGCAAAGTGCAAAAGGTAACAAAAAGATGAAGATCTGCTTATCAGCTCCAGAGCAGCGGGTTTCGTTGTCCCTGGGTCGCCCGTCTCAAGGGCGCTTTGAAGCCTTTCACGGGTTCTGGGCGGCCGCGAGACGGGTGGTGTCTGCTTCCTGCGGTGGGCTCCACGCTGGGGCCGGGCCGAAGGGGCGGGCTGCGGCGGAACCGGTGCAGTCACCACAGGGGGACGCCCTTGGCGATGAGTAGACGGGTTGCGGGAGCTTGAGCCACGCCGGGGCAGGATATGCCGGCTTGCATCCATCTACTGCTCTACCATCGAGAACTGCTGGGCAAAGTCCTCAACGGTGTCACTGAATAGGCCCGCCTGGGAAATGGGGGCAGCAAGGAATCGTGTCTTGTTGGCCTCACCCATCTCGACCAGGTTGAGCCAAAGGTGGCGCTCCTGGACCACTAGTGTGGCCATTGTCTGCCCGAGAGACCGCGCCGTGACCTCCGTCGCTCGGAGAGCGAGGTCGGTCGCCGAGCACAGTTCCTGCATCAATCCCGGGGCGGAACTACCCTCATGCAGTTCTTTTAGCGACTTGGCGGACTTGCAGAAGAGCCATGGCGTGCAGGGTGGAGGCGGCTTGTCCAGCAGCACCGTAGGCCTTGGCCGTCAGAGACGACGTAAACCTACAGGCCTTGGACAGGGGCTTTGGGCACCCGCTCCAGGTGGCGGCACTCTGCGGGCATAGGTGCACCGCGAGCAGCTTTATCCACTGGGGGATTGCCGAATAGCCCTTGGCCGCCCCACCATCGAGGGTAGTGAGGGCGGGGAAGCTGAAAAGATCGGGACCGGGCAGTAAAAATGCCTCCCATGACTTTGTCAGCTCTTCATGCACTTCCGGGAAGAAAGGAACGGGGGCGAGGCGTGGCTTTGAGCTGCGCCACAAGCCCAGGAACCAATCACCGAGCCGCGAGGGTTCAGGGAAGAGTGGTGAAATCACTGAGGCCGCTGAAATGCGCCATCAGATCCAGCAGAGGTGAATGAACAGTAGTATTCAGCTCAATGAGCATGACCGTTCTGCTCCGAAGAGAAAATCTGAATGAGTGGTTGCATACCAGCTCCTTTTATACCTGTATGTCCGGGGGAGTGGCATGCAAACACCACTCGCCAATTTTCATTGGCCTTTTAACAAAGACCAGAGGTGTCTCGGACTCCCAAGAGTTACCCCTAGTGTCACTACATCGACACCAACGTCGAGTGAGTGACAGATAGGGAACTCAACAGTCTCTCTAATCACTCTGATTTTTCCCTCAGATCTGTCTCGTATTAAAACAGCCGAGATTGCAATGTCATAGGAGCTCTGAGTGGCAATTTCACACAAATCAACTCACACTTCACTGACACTCTACCAATTCTAAAACAGTTCTCTGTTAGAAAACTTCAAAGAATGGCTCAACTTTTCACTCTAATTAACACTCTAATCTGCTTCACCGCAGCCATCTATCTTCTCTCCCTCCTTCTCCTTCCTGGACCCCAACATTCTGCCCCGCCCCCCGGACCATTCAACCAAGGTAAGTATAAAGAAATGAAAAATTTTCAGAAGGTTTTTTTTTCTTTTTTTATTTTTCTTTTTGTTTTTTTGTTTTTGTTTAAACACATAAAATAACCATGTACCTACTTCGTGAAATAAAAGCATGCACAAAATGTCATAAAATGAAATAATACTATTATTTTCCCAAATAACTTATATTCTGTTTAACAGAAATAACTAATTCTTTTTAGCAGGGCTACACAAGCATCCATAGTTTGTTCAAATTAATCATACTACGTATTTGGTGACAGGAGGTCAAACTTCAACCAGAAGGTTGAGCTTTGACCCTTGGTCCCAGTGGCAAAACTGGAAGTGTTGTTGGTCAGTAGCAGTACAGGGAAAGGTAAACACATTTGAATTGATGCAAAAATGTCTGATGGGTGTTGCCGCACATAGCAGAATGGGGTTGATGCATGTATGTAGATTTGTTTGATCATGCTGGTTTGTATTGTTTTCAATGGCAGGTAAATCTTAAAGAGATAATACCACAATAATACCTACTGGAAACAAAAATCTAATTTAAAATATGTGTAAAAGTTTTAGCGAACTGTTGTACAGAAAACCAAATCAAATTGCTTGCAAGCAATCTGATAAGTGCTTGCATTGTTTGCTTTGCAGTTTTGTGTGCAATATGCAGCAGACATTCAGTGAACAGACTGTGGGCTTTCTGTGGATGTGCGTCTGAGGCTAAGACTAGGGATCTTCAGATATCACATTGTCCAGAAAGGCCATTACATAGAGGACTAGCTTTGGTCTGATAGATTTTAAAGAAGCACTTAAATTGTACCAGTTCCTGTCACCCAGCTCTTTGTGTTTAGAGAGGGCTCTTAGGTATTTTTTCTTTTTTCGACTTTTAAGTGACTACCTAATTAAACTACCCACAGTTCAAACTTAGTGTTGCACCCTCTTGGCAAGTTAAGTCACCATTGAGAGTGCTCTGAGCAAGCCTCTCTCTCTTTTTTTTTTAATTTAGGATTTAATTTACACTAAGTAAATTACTATGGGAGAACACGATGAGTCACACTGTTCATCTTGGAGCTGTTCTGGTGCTGTCTGTTTGCTCAAGGGCAAGAGACTGAACACCTAGGGTCTGCTGACTCAACTTTTCCAGCCTGTTACTCAGGACTCTCTCTCTGAGCAGTCTGCAGTCTTTCATATCTGCAGAATGCTATGTCATGAAACCCTAAATTTAGAGTTTTAAATCATTCCAAAGATATTTGAAAATTATTTTGTTTCAGAATCATCCTCATCAATAATTAAATAGTAAATGTTTAAAGATAAAAGCATATTGATTTTATAGCTAAACTAACACCGTGTCCTAACAAAGCTTTCCCTATCTGTCACTCACTCTATGTCATGTCGATGAAGTGACAATAGGGGTCACTCTTGACAGCCCCAAACACCTCTGATGTTTTAAGAAAGGGCCAATGAAAATTTCCGAGTGGAATTTGCATGCCACTCCCCCGGAGATCTCGACAGCAGCATCGGAGGGCAGGCTGCTTCAGTCTGATGCAGAGGACTCGGCTGGGCTTCCGCCTTCAGGTGTGCCCTCACGGCTTGATGATTGGTTCCTGGGGTCAGAGCGCTGCTCACGGCCGCACTCCGCCCCAGTGCCTTTCTTCCCGGAGGTGCATGAAGAACTCGCGATGTCATGGCAGGCAACTTTCACTGCCCAAACCGGGCTTTGGAGTTCTGCTGCTCTCACCACCCTCGACAGCGGGGTGGCCAGGGACTACACGTACGTTCCCCAGGTAGAGCAGGAGATTGCGGTGCACTTGCGCCTGCAGAGTGCCGCCACCTGGCGGAACCATCATAGGCTCCCATCCAAGGCCTGTAAGACTGATCCTAGCTCACTCTCGAGATCTGTTGTGTGCACACAGGGACCTGGTGCTCAGCCACATCAGCCGATTGGGGCTTCAGGCCAACTGGGAAAAGAGCAAGCTCGCCCCAACGCAGAGCATCTCTTTTCTTGGGATGGAGTTGGATTCGGTCGCTATGACCGCTCGTCTTACGAACAAGCATGCTCAGTCGGTGCTGAGTTGCCTGAAGGCATTCAGAGGGAGAACAGTGGTCCTACTGAAACAATTTCAGAGGCTCCTGGGGCATATGGCATCCTTGGCGGCAGCCACAATTGATGCATATGAGACCGCTTCAGCACTGGCTTCAGACTCGAGTCCCGAGATGGGCATGGCACTGCGGCACGTATCACGTGGCTATCACGCCGATCTGCCGCCACTTGTTCAGCCCTTGGTCGGACCTGGCATTTCTACGGGCAGGAGTTCCCCTAGAGCAGGTCTCCAGGCGAGTCGTCGTCATGACAGACGCCTCCAAGTCAGGCTGGGGTGCCATTTGCAATGGGCATGCAGCCGCAGGTTCCTGGACAGGCCCTCGTCTGCATTGGCACATCAACTGCCTCGAGTTGCTCGCGGTACTGCTCGTCCTGCGGAGGCTTCAGCTGTTGATCCAGGGCAAGCATGTGTTGGTCCGGACGGACAACACGGCGATGGTAGCATACATAAACTGCCAAGGCAGTTTGCGCTCACCCCGCATGTCGCAACTCGCCTGCCATCTCCTCCTCAGGAGCCAGCAGCGGCTCAAGTGACTGCGGGCCACTCATATCCCCAGCAAACTCAATTGCACAGTAGATGCACTGTCACAGCAGCTGATGCTCAGGGGAGAGTGGAGGCTCCACCCCCAGGTGGTCCGGCTGATTTGGAGTTGATTCGGCGAGGCACAGGTAGACCTGTTTGCTGTGGTATTCCCTGTCCGTGGCCCCAGGTAGCCCCGGGGTCTGCGCAAGTATGCGTTTCCCCCAGTGAAACTACTTGCACACACATTATGCAAGGTCAGGGAGGACAAGGAACAGGTCTTGTTGGTAACACCCTACTGGCCCACCCAGACTTGTTTCTCGGAACTCACCCTCCTCGCGACAGCCCCTCCCTGGCAAATTCCCCTGAGGAAGGACCTTCTTTCTCAGGGACAAGGCACGATCTGGCACCCGCGACCAGACCTCTGGAACCTCCACGTCTGGCCCTTGGATGGGATGCAGAAGATCTGAGTGGTCTACTACCCATGGTGGTAGACACTATCACTCAAGACAGGGCCCCTTCTACCAGGCAACTGTATGCCTTGAAGTGGCACCTATTCACGAATTGGTGTTCTTCCCCACCACGATGCAGTGGACGGTAAGTATTTGGGGAAGCATGACCTGATCATCAGGTTCCTTAGAGGCGCCAGGAGGTTGAATCCTCCTAGGCCGGACCTTGTTCTCTAATGGGACCTCTCTGTGGTCCTGCTGGGCCTACAGAGAGCCCCTTTCGAGCCCTTTGAGTAAGTTGAGCTGAAAGCCCTCTCCTTGAAGACAGTCCTCCTGACTGTGCTCACCTCCATCAAGAGGGTTGAGGACCTGCAAGCATTCTCTGTCAGCAATATGTGCCTAGAGTTCAGTCCGCCTTACTGTCACATGATCCTGTGACCCCAGATGGGCTATGTGCCCAAGGTTCCCACTACCCCCTTTAAAGATCAGGTGGTGAACCTACAAGCGCTGCCCGGGAGGAGGCAGACCCAGCCTTGTCGTTGCTGTGTCTGGTACGCGCTTTGCGTATCTATTTGGACCACATGAGGGTCCATACAAAGTGCACGGGGCGTTGGGAAGGTTATGATGGGGCCGGTGCACTTATTACTTGGCACACAGTAGCCTGCCTGCACCTGTACCGCCAATCCACGTAACACAGTTCAGCTGGTTGTGGCATTTCGTATAGGGACCCCTAGTGTCACTACTTTGACACAACGTCAAATGAGTGACAGATAGGGAACTTCTAGGTTACTGTCATATCCCCCATTCCCTAATGGAGGGAACGAGACGTTGTGTCCCTCCTGCCACAACACTGAACTACCCACTGTAATGGCTGGGACTCTGTCTCGGCTCCTCAGCACAAACCTGAATGAGTGGTTGCACACCAGCTCCTTTTATACCCGTATGTCCGGGGGAGTGGCATGCAAATTCCACTCGGCAATTTTCATTGGCCTTTTCTTAAAACATCAGAGGTGTTTGGGGCTCCCAAGAGTGACCCCTAGTGTCACTACATCAACACAATGTTTCGTTCCCTCCATCAGGGAACGGGGGTTACGACAGTAACCTAGATGATCTCTTCCATGTAAAAGTGATAGTTCTTGACTTTTTTCTTCCATGGAACACAAAAGGATGCAGTGGAAAAGAAAAGATCTCTGGGCAGAAGTTACACTTTCATTGTGGACTGTCAAATTACTTGACGCTGGAAATTTGTTGCATTTGTCGCAACGCAGTTTCATTTAGCAGGGTAAACTTTAATGTAATATATATGTTTTGGAGAAAAAAAACACATTAGTGTTACAGCTCGCCTAAAATAACCTGAATAATCCCTCTCAACTACTTTGCCTTTAAAACTTTATGAACTCTAAGCCTTGTTAATGCATATACTAGAATCATGCCAGAACCCTCATGGGCCAAACACTGAAACTTTGTAGGTTCCAGAAACAGAAACCAAGTTTTTCTATTTACATTTCTGCATGGCTGCACACTACAAGGCCAGAGATTGTACGCAGTCCCCACATGAACTCTGTCTTTGTGAAACTGCAGCACTCCTTCCCTCCTGAGGGGCTTTTGATAATTGTAAGATTTAAACACCTGGTCCGAGACAAGCTCACTTCTCATTTTACAGGGCAACGAATGGAAAGTGGATATGCTGCCAGTGGCGGCACACATGGGGCAGTCGGATGTAGTTAACTCAGAAGCACTGGGGATGTTGTAGCATATTGGTGCACTGTGATAATGAAAGGACAGGCTTTGCAAAAGCAAACAGCTTGTGCACTTAACTCTGCATTAAGTGCATTGTTAACTAAGAGCGGCCATGTCCTAAAGCTTGCTGAGAGGAAATATATTATAAAGACTCACTGGGACTTGCTCACATTGTTATCTGACATACTAAGTTATTTTAAATGCACAAAACATGGCACCTCAACAGATTGTGCACATTTTTGCAGCATTATTACACAAATTATATGCCATTATATTCAGTATAGTCTAATGCATTATAAAGTTATTCATAGTAAACCCTAAAACAGATTGAATCGGTCACATCTTTTCATAAATAATTGTAACATAGTTATAATCAGGCCATATGAAAGCTGCACCAGCCAAAATATCTGCATATGGTTCCACAGAACTGAAAAAAACCCTCATTTAGTTTTACTTACGGTCTTCCATTTTAGTGTTTATTAAATATGTAGAAATCTCAGTTTAATTTTTAAATCTA
This sequence comes from Myxocyprinus asiaticus, assembly GCF_019703515.2. Classification (NCBI taxonomy): domain Eukaryota; kingdom Metazoa; phylum Chordata; class Actinopteri; order Cypriniformes; family Catostomidae; genus Myxocyprinus; species Myxocyprinus asiaticus. Next base: position 27,144,912 of record NC_059373.1, read on the forward strand.
TTTCACAGAATTATGCAGATTTTCCTTCAAAATAAGTGCAGAAAAGGCAAAAATGAGAAGGATCAATTAATCATTTTACAGCGTTAGCAGAGAAAGAATTTATTTACATTGTAAATGAAAAATGCCCATAAAAAAATGGAATCAAATCATATCAAAATTGGACTCAAATTGAAAACTTATAAATGAGATTTGAATCAGTTAGAGATACCCAGCCCTAATTATAATGTCTCATAACTGTGATTACAATTATTGAAAAGAACATAAAACTGATTGCAAGTGTATATTAGGCATTATGAATGCATTCAAATAGGGCTGTCAATCGATTAAAATGTTTAATCAAATTAATTACATGATATGCAGAGTAAATACACTAATTGAATCGCAACTAATCGCATATGTAATATTTTCTGAGAAAGGCCTTCAAATAACAGTAATTCAGTATATAATGACAAAATAACTATAGTTATATTTAAATAATAATAAATATAATATGTTATAAACATAACATTCAGATGATTAAAATGCATTACATTATTGTGGCAGACGAGTAAAGCATTAAAGAAATGTTCTGGGTTCAATACAAGTTAAGCTCAATCGACATCATTTGCTGCATAATGTTGATTACCATTAGCTCGAGCTTTGAAAATAAAATTTTGCAAATTTCGACTCTTTTCTCTAAAAAAAAGCTAAAATCGAGGTTACAGTAAGGCACTTACAATGGAAATGAATGGGAACGATGAAAGTGAATGTGGCACATTTTTGAAGGGTTTAAACAGATATTTGAAGCTTAGAATTTTATAAAAGCACTTACAATTGTTCTTCAGTTAAAACTTATGTATTTTTTAAGCTGTAAAGTTGTTTAAATCATCATTTTTACAGTCATTTTAGGTTTTGTTGACACTACATCATCATGTAACTAAGTTGTAAAATTGGCTATAACTTTACACAGAAAAGGTTAGTAAGTGATTTTATCACACTAAAAAGTTTGGAATAATGTACAGATTTTGCTCTTATGGAAAGAAATTGGTATTTTTATTCACCAAAGTGGCATTCAGCTGATCACAATGTATAGTCAGGACATTAATAATGTGAAAAATTATTATTACAATTAGATTTTTATTTTATTTTCAGAACTTCCTGTAGCACTTGCCATAGATGCGGCTGTCTTGTCGGGCACTTCTCATGCACCTTACACTCTAGCTGATCCCACAAAAGCTCAATGGGGTTAAGATCCATAACATTCTTTTCAAATTATCTGTAGTCCAATGTCTGTGTTTTTTTGCCCACTCTAACTTTTTGTTTTTCTGTTTCAAAAATGGCTTTCTCTTTGCAATTCTTCCCATAAGGCCTGCACCCCTGAATCTTCACTTTACTGTTGTAAATGAAACTGGTGTTGAGCGGGTAGAATTCAATGAAGCTGTCAGCTGAGTACATGTGAGGCATCTATTTCTCAAACTAGAGACTCTGATGTACTTATCCTCTTGTTTAGTTGTACATCTGGCCTTCCACATCTCTTTCTGTCCTTGTTAGAGCCAGTTGTCCTTTGTCTTTGAAGACTGTAGTGTACACCTTTGTATGAAATCTTTAGTTTTCTGGCAATTCATTCCTCAAAACAATGATTGACTGATGAGTTTCTAGAGAAAGCTGTTTCTTTTTTGCCATTTTTGACATAATATTGACCTTAAGACATGCAGGGTTGGGATGATTACTTTTGAAATGTATTCCACTACAGATTACAGAATACATGCTGTAAAATGTCATTTGTAACATATTCCGTTAGATTACTCAAGGTCAGTAATGTATTCTAAATACTTTGGATTTCTTCTTCAGCACTGGTAGATTTTTTCACTTGTTTTGACTAAAAAAACTCTGCCAGTACAGTAAGAGAAAATACACATGTTAAAAATACATTCTCTGGAAAGGCTAAATATCTTATGCAATGTTGTTTCTAAAGCAAGATAAATCAAATTGATCTTGTTTTAAGGATTTTTGTATATTTTTACAGGAAAACAATACAAAAATTATTATCAAGAATAAGATTTTTGCCCTAATATCAAAGGTCTTACTAGAAAAAAAATTATTATGATCTAATGCAAATTTTCTTGATAAAAAAATATGATCGTGCCTGCTAACATGTGCATGTAAAATGGCTAGAAATAGCATTTTAGCTTAATGTAAAGCTGACAATTTACACAAGGTTTATTTCTATTTCTTCTGCTCCAAACTTTAAACTTACATCTCTGTCTGCTCGTATGAATGTAACACATCATAAGAAAGTGTTTCACCACTGTTCAAATGCACTTTGGATCGCATCATTTAAATGTATATATGTTTTCCATCTGAAAGGACTAAATATTAAATCAAAAATGTGGATTGTTATCTGTACAGCTGTGTGTTGCCAATACTGCTGGAGTTTCATTTACTGCCATTATTTACTACACATTATTTTTTATTTAATTAATGAATAAAATCAACAGCCCTTATTAGTTTTGACAGTTTTGAGCCATTCTATTAATAGTGACACAGTAAAAAGTCAATAGACACATTCATGTGTGCTTGTAAACACATGGGCAGGAGTTGATGCCAGACTGCATGGTTTAAACTCAAAGTGCACAATGTCTACATCTCTCAAACTCTAATCAGTGTGTGAAGGGGGTTTAGGTCAGTGTGAAAGGAGGCATTATCAGGTATCTGTGTGTGAACAGTGTGGTTTAGGAGAGCTGGGCTGATGTCATTCCTCTTGTGTTGTCTCACTATGGCTCTGTCCAGAGCACTTTGTCTCCAGAGCCCCAGTCAGTGAGAGCGGTGTGTCTGCAGCACCTCCCTATCAGCTAATCAGCACCAGCCAAAATAAACTCTGTACAATGTCATGAGAGCGCGTCTCCGCGCGTCTCCACCCCACTCACCCTCTTGTTCTTTGTGTCTGTCTCTCTCAAACATCCGCTTCCCTGCCTCTATCTCTGCTCTCTCTGAAAACACGCTATAGCTGTTTCAAAACCTAGTGAGCTGCCTTGCTGTACAAATGCCCACAAAAGCAGCTGCCCTCTGAGAGGCTGTTCAGACCAAACATGCTCTTTGCTAAAAAAAGCTAGATACAGAGCACCAACTGGAACAGAATGCAGGTGTCTCAAGATGCATTTTTAAAAGTTGAAGTTCTTTTCAAACTTCAAACACAGCAGTCAAAGAGGTCTGTCTAGAGTAGGCTACATTTACATAGAAAAACTATATATTGTATATATATATATATAAATAAAACAGCGAGGATGGACACAAAGACACATTCAGTGAGAATGATCCCTAAGTCCAAACTTCTCCGTTTAACTTTTAATACTCAGTTTTCCGTTCCCACTGGCATTTTCAAAAGTGTCCGTTGGAAAATTCTGTTCTAGTATGGATGAGAGGTGTAAACGTAGCGGAATTGATCCACATCCATACTAATCCATTTTCGTTTCAAAACATGAAAATGAAAGTTTTTTCATTTCAAAAACTTTCGTTTTCAGCTTCCTAACACCATTGTTTTTTAAAGTATGTTAGAGAGCACTTTCGAAAGTATCCGTTTTTGAAGGAAAACACAGATCTAGTGTAGATGAGAGGCTTAAACTTAGTAAAACCAATGTGCTTTCAAATGAAAACGTAGTAGTGTGGACATGACCTAAGGCAGATTCCTTAATGTAATGGAATCTCATTAGTGACTGGTTTGAAATGCTCTACATAAGCAGTAAACTTGTACACCAAAAAAAAAAAAAAAAAAATAGAGCACCTCACATTTGATTCCAATGGAGTTAACATGTTGCTCTAATACTCTGAGAAGCAAATACAACACAAATCTAATACAGCACATATACATATTAGGTAAAATAGTGTTTTTATTATTATTATTATTATTATTATTATTATTATTATTATTATTATTATTATATTGAACTATTTTTTTTTTAATTAATGCTTTTCAGTATAGAATTAAATAATGTATAATCATCATTTATCTCACCTTGTCCACCATATTGGATTCATTGTTCACTGAGCTTCTTTTACTGAGCACAATGTATTATGAGATTACATTCACTGCAAAAGACACATAAAATGCTGTCTTGGAATTTTGAAAGAAGATATCTTAGAAGGCAACAAAATTATTTTGCTTACCGTTTTGTGTTTTGCAAACAACCTCCACATCGGAAGTATGCCAGATGATGCTTTAGAATGCTGTCTAGGTAGGCAGCTCACTCAGTTTTGAGACAGACCTATATCAAAGCTCTTAAATTATTCATATTTTTGATTTGTATGACATATGTAGCCGGTGGGTTGTAAAGAAACAACAAAGGAAACAAACTATCTTATGGGGTTTTATTCTTACAGCTTTTTATAAAAAGAAAAGGAAAAAACAGCGGTGAATAGAGCCATATATATATATATACATATATATTTATTTATTTAAAAAAAGAACAAAGAAAATACAAAACAATTAAATACAGTGCAAATTAAATACAAAAATTTAATGCAAAAATGAAATCCGCAAATGAAACATGGTAATGAAATACAGTAAAAGGCTAATGTTAAATGAAAACACAAACAGTTCATTAGCCCGCCCATATGCTTCAGCATACATCATCTTAGTACATGCTTATATCATTCACAGATTTGTATACATTCAAGTACTTGCTTTAATCACTCAAAGCATTTTATGCATTTAACACATGCTTAAACACTCAAAGTTTAGCTCATGTTTAAATCACTCAAAGCATATTATGCATTTTTAACCAGGCTTTAAGGAGATGCATAACAGCTCAAAACAATAAAATTCTTGTTACACATGTTTTCACATATAACACGCATTACACTTATTCACTAAACTGCAAAACACCCTGGGCTATAAATAATTAAATAAGATATGATTAATTCAAAATTTACATACCCAGTTCTTATACATATGCAAAAACATGGTCAAACTCCACACATGCAATCCATATGCATCCTTCAAAAATAATGCATAACAAACACTCAATTTTAAAATATGTCAATTGTGAACACATATTTAATGCCATTTATTAGCATTTTCTGTGAAATTTTATATTTACCCAAAGAATTCTCAACCGATGAACAAAACCTGGAGCTCCCTTGCACAACGCATGCTCTCACGTCTCCAACATAAGAGAGTGCCAGAAAGCAGGTGTCGCAAAACTCCGGTGTTGCAAAACTCCAGTTCTTAAAGGGGCCACATCCAATTTTTGACCAGAGTCAAATTACATGAAATTTCTCCACTTGGCTACACATATTTTTTCATGAAAATAGACACAAGCCACATGAATATGTACCATCAACTCCACTTCATTATGTTTCACACACAAACTACTTCTGTCATCTTGTCTGGTCTCTGTCACTCAAACATTAGACAATGGCGGTGCCCTTAAGCAAGCTGACATGTCCGTCTCCTCCCACCCCTGATGTACCCTCGGCCCTCTCCTCTCAGGCTTCAGGACTCCGCTCTGCCCCGTGGCACTGACGGGCATGTGGCATTCCTAATTAAGGCACTGGCACAGCTAGACTTCTGCATGTCATCACATAAACACCACAGGCTATTTACAGTCTATGCATGCCATCATCAAAAACACTAGATGTGGATGGCTGGTGGCCTGACAGGCATGATGAATCCTTACAATCATGGGTCGGGGGCTCGGATTCTATCCCCTAACCCTACCTCTAAACCTAACCCTCACAAAAAACTTTCTGCATTTTTACATTTTCAATAAAATATCGTTTAGTATGTTTTTTTTAAGTGATTTGAATTATGGGGACGCTAGAAATGTCCTCATAAACCACATTTATAGCATAATACCCTTGTAATTACCAGTTTGTAACCTAAAAAAAAGTCCTCGTAAACCACTTAAACCTGCCCCACCCCACACACCCCCCCCCCACACACACATACACACAAACATTTACTTGCTATCTAAATAACTGCTTTATCTTTAATATCTAAATAGCTATCTAAATGCATTAGCTTAATTATATTTAAGCTTATGCATTTGCTTCGATTTTCAAATTGACTGAGGATGTCCCCAGAAAGAGGTTTTGTGCGATTAAGCTCACTTTTGGGCAAAATTTTGTCCCCAAACCATGGCTAAGTATGTACACACACACACACACACACACACACACACACACACACACGTGCACACACACACACACACACACAGATTGCCTCTTTCTGTATGTAATCTGTTTACACTGGCATGTGTGAAGGGTGAGGTTTTGGATGCTTGTGTCTCCAGATGAGAAGAACTATCACACTGGCCTTTCACACTGGTTGCGGACAGATAACCGATTGTTCATCGTGGACCGGAGTTCACATAGCAGGAGAGCTGATATGATAACGAACTCTTTGAGAGGCTGAGGGGCTGGTCGGAGGTTAACCCTCTCCACCTCCCACTCAAACTGAGGGATAGATGGGACATCAAACGGTGATCAATTCACTTTCAGTCAGAGCGACGCTCAATCATCCTTAATCACAGCTGGGAGCAGAGAGACAGCCATGCTGGATAACACCCTGACTGTGTGTGCACAAACATACACACATTCACACTCCACCACAATAGCCATGGTCTCTTTTTCTGCAGGTAATATATCACCTAACCACTGTCAAATACACATATGGGTGTTTCTTCAAGTATGAACACTTTTATGTACTAGGTAGGGCTGAAACAATTACTTGACGTTATCGACAATGTCGACAATAAAAAATCGTCAACAAAAATCTTCAATGTCAAATAGCCGTTTGATCTCATTTAACGTAACATGAGATCATATGAAACTCTAGGGCAGCACTGCAGTTCTTGCCTGACTGAGGAGAGGAAGAAAACAGCTCACAGTCCAGATGCAAGTAAATACAGAAGCACTCTTGTTGTGGAATAAGCGGAGCAAGAGCTGCCACTCTGCTTAAGCAAAACTTGTGTGTCGAGCGTCTTTAAAGGAAACATCCCGGAGTTACATCTTTAATGCAGTTATATTTAATGTGTTTTAGCTTTATTAAAGTTCAAATAATAAGGAAGCAGATCATGTAAATAACTACAAACTTCAAAACTGACATTTTTCAGTGCGGTCAGCGCCTCTTCTATGAGTTGCACGAAGTGTCCCGATATAAGGGGGAGAGATTGAAACTGCATCCGGCTGAGGCACACTCTGTTGCGGGGATGCTCGTCCCTCAAGCGCGCACACTTAATGCAGCTAGATTATAACGTGATGGCTCGCAACTTATTGAATCATAATATGTGTCACTGTGCATTTCTTACCATGAAAAAAAATATTAATAAGAGAAAGTTTGTTTTTTTATGAGTTAAAGATGGATTGAAGTGAATAGAAAAGTGAGAGAGGGTAGTCTTCGCCCCATTATACGCTGCAACAAAATACGTTTTTGATTTATTTTTGTTTTGGCTTGTTTTCCAATATAAATATCTAAAACTCCTTTAGAACAATGCACATTTTCTTTAGTAGCTATACTGCAGAAGAAAAAATTGTTATCTGAGAATGTTGAATATAATATTAAAAATACAAATATTTTAAAATATCTAAAAATCCTTTAAAAAAAGATGCATTCACCTGAGATGCAGTATATAAGATATTTAGACTTGCTTTTAGAGAATAGATCTTGAATATAAGTATATTTTGTCTTTACTGCACTCGCTGAAGTATAAACAAGTGAAAAAAACACACTTATATACAAAATACACTTATATTTAAGATACATTCTCTTAAAGCAAGTCTAAATATCTTATATGTTGCTTCTCAAGTAAATGTATCTTTTTTAAGGATTTTTAGACAATTTCAAATGGAAAACAAGACAAAAACACTTGATAACAATAGGATTTTATGCAGTGAATTTTTTACTGAATTAAACTTAATAAAAAGTATTTTTTCCCTTTAATTCAGTGAATGTCATTTAGAGGTATTTTTAAAAGATGATTTTGTCCTCTATTGTTAGTAAGCATGTTTAATACAACATTTTAAGTAGTGGCATAAGCTGAATAGTCGGTTAAGAGCTAATGATTAATCATTGCAATAATCCCGAATAGTCAAATAATTGTTCTAATAATCGTTAGATATTAAATAATTGTTAGTTGCAGCCCTAGTACTCGGTGTTGATTTTTAATAATTACTTAAGAACTTGAAACCATTCTTCCATAATGCACAAATTAGTTAGTGTTATTATTTGTTGTGGTTTTGAAGCTGGTATTGAGAATCATCAAATTTCACTACCGACTTATTGTGATAATGTAAGCCTTTATTGTACATGGTAGATCATGATGCAATAACATGATGAAAAAGTACATCTCATTCCATAGAAGTGTGAGCACCCATGCTGTAAATGATGGCGATGGAGGCTTTCCTTTATTTGACTACCATACGTAACATAAAATGATTGTCATATGACTATAGCCTCCTCCACTACCCAGTGCAGTTCAAGAAAATACACTGTTAAAAAGAAAAGTAAAAAAAAAAAATAAAAAAAAAAAGTTCAATAAATGCATGATGTTTCCAAAGTCAATGAGTAGTGGTGTTAAATAATCGTGATCTCAGTATTGACCAAAATAATCGTGATTATGAATTTTGCCATAATCGAGCAGCCCTGACACACACACACACACACACATGTCTGAGAAGTCAAACAGTGCATATAGGCAAACCGGACTGCTGATATTATTTGTTCATTTGTTTTTTATAGCTATAAAAACTAAATAAATAAAACAAATACAGTACAGCAGACATAACTCATTTGTTCACATGTTTACTATATTATATACAGTATTTTATTTTATTTATGACAAGAAATAAAACAAATTAATAAAATAAATAAACAAATACTCCTCTACACTCTTGTCTCATGCAAAAATAACTCACTACAGGGGGCACTGCAGGGGAAGTTTGCACTACTCATGAAAGGTTAAAACTAGGTTTAATAACTTTTATTAAACTAGTTTTAATAAGTTTTTATAAAAGTTTATTAAAAGTTATATCCTTTATGTTATAAGGCCACATTATAGTAAATGTGTCTTGTAAACTGTTCCCTATCTGTAACTCACTCGACGTTGTGTCGATGTAGTGACACTAGGGGTTGCTCTTGGGAGCCCCAAACACCTCTGATCTTTGAGAAAAGGCCAATGGGAATTGGCGAGTGGAATTTGCATGTCACTCCCCCGGACATATGGGTATAAAAGGAGCTGGCTCGCAACCACTCATTCAGATTTTTTCTTATAGTATATATTCTAATAATAAAAGAGTATATTTTCCTCCAAAAGAGTGGTACTGACAGAGAGCGTCTTTTTAAAGATGCCTTTCCATCTGTGTATATTTCCTGGTTGCGGTCATTACCTCTCCGCCTCTGATGGCCACGATCGCTGCCTCACGTGTCTGGGCTACAGCCATGCTGAGACAGCATTCGCAGATGGCTCATGCTCTCACTGCGAGAGCGTGACCATGGCAACATTGCGGTCTTTGCTTTTCTTCTTAAAGAGGAAAGCCACTCCAGCCGCTCCCCACGCCGGTCCTTCTACCTACGGGTACAAGGCCACGTCGGTTAGCACTGGGAGCGATTTGGGGACCCCAGTGGGAGTGGTTCCGCTGGGTAATCCCCCACAGACCTCCCATTTCCCAGTACACTGGTTTGCCCCAGTCGAGTTCTGGGATGAGACAGGCAGCTCGCCCCAGGGTGAGTTTGATGTCTCATTCATAGCTCGAGAGCAGGATGAGCAGTCTGCTCATCGCCAAGGGCGTCCCCCTGCGGTGATGACACCAGCACCGCTGACTGCCTGGCCCTGGCATAGAGCCCCCCGCAGGAAGCTGACGCCCCCCGTCTCACGGTCTGGCGCTAAGAGCCCCAGGAAGGCCTCCAAGCGCCCCTGAGATGGACGACCCAGGAAGGAAGAGGCCTGCTGGAATCCCGGAGCTGGTATACAGATCACTCCGTCCCCCGAGGGGCTGTGTCACCCACATTTTCAAAGAAAGAGCGGTTTCCTCATTTCCTGGGACACATAGCTGGTATTTACGGCCGTCGCTATCACGACGGCCGGACACCGAACGTTCATGGCAGGCATGGCCATGAAGCAGGTTCCCCGCCTTCGCACACCCAGCTGCTGCACACACACCCACGCTCAGGCAGTTGTGATGAGTCACGAGGACGTTCACCCTCCTCGCCTGTCGCTGACCGGTCCTATGGTGGGCACGCGGAGCAAGTTAAGTGCTTTGACCTTTCTCTCAGCACAGCCACGAGCTTGGGACGGGAGGCTCCTCGACGTGGCAACTCCTGCTCCACCCTGCCGCGAGGCCCCACCCACAGGTACGTCAGATGCGATTCTCCCCTTGGTGCCCCTGGGTGTCGCTAACTGGCCAGGACGATCCGACTCGGCTATGCGATTCAGTTTGTCAGGCTCCCGCCCAGGTTCAGCGGCATCTGCTTCATCTCGGTGAGGGGCGAGAATGCCACTGCCCTGCAGAAGACACGATAGAGCCTGTCCCTCCACCCGAGATGAAGAAGGGGTTCTACAGCCCCTAATTCATCGTAACAAAGGAAGGCAGTGGGTTGCAGCCAATCTTGGACCTACGAGTGCTGAACCGGGCGAGTGCTGAACTCCCGTTCCAAGATGCTGAAGCAGAAGCGCATTCTGTTGTGCATCCAGCATCAAGATTGGTTCGCAGCGGTAGACCTGAAGGACGCATACTTCCACATCTCGATTTTACCTCGGCACAGACCCTTTCTATGGTTCGCCTTCGAGGGCCGGGTGTATCAGAACAAGGTCCTCCCCTTCGGTCTGTCCCTGTCGCCTCACGTCTTTACGAAAGTCACAGAGGCAGTCCTTTCCCGCTAAGGGAAGTGGGCATCTGCATCCTCAATTACCTCAATGACGGGCTGATTATAGCTCACTCTCGAGACCTGTTGTGTGCACACAGGGACCTGGTGCTCAGGCACCTCAGCCGGTTGGGGCTTCAGGTCAACTGGGAAAAGGAGCAAGCTCTCCCCGGTTCAGAACATCTCTTTTCTCGGGATCTCTTTTTCGCACACGCAGTTGGTGCTGAACTGCCTGAAGTCATTCAGTTGGAGAACGGCGGTCCCACTGAAACAGTTTCAGAGGCTCCTGGGGCATATGGCGTCCTCAGCGGTGGTCACACCGCTCAGGTTGATGCATATGAGACCGCTCCAGCATTGGCTTCAGACTCGAGTCCCGAGATGGGCATGGTGCCACGGCACACATCGAGTGACCATCACGCCGATCTGCTGCCACTTGTTCAGTCCTTGGACGGAACTTGCATTTCTGCGGGCAGGGGTCCCCTTAGTGCAAGTGTCCAGGTGTGATGTTGTTATGACAGATGCCTCCAAGCGAGGCTGGGGCACCATGTGCAACGGGCATGCAGCCGCAGGCTTCTGGACAGAGAAGCACAACCTGATCATCAGGTTTCTTAGATGTGCGAGGAGGCTGAATCCTCCCAGACCATGCCTCATTCCCTCGTGGGATCTCTCCGTGGTCCTCTGAGGCCTGCGGAGAGCCCCGTTTGAGCCCGTAGAGTCAGTTGAGCTAAAGGCGCTCTCATTGAAGGCTGCCCTCCTGACTGCGCTCACATCCATCAAGAGGGTTGGGGACCTGCAGGCGTTCTCTGTCAGCAACACCTGCCTGGAGTTCAGTCTGCCATACTCTCACCTGATCCTGAGACCCCAACCGAGCTATGTACCCAAGGTTCCCATGACCCCGTTTAGGGATCAGGTGGAGAACCTGCAAGCGCTGCCCAAGGTGGAGGCAGACCCAGCCTTGTCATTGCTGTGTCCAGTGCGTGCTTTGCACATCTACTTGGATCGCACGCAGAGCTTTAGACGCTCTGAGCAGCTCTTTTGTCTTCTTCGGTGGACAGTGGAAAGGGAGGGCTGTCTCCAAACAGAGGATCGCCCACTGGGTCGTTGACGCATCACATTGGCATACCAGGCCCAGGACGTGCCGCCCCCCTTGGGCTTCGAGCACACTCCACCAGGAGTGTGGCAGCCTCCTGGGCCCCGGCCAATGGCTCCTATTTATCAGACATCTGTAGAGCAGGGGGCTGGGCAACACCTAATACCTTCGCAAGACTCTACAATCTCTGGGTTGAGCTTGTTTCATCCCATGTGTTGTCAGGTACGAACAGGTAAGTATGCGGGGCAACTGGCCGGGTGTACCATTGCATACAGTGCCTTTCCCCTCCTGGAGGGGAATTTGTGCGCTTTTTCCCGGGCAGCCGCGAGCGTCGGTTAGAGTGGATTTCACCACTCTTCCCTGAACCCTCGTGGCTCGGTGATTGGTTCCTGGGCTCGCAGCGCCGCTCAAAGCCATGCCCCGCCCCCGTTCCTTTCTTCCCGGAAGTGCATGAAGAGCTGACAAGGTCACGGGAGGCACATTTTACTGCCCGGTCCCGATATTTTCAGCTTCCCCGCCCTCACTACCCTCTGGTGGGGCGGCCAAGGGCTATTCGGCAATCCCCCGGTGGATAAAGGCGCTCGCGGTACACCTATGCCCGCAGAGCGCCGCCACCTGGCGCGGGTGCCCAAAGCCCCCGTCCAAGGCCTGTAGGTTTACGTCGTCTCTGACGGCCAAGGCCTACGGTGCCACTGGATAAGCCGCCTCTGCCCTGCACGCCATGGCTCTCCTGCAAGTCCGCCAAGGCGCTAAAGGAACTGCATGAGGGTAGTTCCGCCCCGGGATTGATGCAGGAACTGCGCTCGGCGACCGACCTCGCTCCAGACGAAAACGCTGCTACCTTGCGCAGAGATCACTACCCTCCTACGGAAGGGCGCGATAGAACCTGTCCCTTCAGCCCCTACTTCATCGTACCGATAAAAGTTCGGTACCTCTGTAGTTCTTCAGGGTCTACAGAGAGCCCCCTCTGAGCCTTTGCAGTCAGCCGAGCTTAAGGCACTCTCCTTGAAGGCTGCCCTCCTGACTGCGCTCACTTCCATCAAGAGGGTAGGTGACCTGCAAGCGTTCTCTGTCAGAGAAACGTGCCTGGAGTTCGGTCCAGGTTACTCTCACGTGATCCTGAGACCCTGACCGGGCTATGTGCCCAAGGTTCCCACCACCCCTTTAGGGACTAGGTGGTGAACCTGCAAGTGCTGCCCCAGGAGGAGGCAGACCCAGCCCTGTCGTCGCTGTGTCCGGTGCGCGCTTTACGCATCTATTTGGATCGCACGCAGAGCTTTAGAATCTCTGAGCAACTCTTTGTCTGCTTTTGGTGCACAGCGGAAAGGAAGCGCTGTCTCCAAGCAGAGGATTGCCCACTGGCTCGTTGACGCCATAACTATGGCATATCTCGGCCAAAACATGCCGCCCCCGGTAGGGCTACGAGCCCATTCTACCCGTGGTGTAGCGGCTTCTTGGGCCTTGGCCAGAGGTGCCTCTCTAACAGACATTTGCAGAGCAGCGGGCTGGGCAACACCCAACACCTTTGCAAGGTTCTACAACCTCCGGGTGGAACCGGTTTCATCCCAGGTAGTGGCACGCAACACAACCGGATAAGCCCGGGATAGCCGGCCGGGTGTATCGCTTGCACATAGCGCCTTCCACCTCCTTTTGAGCTGAAGACGTGCACCGTTAATTCCCAGTAGTGTTCACAAAATTTGTTCCCTGGTTGACTTCCTCCGAGCCCTGTGGCAGTCGAGTTTTTGGAGAGACTCGCTGCCGGCCCAGTACACGCGCTAACTAAGAGCCCGGTTCTGGGGTAGGTGCTCCGCATGTGGCGGTTCCCTGTAAGGCTAACCCCATGCAATCTATATCTTCCGCTAATTCGTTTCCCTGCTGGCAAACTGCGTCTTCCTTGGGCAGAGCCCCTCTGCCCCAGTCTCCATGTTTGTAGTAACTCCTCCCCCATTGGGCAGGATCTACCTTGAAGGCTCTCCACATGGTTGGAAAGACCATGTGACGTATTCTTCCACTTAAATATCCCCCCCTCTCTTGGGGTGAGGTGTGGTCTCTGCGGTGTCCTCCCCTTGGGAGGGACACCCCCCGACTAGACCTGGCGGCCCAGTCGGATAATCCCCCTTCTTTTTTAGGGAGTGGAAAAAGAGAAGGGGAAAAGAGGCCACGACTGGGTTAAGCCTGTCTCTATCTTTGGGTAGTCGACTTGTCCCCAAAAAGGGCCGTTCGACACTCATAACTGTGTTGGGGGAGGTTACGTGTCGACCTGGTGTGCTGGCTATGAGGCACACAGCAAGTCTGCCCACCACACACCGCCAGTTCACGTAACACAGTTCAGCCTTGTGGCGTTTTGTATAGGGACCCCTAGTGTCACTACATCGACACCAACGTCGAGTGAGTGACAGATAGGGAACGTCATGGTTACTGGTGTAACCTCCATTCCCTGATGGAGGGAACGAGACGTTGGTCCCTCCTGCCACAACGCTGAACTACCCGCTGAAATGGCCGGATCTTATATCGGCTCCTCATCGTAAAACCTGAATGAGTGGTTGCATACCAGCTCCTTTTATACCCGTATGTCCGGGGGAGTGGCATGCAAATACCACTCGCCAATTTTCACTGGCCTTCCAAAGACCAGAGATGTCTCGGGCTCCCAAGAGTGACCCCTAGTGTCACTACATCGACACCAACGTCTCGTTCCCTCCATCAGGGAACGGAGGTTACACCAGTAACCATGACGATTTGTACTATTGTCATGTCGCAGACCCAGACTTTAAATCTTAAGATTTGAAAAGCCATTAAATAAATGTAATTATTATATATATATTTTTTTTTAATTTTATATGTTTTATTTATTTCATTTTAAAAGCTATAATTATCTATCTGAACAAAGAGTGCAATTTTTCTAAATAGGGTTGCCCCAGTCCTGTATTTGGCTGGTAAAAAGATGGCGACCCTAATCATAAACCATTTTTTTTATATTTATTGTGTGATCATCACCAAAATTTGTATTTATTTATTTATTTTTTATTTTTTTCAAAATTTTGTGTACTTGTTTGCCATGGAGACAAAACTGTCATTGAAGAGTATGCTTGAAATGATATATGAGACAAGTGATTTATATATATATATATATATATATATATATATATATATATATATATATATAAATAAAAAGGTGAACATTGTGTGTGTGTGTGTGTGTGTGTGTGTGTTTCATCATTGTCTGTGGATATCTGTAATTGCATAAAATTATACCAAGATTGTGAAAATTTTATCTAATTGTGTTTTATACATAAAATGCCATCTATAAAATTGATACTGCCTGCCATTTTATTCCAAAATTTTTTAAAATTCCATCAGTCTTTTCCACCTCAGAATGCAAAAAAAATAAATAAAAAAATAATAATTAAAAAAAAAAAACATAATTTGAGAAATGGTGGAAATGACAGTGTGGTAGAAATGAGAAATGTACATGATGATGTTTCAGAAGAAAAAAAAAGACAAAAATGTCAGAAAAATGTATGTGATGCATGTATATCCAGTGCTGTTTTAGCAGACAAAATAAATAAAGAGGGAGTGTGAAAAGTGTATTTTCATAGAGTTTACTTAGTAAAAATTTGTTATTTCCTAAAAGGGCCAAAAGTGAAAAAAGACCCACATGCACAATTTCCATTGTCATACACAGACAGACAGACTATAATCATCTAAAGAGATGCTGTGTGCTGTAGAAGGTGAAACTGAGGAGAAACATGCCAGCACATGGCGAGGAAACAGGGGCGGCAATGAGAAAGGAAATAGATGGATTGTTCTAGTTAGCAATCCAAACACGGAAAATGATTTATGAAAAATGGTTTCAAGGAAATCTGGGGCTTAACCGATGTAATTTTATCATTGTGAAAATATTTTGTTGTTATTTTTCAATCTCGAACAAGCGCTCTCATAGCAATACTGTAAGTGCAGGTTGAGTCAGACAATTTATGGAGCAGTTTGGCCATTATCGCTGCTTTAAAATTGAATTGTTTTTGGGAGAAATACACACTTGACTAGAATTTCAATACTCTGACTTCTCTAAATACCTCAAAACCTGTGCTTATATAGTTTTGCAATTGGCTATAGAAACTGAGGTTATGAGTTCTCAAAACTTGAGGACACTTCAAACATGACCAGTCCAGCGTGAAATACTAATCGAGTCGAGTCGAGATGAGTTGAGACCCAAGGACGTGATGGCCAGAATAAACTGCAAGAATATTTCACTCATAATTCATGTGTGCATGTGTGTGTTTGATTATATTTAGAGCATATGGAGCTATACTTCTAAAGAGAAATGTTATGGTTTTACAGTCGCACAAGGACTATGTTTGAAGCCACTGAACAGCTATTAAAATGCCATCACTGCACAGAACAAGAGCATTTTGTTGTTAGCCTTAAACCACTAAACCACATGCTAGAACATGACCAATAGACCTTTTTCCCAGACTGTGATGAGGCGTTTCCACCTTATTTAGCAGCGTAAATCCATCTAACTTTTTTTTTTTCAAATATTGAGTGTAAGTTTATAACATTATACTTTGTGTTATATTATCCTGCAATTAGTTTTAAAAAATGAATTACCACAGCTGCGAGGGGGTTTCTATTACATCTGCTGAGAGAGAGACAGTAAATTTGGCATCTTCTCCCATCTGACTGTCTTAATCCACCGCTCTCTAATTTTTCTTCTTCTGGAAAGTCATTCAAACGTAATAGTAGATTTTTTTCTTTTGTTCTTGGAGCAAATGGGCAAGTGAAAATAATATTTGCTGTGGTCTCCCATTCACTCCCATTCACCACTGTTGAGGCAATTGTTTACTTCCGCGTTCCAAAACCCAGAGTGTGATAAAGGTCTATTACTGACCTGCTACCGATTTTGAAGCTTCCTAATTCATCAAGATTAGATTTACCCCCGAGAACAGAGGATAAACAGAAGATTTTTACATTTGCTGGAAGAAAAGTGAGACGTGCTTGTCCATGTGGTTGGTGGTTGGAAAAGCTTCCCATTTTGGTTTTGCAAGTCATTGTCAGCACGTTACTAAGTCCCAAGTCCCAATTATACTGTATTGTGGTCCCTAGATAATGTATGGCTTGGATCCCTCCTTCAGTGTAAGTCTATGGATTTTTTTTTTTTTTTTTTTTTTTTTTTGCCCGTTTATGTTCGTTCTTTGTTTTCTGATCCCTTCAAAAATTAATAGCACACCTACTCAACAAGGCATACAATTTGAGGTATAATTCATGTCATTCATCGTATTCCAAACAGTGCAGATTGAATTACAAGCAAAAGTTAAATACTTCCGGTTAGTGGTTTTGAAAGCACTAGATAATTCAATCTACTGTATATAGCACAGTTAAAAAACAAAAAGTCATCCCAAAATATCCTGTACTTTCACATACATCACTTGCTGGTCATGGAGAACACAGTACACAGGTTGCTTTTTCAACTATTATTAAAGCTGACATAAATAGACATTTACAGAGAGTGAGAAATTTTTTTTTAATCTAAAGACCTTTTGTCTTCTGCTTCAGTCATGATTTGTACAGGTCATTATGCGCACGCACACACACACACACACACACACACACACACACACACACACACACACATGTTGGTGCAGCTATCATTATGAGGACTCTCCATAGACATAATGATTTTTATACTGTATGAACTCTAGATTCTATCCCCTAACCCTAAACCTACCCCTAAACCTAACCCTCACAAAAAACTTTCTGCATTTTTAAATTTTCAATAAAAATCGTTTAGTATGTTTTTTAAGCGATTTGATTAATGGGACACTAGAAATGTCCTCATAAACCACATTTATAGCATAATACCCTTGTAATTACCAGTTTGTAACCTAAAAAACAGTCCTTGTAAACCACTTAAACCTTTTTCCCAGGAATACTTATGGCTTTAACCCTGTGTGATTGGGGTTGTGGTGAGGTCAAATAGTCCTGCGACAGCTCCAGCGCAGGGGGTGGGCATGTTGGAGACCTTGATATTTTGGATGAAATTCTCTAATAAAAACAACCTTCATAAAAATATTTGCACTTGTTCAGATTTGTTATCAGCTTGTTTAACCTTTTTATGGTTGTACATGTAACACTGGATATGGTTCAATTAGATACATGGGAACAGAGGTATTAAACCATGCAAGCTTGAAATATATCAGAATATGTGTGAAGTCACGTTGAGTGATAATGTTTCAGTCCTGTGAGACAAAGCAAACACCAAGAGCATGTTGGGAAAGAGTTAAGGACAGATTTAATTATATGCATAAGCTTTCAACACAAATTTTTTGTTCCAGTCAGTGTATGGAGGCAAGGCAACCTGGCTGCAGACCCAGTTTTTCCAAGCTTGAACTGCAACCCTCCAAACCAGGGAGTCACTGGGTCTCTGTGTAAAATATGGCAGACTGGGTCTAGTTGTTACATGGGAAGTTGTTACAGTGGCTATATCTCAGTTCCTAATAATCTGAGTCTATAGTCCAATTACACAAATGTATGTGTTTCTCTAGTAGTGGTTTTGTATGTACAAAACACCTAGTACAAGCCTCTGTTAAACTAGAATATTTTTTTTGAAATTCTGTCCACAAAACAAACATTTCAATATCATCATATTTTTACGATAGATTCACTGAACATTGATCAATGACGTAACATTCTTTTGTTTTTCTTTTTTTCCGGATCTATTAAAGGGATAGTTCACCCATAAATTTTATTAAATTCTCTCATCATTTACTCACCCTCTTGCCATCCCAGATGTGTATGACTGACTTTCTGTCTTCTGCTGAACACAATCAAAGATTTTTTTCCATACAATGTAAGTTAATGGGTGCCAAAATGTTTAAGCTCCAAAATCCACATCAGGGCAAAATAAAAGTACTCCAGATGACTCTGGTGGTTAAATCCATATATTCTGAAGCAATTTGCTAGGTGTGGGTGAGATCAATATTTAAATCCTTTTATTTTATTTATTTGTATTTTTTTTACTATAAATTCTCCCTGCTCAGTCAATTTCCACTTTACTTTGACTTTCTTATTCTCCTTCTGTTTGTGGTGATTTACATCTTTCTTGCATATCGCCACCTAATGGGCAAGGAGGAGAATTTATGACAAAAAATGACTTAATAATTGATCTATTTTTCACCCACACCTTTCATATCATGTGTGTTTTAAACTAGATTTTTCTTCGCCTCTTTTCTCCCCAATCTGGAATGTTCAATTCCCAATGCGCTCTAAGTCCTTGTGATGGTGAAGTGACTCGCCTCAGTCCGGGTGGTGGAGGACGACTCTCAGTTGCCTCTGTGTCTGAGACCGTCAATCTGTGCATCTTATCACGTGGTTTGAGTGCATTACGGTGGAGACCTAGTGCTTGTGGAGGCTCACACTATTCTCTGTGGCATCCACGTACAACTCACCACATGCCCCACTGAGAGAGAGAACCACATTATAGTGACCACGAGGAGGTTACCCCATATGACTCTACCCTCCCTAGCAACCGGGCCAATTTGGTTGCTTCGGAGACCTGGCTGGAGTCACTCAGCACACCCTGGATTCGAACTCGCGACTCCAGGGGTAGTAGTCAGCGTCAATACTCTCTGCGCTACCCAGGCCCCCTTAAACTAGAGTTTTAAAAGATTTCTAATTTTTATCACCTTACACAGCCTTATCTGTCAATATTTTAATAGTTGAACTGTTTTCTCAGGACAAGGGTATTTTTTTTTTTAATATGTCAGGTCAGACAAGTTGTCACATGTATTTTAAATGTTATGCATTAATGCAATTTATTATAATAATTACAATATCTGTTGCCCAGAACAATGGTTTGATATGATATAATAAAATGTTTGCCGTTTCATGAATTGTTTTGTGTTTTATAATAGTTTTACGGATTAAATTTAGCTAAAAAAGCACATAATAGCTTGTTTAATGGCATGTTCAATTGTGACAACTTACCCAATGTAGTGTGACAATATTATATGGGGCAACAACCAGCTGTATCTTTGATCCTGGGCTATAACGGTCAAAATGTTAAATGTTTTTTTTTTTTTTTTTTTTTTTTTTGCCAAGGCTATAAGGAATGTGCCTCCACAGAAATTGACTTTCAAAACTAAACCCACTAGTCACTGGAGTAAAAAGTGTCAACCACCCCTGGTCTCCCTGCATTCGACTTGAGCCATTCAATACACATGCACACAAAACCGGCTCAACTACAACTGTAGTTGAGAACTAATGAGATCTTTTAAAGCCGTAAAAACATCCTTCTTGTGGCTTAGAGAGACTCTCAGCAGGGCCTCCTCAGAAGAGGCCGAACAGATGACAGTTATTTCTCTCAGCATTGTGCTCATTCCACAAAATCGAGCCAGATGTCTCCAGGCTGAGAAGCAGGTGGGCCAGGGCTGCTGCGCCACCCCGTGCTGGCACTGCTTCAAACCTGCTGGGTATAACCTTTAATTTGCATGCTTTTTCCTGGCATGTGGGCAAGGGGTGCCATCTGCCCAGGCCACGCGAGGACCCCGTCGTGTGTGTGTGTCAGTCTGTTTATGCAGGAGGTGGAAGGATGAACATTAGAGTGGCCCAGACCGCAGCACAAGGCCATACTGGTGGCCTGTCAGCTCTGCCCAGCAGAATCCTCCTCCTGTGCCCAGATGGTCTGTCCATGCGGATACACACTCATCACAATCACACACAGGGACACACATGCATATATAGAAATAGACATGCCTTTGCTCTGAAAACCCTCACACATACACTGAAGCTCCAGTAATATAGCCTTGACCTTGCAAGAAGGGAAAGCCCTGCTTGTTCAGTTACACATCAGAGAGAGAGAGAGAGAGAGAGAGAGAGAGAGAGAGAGAGAGAGAGAGAGATCTAACATTAGAGCTATAGCCACAGGAGATGTTTTTGTTGATACACTGATACAATGTGCATTAAATACTGTACACTGGTAAAATAAATTTATTTGTGACAAATTTGTAGATAATAACTGTGAAGATTTGTGAGTATAAGCCCATGTGTATGTAAAAATACAAAATATGAGCAAATCTGTGTGAATATTAGCAGGAAAACAATATTTTTGTAAGTACATTACAAAATACTACTATATTACTATATCTGCAACTACTGCTATAGACAGGCAGAAAGACTGATATTCATGCAAAAACATTCCCACTTATATTATATTATATTATATTATATTATATTATATTATATTATATTATTACATATTTTTTCATATTTATACAGCCTTTTAAAAACTTGGTGATCCCTTAAGGAAATTTTCCATGGAGGCTGATATTAAAACTCAATATGGATAAAACCAATAAAATATTACAATAGGTTTTATTATAATTTTTCCTTGATAAGAAGACTCCCATACACAGATGATCTGTCCCTGGCATTTTAAAATTGCCTTAATGATAAATAGTGCATTATAAATAATCTACAGACTATAATCAAAACAAATGTTATAACAGAGGGCCCCATTCCAGCTAACAATTGCACCTACTCACCTGTGTAGAACAGCTCCACTCTTTCATTCAGTATAGTTTGTTGTTCAGTCTTTCACTTGTTCTGAAATCTTTAAATAAATTTAACTTCATACATTTTTTGAATATTAACTAACTTGATACTAAAAGCTGATTGGCTCAGAAATTTACCTCTGTTTATGACTGGTTATTAATGTGAAAAATGTTATCTGCCTTTTGGCCAGAGCACATGGAGTTGCCTAATTTGCATATCCATTTTGATTGGTCAGTTTACTTGTTTTGTGAAAGTTGTGAATGTTTTAAGCTCACACACCTTGTACAACAAAAATTACTGTTTGTATTATTTTGTGAATTAGGTGTATTTTTTCATGTTCATTCAAGCGAGTTCTTTAAAAACTGGTTTAAAATTACAGTTGCTTAATGTGATATATATTTAAAATGTATGAAATTTTGTAGGCTGTATATACATTTTTTATGTAACATTTTTGAATTGTATATACAGAAATGTATAGATTCTGGATTAATTATGGCATTGATACATTTTCTTACATCACAAGCATCTGAGTTATGCATCTTAGTAGTTAAATTATTAAAACAACTGTTAATTTTATTACTTAAGTTAGTTGTTAAGTTCATTTTGAATTAATTCAGGCTTTTTTACCTCTTTGCCACAGAAGGGTTCCATGTATTGTCTCAGCCTGGCAAATAAAAGCACTGTTAAAATCATAGACTTGATGAACAACAGCGACCGTTGGCGACATCATATTGGCTTGTCCAGCAATACAGAAGAGTTTATGCAAATGCAGAGTGTTTCGAATGTGGAGATTGCCAATTGAAAGAGATTCTTTTATATGTATTGAGATGACAACCTCAGCAGTTCTATCACAGGAGAGAGCTTAACGGTAAACTAGTGTGTTACGACAGTAATTCAACATTTGCGAATACCTTATAAATGAATGGGGAGAGTGTTAAAGTGACACATACCTGTCGCAAAATCATCTGTGACTTCTCTTATAAAACATAAATGTATCTCAGTAAACTCCACACATAGTTAATTCCAAAAGGATTATTTAGTGTAAAACATGTTGAAGATTAGCGGAAAGACAGTCAGTTCTTTAAGTGATGAGCTGTTTACTCACAAAAGTAGTTTATTCAGCACACTGAAGCATCTCCTCCATAGACAGCCATTCAAAAAGAAGATAGAGTGGAGCTCACGTGATCTGTCTCCTACAAGTTACCAGAGGCATTATGAATTGAGACGGGTCACTCCTATACATATGAATGGGAAAATTTTAACACTTAATATGGCAGCTGCAGAAATTTTTGATTAGTTGGACCAGCCTTTAATCCCCACCAGACTCCCTCCTCAGCTCTTATATTTGCCTTATACACACCACTGACATGTGTTCACTGTCTGTTCCAACCATACTAGTAGCTTTCAATTTTGCAATGCAGGTAAACTGAAAAGAGAAAACTGAACAGAAGCAATTCATGATGTTATGATTATGTGTAACTAAATTAACTTATAATATCTCTAGGGCAGCACATAATTTTAAAACGATGCAATCAGCGCATGAAATATCAAATAGAGGGAACTGTTTAAGCAGATTTGATGGCCTCCAGTTACAATGGCCTTGCTTTATGATTTTGTAATTTGACCTAAAGTCTTATTTGTCCTCTCTCGATTAAACATATCCTACCGATGATAAGCTCTATCATCAGTGGTTTGGTTACTTGTCATTTAAAAGATGCTTTTATCTACAGTGACTTACAGTACTATAACAGCGGTCATTATTGTCAAACCATTAGTAATTGATGCAATGTGATAAAATGCAGATTTAATGGGTATAAACAGTACTGTTTTCAGGCTTGGTTGGCATGTTGTTTTGTAGTGGAACATACTGACGAACAGCGTTTGGGCGTAGTGCCACTGCTCCAGGTCGGGAGGCAGCTAATGGCTAAGGTGATTCCATAACAAACCCTCCCTAATTCCTTTCTCCAAATGTACATTTCTCTCATTCAAATTATTTTGTTTTCCACATGTGAAATGCTTCTGGTGAACAAGTCAAATGCAAACAGTACTGTTTTCATACAGAATGGCAAACTGAATAGCTTCAGTAAAATACAATATAGATATCAAAATCAGAAAATGTGGAATCATTAATGATCATTGATGGTTTTATTTTAATTAAAACATATTTTCAATTATATAATCATTGTTAAATCAACTCATCGTACCATTTCATCACAGTATCACTCAACACACAATGTAATTCAATGTATAACATGCGCTAAAAGAGACAACAAAAAATAACTCTGATCTGACATTGCAACATGAAAAAATGCATTATTATTATTATTTTTCAAACAACAGCATCGAGTTAAAATCATCCCCATTCTCTTCCTCTGCTCCTCAGAGACCACAAAAGTGAAAAGATGAGAGAGAAAAAGAGAGTAGAAGAGCGGAGCAGAGAGAGACAGGGACCTGCTGTGCAGTGCATCACAGCGCCTCATCATTGGGCTAATTGTGATGAGTATTCTCCCTGCAGGCGTGTGTCTGTGGAAATGTACAGGCTTTGTTCTCCCACATCCTGATGGAGCTGATGGGGCATGGCGTGGTGTAGATGAGCAGCCCCCCAAATGTGTGCCGCCACCAGGCTCCCCACACGCAGGCAGAGATGCTCTCATGCACACATACACACACACACAT
Organism: Myxocyprinus asiaticus; assembly: GCF_019703515.2. NCBI lineage: Eukaryota > Metazoa > Chordata > Actinopteri > Cypriniformes > Catostomidae > Myxocyprinus > Myxocyprinus asiaticus. The sequence goes on from NC_059373.1 coordinate 27,169,064, forward strand.
TAACACTCAGCAGAACATTGCACACAATAAAATGCACCCAAACAACAATGTGTCAAACTCAAAGCAAGAGAGAGAGAGAGAAAAAAAATTGCACATCGATGCAAACACTCTTAAAAAAAAAAAAAAAAACCTGGTCGATATGAAGACCAAAGGGTGCATATTCAATACCAATAAGTGTTCTGTCTATATCACTACCAGTTGAAATAGTAAAGGAATGCATAAGTTTAGCCTACCGTTTTTCGTCTTAGCCCCCGTAAAAAGCTGTGATTACCAGTACGTGATTTCTCTTTATGCTAACTGACATTACTTACTGCAGTAAAAAAAAAATTTGGGATTTCACACTCATGTCATTTCAAACCTGATATTGAACAATATGAGGGCGAGTAAATGGTTACAGAATTTTCATTTTGTTTAACAGCTAGAAAATAAAAGCCATATTAAAAAGTCTGAGCCCTTACAATTACAATTATTCCATGTGATATAATGCAGTTTGAGTTCTAAAAGCTATGAATCGGGAATTACAGCACAGGTGGGCAATAATGCTCAAGCCTCACACACACACTCATGTAAATGATTTAACTGAAGTCTGGCAGTGTTTGTTAAGAGTCTCTATGAGAAAGAAACAGGTGCTAGAGCAACGTACACCCTGAAGTCTGAACTCTGCAAGATGTTGTCACCGTGTTTGGGGCCAAATTAAATTTGGACCGTTTTGTCTGACTGAACACAGAATTTCCATATCATTTACCATATTGTGCTTACCCAATAGCTAAGTGACTGGGCTAATCTCTTCTTCAGTTAACAATCTGAATATTGTCTAGGACAAACATCAAGTGATATCAATGACCAATTGTTGGCCTATCAAAGGCACATATGCTTCAAATCAACTCGGTGTAAAAGTGGCCCAGGCTTAAGAGCTTACTTACAATGCAGTGCGCGGGAAGCCTTTGTCCTGGGGCCATATTGAGTCAATGGCTTCCAAATAATGATGGAACCAAAGGCACATTCAAGTGCAACACAGTGAAGTTAAGTTTCTCTTTCAAAAATCAATGGGAACAGAGTCCTGTCTGGCTCGTGATGGACTACGGCTGCCATTTCGGCTGGCATGCTCGCAATGGGAGATTGAGAGGATTAGGATACTTGTGAATGGGACAGACAGCTCTTTGAGTAGCCAGTGTGTGTTTAGGGGCCCCAGGCACTCTGCACTCTGTCTTTGTGGCAGCTGCCCTCGCGTAGACTGTGGCGCTTCCAGCTCCTCCTCGCCAATCGGCTCCGTATGCCAGGTATTCTGGCCACACTGTTAGGCTGATTGTTTACAGTTCTCTTCAAAGCCCAGTGAATAAATGCTTATTTTCTCTTGGTCGTCCCCTGCTGCTGTTACCATCAAATCTCTGGAAGTGGCCAGTAAGTGGCCTGTAAAGCCGTAATTTAATTTGGCAAAGACTGCGTACATTCTCCTCCCTCAAATACATGCAAACACACAACAGTGCTGATATCCAACTTTTCTTGATTTCCTCATCTTTTTTCAGGCATATGTTTAAGGAGTGTTTAGAACCTCTTGGCATTTTTTAAGAACCCTATGTAGCCAAATTGAACTGTAGTCCAGGGGTGGGTAGTAATGTGCTACATTTACTCTGTTACATATACTTGAGTAACTTTTTGAAAAAAAAAAAATTTACTTTCAGAGTAGGTTTAAAAGTGGGTACTTTTTACTCTCACTCAAGTAAATTTCTGATGACATTTTTTTACTTTTACTTTACAATGTGTGGCATTCCTGTTGTTACATTATTGGGTTTAATTTTAGTTAATGTGTAATTTATTGAGAGATTATTGTATGGGACTTTTACAAGAGCGGATGTTCACAACTGCGCGTGCTGACACAGACTGTCACTCAATTCGTCAATGCTGCAGCATCAAACTCTTCAAATTGAAACACTTTCTTCGCTCCGCACAGTGAATAAAGAATAGTTTCGTCATGCAATGCCTTCATTTAACACAGAGACAAGCTGATATTTCAAGATTAAAATCTCAGCTTCAATTTAAGGCAGTACGTCGAGTAAGTTTTGGCTCTATTGACAACACGGGCTTTTCTGTGTAATGTGATGTCATTTTCAGGGTGATAATGTAACTGGGCTCTTATGACATCAGTTTTTAAGTGTACATTTTTAAATCAGTGCAGCAATATATCAGTGCGCTTTGTCCCACATCCCGCATGTCACGAGCAATATTTACACATATTGCAGCTACTTTGGGTGGAATAACTGTATAAATCAATGTAAACATCCAAGTTAAGTGTAAATGCCTTTTGCTCTGCCGTTCACGTGACTGACAACTGGAGCACGAACAGACATTTCTGTGCGTGCGCAGCAAGGGGTGCGAGGCATGCACGTGAGAGATGCGCGGGCGCGAGGAGATCCTATGGCGAAGAGAGTGGCTGTGTCTGAAATCGTTCACTCATTTACTATTTCCTAAATAATGAATGGCAGTTAGTGCACTATATCTCAGCAGTGAGTGAACGAAATGAGTGACTGAATTCGGACGCTGACGTATACACAGTGTCGGAGCTCTGGGGCTGTCGCAGAAACAACATCACATATGAACTTTTAAAATACTTGGGCCTTACTTGTTATTCTTATTAAATAATATATTAATACAATAAATCTTCATTCTGTTTGTCATTTTTAATATATACTGTATGTTAATATAAAGAGTAAACACATTTTATCAAATAAAGAGTACATTTCAAAATGTATCTGTATGTTTTGCCTCTCTATATGTTATTATGTTATTTTAATAAAGTAATGATTTGTAAACAATTCACTACATTCAGCATGAAATAAAACATTGCAGGAGTGAAGGAAGCAGTAAACTCCCAGCTCGTACGTCTTCCCTGTGGTGGATTGAAGGCAATTAACCGTTGCCGAGTGTACATTTGAAATTAGAGTGCATTGTGGGTAAGAATGAGTGAACAAAAGTAGGGAACGAGTGGCTCACTCATGAAGTGAATTCAGACAATCCTACAAAATGGCGGACACTAAAATAGTGCAATAGACAGTGGATATGGGGCGGTTTCAGACACAGTGAGTGTTCTGCGACCAGGGTTTATGCCCTATGCAGGCTGCATGCTCTGCAATTAGAGAGCAGCAGTAAGAATCCACACAGGACTTTAAAAGATATGAAATAGCGAAAGTAGGCATTAATAAAGCATGATCTTGCTTTGGTTTATATTTCAGCATTATATATAATGTCCTTGTGGGACATTTTCATGTTTTCACCGTAATAATTACTAGAAATGTTTCCAAACCTCTCTTCTTATTGACAAATTTATTCAGATCTGACAAGAGCCCTTAAAGTGATAGTTCACCCAAAAATTTTAATTCTCATTATTTACTCACCCTCATGCCATCACAGAAGTGTATGACTTTCTTTCATCTGCTGAACTCAAATGAATTTCTCAGCTCTGTAGGTCCATACAATGCAAGTGAATGGCTGGCAACATTTTAAAGCTAAACAAAATCACATAAGTCAGCATAAAAGTAATCCATAAGACTCCAGTGGTTATATCAATATCTTAAGAAGCGATGTGATAGGTGTGGATGAGAAACAGATCGCTTTCACATTCTTCTTCTTGTGTTTTTGGTGATTCACATTCTTCTCTGCATATCGCCCCCTGCTGAGCAGATATGGATTTAACTACTGGAGTCTTATAGATTACTTTTATGCTTCCTTTATGTGCTTTTTGAAGCATCAAAATGTTGGCCTACAGAGCGAAAATTTTCTTCTAAAAGTCTTAATTTGTGTTCTGCAGAAGAAAGGAAGTCATACATATCTGGGATGGCATGAGGGTGAATAAATGATGAGAGAATTGTAATTTTTGGGTGAACTATCCCTTTAAAGTTATAGCTCAGCCATAATTTAATATTCTGTCATAATTTCCCTACCCTCGTGTTGTTCCAAACTCATGTGACCCTTTGTATTATGTGGAACACAAAATATGTTAGACAGAATGTTAGGGACTGACAGTCTCATTCACCATTCACTTTCAAAATATAGAGGGAAAAAAAAAACATACACTGAAAGTAAATAGTGACTCAGGCAAACATTCTGTCTAATATTTCCTTATTGTGTTGCATGGAAGAAAGAAAGTCATACAGGATTGGAACAACAAGATGGTGAATGATGACAGAATTTCCATTAATAATAATAATAATTATGTAATACATGTTAAATGTGTATTATGTAATGGAATATAGGGGAGTTAACGTCTATTATGTCATTTGTGAAAGTAATGAGCTACTCACTACTTGAGTACTCTTTTAATTGGATACTTTCTTACTCTTACTCAAGTAATTATTTATGTTAGTACTTTTACTTCTACTTGTCATTTTTTTTTAAAGTAATTGTACTTTTACTTGAGTACAGTTTTTGGCTACTCAACCCACCTCTGCTATAGTCATAAATTGGACGTGGCCCCTTTAAGAGTTTTGCGACACCTGGTTTCCGTCACTCAAGACAAGTCAAGTCAAAATGATTTTTTATAGCGCTTTTCACAACAGGCGTTGTTTCAAAGCAGCTGTACGTGAAATTATGCTATAATAGAAAATGAATGATTATAATGTCAATATTAGTTATTTATGTTTAGAACTATTAGTGGTTAAAATTTGTAAACTAAGTAAGTGTTGTGTGTCAATGGTTAAACAAAATGATTTTGTATGAACTATAAGTTTTACTGTTAAAGTCCTTGAAGTCATCCAGAATCCTTTTATTTTGGCTGATGAAGGCTTTTGTTAGTGGTTAGTTCATTTTCTATGTAGCTCTTTTTTTTTTTTTTAAGAGCGTTTTATTAAGAGCGTGTTGTCCCTCCTTTGACTGAGTTGATATAGGTATCATTCAGTGAGGAGCATCGTAGTTTGGCTGGAAGCTTATGGCAGGTAATTTTGGTAAACTCTATCCTGAGCCCATGCTTTAGACAGTGGCTCATGAAGAATCCCATATCTTTGAGTTTGCATCAATTCACCCTCTGAGAAGTCCGTCTTAGTAGACGGCTGGCACATGCTGCAATTGGTCATCATCACTCAGCAGCACAGTGGGAGTCGGACATCAGGCAGGACCGGAGATGGATCTGGAAGGCTCTGGTAACCTCAGGATATATTCCAAGGTTTAGACAGGGAATGAATTAGAATAAAATTAGCGTAGATGCCATTCATGTTAAAGCAGTGTTAAAGAATAAGAGAAGTGTTTTCGGTTCCGGCAGACCTAACTACAGCAGCATAACAATTAATTGAGGGATAAATTAGGTGTATGCCTATCTGAGTAGATAAGTCTTTAGTCTTGACTTAAACTGAGAGAGTGTGTCTGAGTTCCGAACACTGCTAGGAAGACTATTCCATAGTTTAGGAGCCAAATATGAAAATGATCTCCCTCCTTTTATGGATTTTGATATTCTTGATATTGTTAACAGGCCGGAGTTTTGTGATCATAGTAAGCATGATGGATTATAGCGTGATAGAAGGTCACTTATGTACTTTGGAGGTAGACCATTCAAAGCTTTGCAAGTACATTTTTTGAGAATTACTTTGGTAATTATAAAATTTTACACAAATTGCTCATAAACTGCATGAAATATGTGTTCAGAATAGTTGTATGTAAAATGTTTATATTTGTTATGGGTTATTTTTGAAGGATGCCTATGGATTGTATGTGGAGTTTGACCATGTTGTACACATGTGAGAACTGGGTAAGTAAATTTAGTATTAATCATATATTACTGAATTATTTATAGCCCAGGGTGTTTTCCAGTTTAGTGAATAAGTGTAATATGTGTTATATGTGAAAACGTGAATGATAATGAAAACGTGTAATGAGAATTCAGTTGTTTTAACTGCAATATATGTCTTTAAAGCCTGGTTAAAAATAAGATGCTTTGAGTGATTTAAGACTGTGTTAAATGCATAAATTCTGTGAATGATATAAACATGTATTAAGCTGATGTATGCTAAAGCATATTGGTAGGCTAATGCCCTGTTTGTGTTTCATTTTACATTAGCCTCTACTGTATTTCATTCCCGTTTTTAATTTTTGTATTTCGTTGTACCATATTTCATATTTGTATTTCATTTAACCTTTTTATTTTTTTTTTACTTTATACCCCCATCGACCGCTGTTTTTTTTCTCTTTTTTCAACAGCCATCAGAATAAAACCCCAAAAATATATTTTTGTATCCTGTGTTGTTTCTTACAACCCTCTGGCTACACCCTGTATGAGGCCAATTCAAATGGTTATTTATTTATTTATACTTTGAACAATGGATTTTGTAATAAATCAGATTTACTGGGTGTCAGACGAAAACTTAAGGGTGAGAAAGAAATCTTTGGAGGAAACCAGGCCCAGAGGGGAGACCCATCTTGATCTAGTGACTAGTCAGTCACTTTTACATAAAGGTACATACATTTTACATTTACACTTTTACTGAATTCATGTTTCTCATGATGTTTCTTATGAAACCTTTTTATTTTAAGGTATGCTTAAATGCTTAAAACTAGTTTTGCAGACAAATTGTGGCTATGAATGTTATTCTTTTCAAAACGTAAATCTGTAATATATATATATATATATATATATATATATATATATATATATATATATATATATATACACACACACACACACACACACACACACACACACACACACACACACACACACATACATATATTAAGCTTCGTTTAATGAACCAAATAGCTTTCAACTGTGTTTGATATAATGGCAAGTGATTTTCTAGTACCATTAGCAATTTAGCATGATTACTCAAGGATGAGGTGTTAGAGTGATGGCTGCTGGAAATGGGGCCTGTCTAGATTTGATAAAAAATTACTTTTTTCAAATAGTGATGGTGCTGTTTTTTACATCAGTAATGTCCTGACTATACTTTGTGATCAGTTGAATGCCACGCTAGTGTATATATATATATATATATATATATATATATATATATATATATATATATATATATATATAACACACACACACACACTGGCGTCCAAAGGTTTGGAATAATGTACAGATTTTGCTGTTTATGAAGGAAACTGGTATTTTAATTCACCAAAGTGGCATTCAACTGATCACAAAGTATAGTCAGGACATTACTGATGTAAAAAACAGCACCATCACTTTTTGAAAAAAGTCATTTTTGATCAAATCAAGACAGGCCCCATTTCCAGCATCCATCACTTCAATACCTTATCCTTGAGTAATCATGTTAAGTTGCTAATTTGATACTAGAAAAATCATTTGCCATTATGCAATAGACTGGCATGTCTTAAGATCAATATTAGGTAAAAAATGGCAAAAAAGAAACAGCTTTCTCTAAAAACTCATCAGTCAATCATTGTTTTGAGGAATGAAGTCTATACAATGCTTGAAATTGCCAACAAACTGAAGATTTCATACAAAGGTGTACACTACAGTCTTCAAAGACAAAGGACAACTGGCTCTAACAAGGACAGAAAGAGATGTGGAAGGCCAGATGTACAACTAAACAAGAGGATAAATACATCAGAGTCTCTAGTTTGAGAAATAGACGCCTCACATGTCCTCAGCTGACAGCTTCATTGAATTCTACCTGCTCAACACCAGTTTCATGTACAACAGTAAAGAGAAGACTCAGGGGTGCAGGCCTTATGGGAAGAATTGCAAAGAGAAAGCCACTTTTGAAACAGAAAATCAAAAAGAAAAGGTTAGAGTGGGCAAAGAAACACAGACATTGGACAACAGATAACTGGAAAAGAGGGTTATGGATCTTAACCCAACTGAGCTTTTTTGGAATCAGCTAGACTGTAAGGTGCGTGAGAAGTGCCCGACAAGACAGCCACATCTATGGCAAGTGCTACAGGAAGCATGGGGTGAAATGTGTGTGTATTTCATTATATATAAAAATATACATAAATATAATTTTCATTTTGAAGAATCTAAGATATATTCTTTTTTACATAAGATATTTTGTTTCGTACATAATTCCCATACTTTCTTTTGTGTAATTTTATAATTTTCATGACTTGATTATATTGTCCTAAAATGTGGAAAGTTCTGCTAATAACTAATGAGTGGCTGGTTGTGTGTTCCTTAAATTTGGTCATATTTAATTGAGGTCCAATTGTTACCCTGTGAAGAACCATTCCCATTTTTTTAAAATGTTTACACTTCATAACTTTGATAGGATTGCACTGATTTGTCCACATTATAAGTATTATTATAATCCTATAAAGACACCCAAGCTAAAGTAACAGGAGTTGGCAGAATTATTTTTCATTCTCCCTGCATATCCCAAGGCTTCTTAAATGTCTTTGTGTCTGTGAACCTCTTATGAATGCCCATAATCCAGTTTTATTGAGAGAGGCAATTCTGCCTCTCAAAGTAACATCATTAACTGAGATGAATAGAACATCAATGGTGCAAGAATTCATAGGCCCCATTCAATTGGAATTGCTTTGCTGTTTCAATTGGGTAAACAGAGATTTCATTTTCCTTTCTCTTTCTCCTCTCCATTTCTATTTTAACAAAGGGGCCTGGAGATGTTTAAATGGAAATAAATGCAACATGACAGAAACAAATTCTGCAAACGTTGCATATGAAGCAGGTGCATTTGTGATGAAAATGCAGCGATGGGGAAGGAATGAGGATGGAAGTGGCTCCAGTGGGGCTTTCATCAAATCTGTGCTGGAGATCTTTCATATGATGCTGTGATGATGAGACTCGGGCATCTGTGTTTGTGACAGTTCGATCTATTGAACTGCTTATGGGTGAACACTCATCTTCACAAATCAACAGCTGACACTGTGCATCTCTAAGATGGGTCATGTTCATGTGTTGTCAAAAAACAAATGCAGAATGTTTTGTACAGCTAAAACAAACATTTACAGAATCGTGTGAGACATTTTATGATATTGAATAACAAATCTTCAGTTACAACTTAAATATGGTGCATTAGTGCCTCTAAATAATATACAGCCTTGTTTAACTTGAATAAGTGTGATATATCTGAGCCACTAGTGTCACCAAAAGGAAATTAATGGCTGTTTTTAAACAGGTTTCCCCTGTTTCCCCTTCTGCTTTTGGTTCAACAAACAGATATCCTGCCCCAAACTCACACCATTTGTTGAGGCAATGTCAGGCTGGTTGGCATGCTCAAACAAAATGATCAGTATTTTGATAGCATAAAAGAGCCACAGTTTTCTTTGAAATCATCCTACAAATGATTTACTTAATGGTTGTCTCTGCATATTAAGCTGTGTTAGGAAAAAGTATTGTCACTCTCAGCCATAGGTAACCTATACATAACAATAATAAAAACCAAAATGTACACTTGTTTTTGTTGTTTAAAGTGTTAAATGGTCTAGATGAACAAACAAGCAAACAAGTAAACACATATTCTAAATAATTTAAACTAAAGCAATGTTTTCAGAGGTCTTTCGCTGTCTTGAAAAGGACATGTCTTTTCCATTTAAGAAAAAAAATTATTACTTCTAATTGATTTAGGTCTATTTTAAGGAATCAGTCCAACACACATGGATATGAAAAAATAACAAAGACTGTGACTGATCTAAAATTATCAAACCAGAATCTTTTTATGCTGTTAACAGTTAAATAACTGACATTAACATTATAATCATTAACATTCAGTCAAACATAACATAACACAACATAACATATAACATAACATAACATAACATAACATAACATAACATAACATAACATACCAATTACAGTTCTATATTAATGTGCCCACTCTGCTGTCATAATGAGACATTGTGAGAGTTTTATGCCTCGGTTCAAACCACCTCCGGATGCAAATATTGTCTCAGAGCTGTGACTAAATGACATCAAGTCATGCTGTTGTCTTTAAATAAACTGTGAAGCGCTACAGGAATCACAGAAAAGACAACAGTGTTCATCAGCCCCCTTATTACTGACTCAGAGCACTTGTGAGGACAGTATGGTTTGACATTCAGCTGTTTTGCACGGAGGAGGAGAGAAGGTAACTGGGACCTATTAAATGCGTCTTTGCTCTCCGGCAAGGCAAGGCAAGACTATTTAACTTTTAATATGATAAAATCATCTAATATTTTTGCCATGCTCAACATGTGTGCCTTTAGCCTCACACAGCTGTTTTATAAAACATTGCAATTTCATTCTTAATTCAATCAGTCGTGCAGCCATAATGTATACATATGGATGTCTCAGAGGTCAAAGTCTACAGGTTTAGAGCGTTTTGGATGGTTTTCCCCTCGTCATGTAAGTGCCACTTTTACAACTGTCACATCAGCAACACTTGTTTTTTCTCATTAATGTAAAAATAACAAAGAATAGGAATTAAATATTACATGTTCTGAGAGTGCCAACCCTTCTACATTATGTGGTTTTTATTATTTATGGCTTTAATGTCTAAATTCACAATTTTTAAAGAGTGTTTGGTCTCCATAAAAAATCATTTTTCGTATTATTCGTACAGCTTTTTATTTAATTCATTAAAATAAATGTGATATTATCGCAATACTTCATCTCTGTGTCTGATTTAGAATGGGCAGAACTCTAGATATAACAACCTGTAGATAAATTTACCCATTACTCTTATTCTTCCAGTCAAAATTTGCGCTGTAAAAATCAATACAGGCTGTGGCTAATCAAAGCTGGCTAGTGGCCATGGTATAAGCAATACAATCCACAGCTAGGTGTGCCGCTTTGACTATTAAAATTGTTTAACGCACACCTAGCCGCAGATTATCCCTTACATAATAATTATAATATAATATAATATAATTTATATATATATATATATATTCCCTAAGTCATTATGGTGGTATAAGTGTTACCACTGCCTCATGCTTGTATCTTACAGTTCTGTAGATTTTACAGTAGGCTAAGTACAGTAGGAGAAGAATTCAGGAGGGTGTGTGTTTGTGTGTTTGGGCAAGCTGAAGATCTTTTCTCTGTAAGATTATGATGGTAAGAGAGGGAGAGGTTGGACCTAATGACCTGCCGGTGGGTGACTCAGGGGGCAAAAATGCAGAGATGCAAGTTGGTACCAGTGTGTGTTAAGGCCTGTGATCTGTCTCTCCCACATGTGGCCTGTCTCTGGGGAGTAGAGAAAAGATACTTTCATTGGGTACATCCACACTCCCAGAAGACTCGAGAGGTGTGAGTCCCACCCACAGCGCTCTTGCAAGCTTCTTTTCTAATGGCTTACAGGTGCTGAGGCAGCCGTGTTTCTCACACTTCTCATGACAGAGTCCAAACTCTGAATGATTCAATGGATTATCTGTCAGCTCTTTCTCTCAGAATACATTTTAAAGACCCCATCAAATTGACACATAAAATTTTCGTACCTTTGCTGACATATTTCCTATATTGAAACAGGAAGTTTATGCGGGACATTTCGAAGGGCTCATCCCTTTGTTTTAATAGCCAATAGGCTAGTGTACATCACAGGAGTGAACCATGATTTGCTACTTGCAAATCGGTTGCAGGTGGTATTAAAAGGAAGGGACATTCTCATTCTAGAGAGCATTTGACTGGATAAAATCTTTGTAGTGCAAGATGAATCATCAATATTTTTTATTTGTTTTCCTAGAAGAGAAACGCCGCAATTTTTAAATGTGTGTGTGCTAAATGTAAATTGTGTGTAGCGTAGCTGGCTTCAAAACTAAAAAACACAGACTGAAATCTACAAAACTAAATTTTTTATATTATGTTTGCATTTGATACCAGTGCAAAAGCAAAATCAAAATAATCCAGATATTATTGCAGCTCATTTAATCTAAATATAGCTGTAACCAGGTAAAAGGGGAAGAAGGAGGTGAGAACTGGCTTAACAACATAAATATTATTTATTTTACGGCCGCGTTTTCGGTGGACGGAAGGGGTCTCCCACGCCCCTGGCAACGGTTCTCCTGCTCCAGGCGGTCGGCCAGGAGCCCTTCCCCGCTGGCAGTCAGTAGTCATCTCGGCCCCTCCTCCCCTCATGGTCGGCGGCCGTTCCTCTGCTCTCAGGTGGCTGGGCTCCTCTGTCCCCCGGCGGATGGCCACGGCTGCTCCGATTTCGGTGGACGGTAGTGGCGAGGACTCTACCACGGCGCATCCCTCCTTCTTCCCGGGCTTCAGCACCAGTGTAAAACAGTTCAATGGAAAGGAGGAGGCAAGAACCGGCTTAACAACATAAATAATATTTTAATAATGAAAGTAAACAAAACACAAACATAAACACATGCCGGGCAGCTGCCCGTAACTCTCTATCTCTGGAACTGCCACCTCCGGTCACCTTTATCCCTCTCGAGGGCTTGATTAGCCTGATTAGGGGCCAGGTGTGCAACATCACGACCCGGCCCCGCCCTCCTCCCGGCCACAGTAGCGCTGTGAATGGGCCCATGAAGAGACATATGTGCCAATGTTGGGACTATATTGCGCCAGCGTTATTGGTCCAGTCTAGTCGTGAGAGTGTGATTAGGGTGCCACAGGTGTGCCATTCTCATTCCCATCATTAAGTAGGGGCTTGGCACTGATAGGTGCTCGTTTTGGCCACACAATGGCTGCTGCAGCTGTCAAAACATATAATGTGTGCAGCTTCCTCATCTCTCCTCTTCAGCTTGCACTATAAAATACACTGTAATTACTCAACTAGACAACCAGCTCTGTCTCCCTCAGGACGACCATGTCAAGATACACACCTGAGAGCCATGTTCTCCACTGGGAGAGGAGAAAAAGCATCAACAGTTGGCCATTTCCTTGTGGTCTGTGTTCCTCAGAGTCAATAATGTGAGATAGAGTGAGGAATACATGGAGGGAAGGACAAGCTGTCTTGAGCAGTCTGCCATGAGCTATTTTGAAAGTGAAGGGGACAAAATATGGTGAGGATGTTGAGGTCTTGATTTAAGGCTATGTCAACAGCCCTTTTTCTTCCACAAAGTTCCATGCAAAACAATACTTTTAAATTTAAATGTATTCATTTAGCTGATGCTTTTATACAAAACAAAATTCTTACTCCCCAGATATGCTAAAGTAAAAGTCTAGAGTGTTTCTCAGGTGGGTTGTGCATGGTGAGGCAGGCTTGTGAATGTGTATGAGTGCCTGACTTGTTGTGTGTTTTGCCAGGGAGTCAAATGCAAATAATGCAGACTGCTTTTTCAATGGTAGGATGAGACACCTGTGCAAACTGCAGCGTTACCCATACCAACAAATGTTGATTTGGGTCAGGCAGCTTGCAGTCACAAAAACACAGTCATCAGATGTGTGATGCTCTATATTATTTGATTTTCCCTAGACTGAGATATTGTTCGTTGTGTTTTGAGCTTTAAAACTTCTTATTGAGACTGATTGCCACCTGCTCTTTTATGACATCAGCAAACATTAGACTAGTGTTTAAACATATATGAGTGTTTCTTTTGGCCTTGCAGACTTTAAGAAAATATGTCCCTTAAAATGCAATTTACTACGGAGCCCCTTAGAGGACAGGGCAGGAATTGTTTTTCTGAAATAGTTTTGTGTTCCCCTGCAATAGTTTGTGTTCCCTCGCAATAAGTTTTGTGTGCCCTCACAATAAATTAACAGGTTTTAATACAGTAACCATATTTTAACCTTGATATTCATAGTAAAACCATAGTAATAATATAGGAAAATGAAAACTATGGTAATAACACAGTAATACCACAATATGGAAATAATTTTGTGGTTATTATGCTTTTACTACAAACACCATGGTAGGTATTTAAGTTTAAAAATTAATTAAAATTGAGTAAAGCAATTCATACACTTAAGAGAATGTCTAAAATTGAGGTGTTTAAAAAGCATGAAAGAATGGGTTGATAGGAATATTTTATTATGTAGATAAGCATATTTGTTTTATGTGTATGTGTCATATATATATATAAATTAAGTAGTTTAAGCAAACTGTAAATTTTGTTAAGTTTGATTGAAATAATTTATTTGTTAGGGTGAAGTAAAATTAATTAATTTTATTCATTTTGCTCTTATTTTTGTGTTTATATATTTATTATTATTATTATTATTATTATTATTATTATTATTATGTTTTTTCTTATTTGTGAATATGATTGTAAACGGAAATATTTATAGAGAGGACATAAAACTAATTATGTAAAAAGGGTAGGCATAATAAGCTTTGGCTTCAGCCTATTCTTTTTCGGACAATGAAAAAAAAATGAAATGATACAGTATACTGCATTAAAACCATAGTTTCTGCCAAAAAACATGGTTGTTTTAACTTACTTTTCATAGTTACTACAATATTACTATAGTAAAACCATGGTTTCCTAAAGAGCAAAACATGGTTAGCACAATATTACTACAGAAAAATGATTTCTGTCAAAAGCCATGGTAATTTATGTTATCTAAGGGGCTCTGTAATTTTCACACTCTCACTAGATCATTTAATTTGTCTTCTAACAGTGTTCACATTGGATGTACTACATGCATCACAGGAGAATTCTGTCAATTTTTTTTTTTTTTTTTTTTTTTTTTTTTTTTTGCTGAAACTTCCAATGACATTTTCACATCAGTTCAAATGATGTATTCTGTTGGATACCATTGTGTGCTGGAAATGACATTTTAAACATCTTTTGAATTAAATGACAGACCCCTTATCTTTCTTAGTCTAATTTCATAGCTGGAATTTTGTACCCTAAATATACACAAATAAATAATAATTTACCCTTTTTGCATAATTTGACAAAAATAGCTTGATTGAAAATGTCTTCCTAAGTGATATTTACATCGATTTTTTTTCTTTTTTTTTTTTTTTTCTTTTTTTTTTTCTTTACTGATGATGTTGTATTCTTGGTAACCAAATAGGCTTATTTCTTTAAAAAACTGGGAAAATTGTTGTTTGTGGTGGAAATGATGCCACCACTGGGGGACAGTCATAATTTTTGTAAAAATAGATACATAATTAACTCTTAAAGGAATAGTTCACCCAAAAATGAAAATTTGCTGATCATTTACTCACCTTCAGGCCATCCAAGATGTATCTGAGTTTCTTTCTTCATCAAAACAGCGTGACCTTACCAACCAGCTTATGTCATCCCTCTCATGAGCGCACGTCACAGAGATGTACGGAAGCGAACATTTGAAGTTAAAAAGTATATAAGTATTGTTTTGTTTCACAAAATAATCAATTGTTTGCATTCAGAAGAACTTTATTTGTCGACTGGAGTCATGTGGATTATTTTGATGCACCCTAAATATGCATTTTGGACCATCAAAAAATGGAGTACATTCACTTGCATTGTTTAGAGGAGGAGGCCTGAAATGAAATCCTAAAAGTCTTAAATTCTGTTCTGATGAAGAAAGAAACTCAGATACATCTTGGATGGCCTGAGGGTGAGTAAATTGTCAGCAATTTTTCATTTTTGGGTGAACTATTCCTTTAAAGTTTCTCTGTATGACTCTCAGCTCAGACCTGTGTCAATTTCACATGAGATCTTATGAATGGTCTCTCTTGTATCCATTCTCCCACAATCTGTCCCGCTATAATATCACAATGCAGTAAACATCAAAAATGACCATTGAGAAGCAAAAGAAAAGAAATCAGAGGATGAAAGGCATCCCTTCATAATTCTAGCCTGTCTTTGAGAGAATATGTCTCTTGTTGACCCCCACTGACCTGCATGTCTTGCTGGGTCCCTCGCTGGTCTGGTTGTGGGGAGGGACCATGGCATGTACAAGAGTGTTGGTTGGACTCTCTTGCCCTTGGGGGACAGCTGCGGACCTCAGAGAGAGTAGATCAGCGGTGGACATGTTTAGCGCCTTTAATTGCATACTCCGCTCAGTGCCCTCGTTACGGGGCAGTGCCCTTGCTTTCATGCTGAGAGCAGTTCTCATGGCCCTGGCTCGTTTCCCATCCCTCCCTAGGGGCCTCACATAGACCTCACTGTTCACTGCAGACAGGAGACCCTCACCCAGGTGAAATAAAGACGGATGGCTTTAGGCAAAAAGAGACAGGGAGGGGATGGGCAATCGTCAGTGTTGTAGTGCAGGCTGATGCAGTGGTATATGTGAACAAACTTCACTCATTAACTTTACACTGCAAAAAAAAAAAAAAAAAAAGTCTGTTAAATAATACATTTAGTTTAAGCAAAGTTTAATGTAAAAACTACAGTAGAGGGGAAAAACAGTTAAACCCACAGCTCTATTATGAATTGTAAAAGTATTCTAACTGTAACTGTATGTATCATGTATATAATAAGTTTTATAAGTCTATCTATCTGTGTGTCTGTCTGTCTCTCTGTGTTAAATTAATGAGTTATACCTTTTAAGAATATAATGGATTAAAACACATTTTCAACACCAAATTTCTTGTTGTATTATATTATAATTTGGTAAAATTTTACAATAAAGTTCCATGCGTTAACATTAGCTAATGAATTAGGTATCTTGAACTAAAAATTAACTAATGTGTTTTTTTGCAGTGTTTATTGATCTTAGTTAATGTTAGTTCGTAAAAATACAATTGTTCATTGTTAGTTCTTGTTAGTTAATTGTGCATTAACTAATGTTAACAAATGCTAATTTTGATTTTAGAATGTGTTAGTATATGTTGAAATGTACATGAACTAAGATTAATAAATGCTGTAAAAGTATTGTTCATTGTTAGTTCATGTGAACTAATGTTGTTAGGTAATGGTAACAAATAGAACCTTGTTGTAAAGTGTAAACCATAATTCATTATAATAAGGATGATGGTATTTTATAATGCATTACACTCTTTTTTTGAATAACCACGAATAGGAATTATAATGTATTATAATTAACAACAATTAATTTTGAAAATATATAAAGCATTATGTGAATTATAATGCATTAATACAAGCACTGTAATGCTTTGATAATTGATGTACAATGCATTATACAGTACATAGGCCATAAGTACACGTATATTTAAAATATATTCTCTAAAAACAGATATCTTATGCAATTATGCTTCTCAGGTAAATGTATCTTGTTTTAAGGATGTTTTTTTTTTTTTACATTGTGCAATCCTAAATGGTATCTTCTCATAGACTTCATCTATCATTCATCTGCATTCCTGAAAGTATTTGTCTCCCCACAGTCTTTGCACCTGTGGCTCTGGGATATTTTCAGTACAATTTAATTCTGCGATACTCACTGACTGCTGCTTATCAAGCAGAGGCTTGGATGTTGTGTGTGTGCATCTGTGTGCAAGTGTGCATGTGTGGTTTCTGGTCTGGACAGGAACTGGCAGTGCGCCATGCTCTGACGGCCAGCCGGACCAGGTGCACAGAGCCCAGGTGTTTTTCTATGAATAACACAACGAGCTAGTGCAAACAGAGAAAGAGAGAGAGTGAGAGAGAGAGGGGGAAAGGGAAAAGAATCATGCAAATAGACAAAGCGTGGTGTTATAGCTCACCTGTTGAACACCTGCAATATGATGCCCAAAACACACAGATAAATATTTCAAAAACGGATTCTAAACTGCTTAAGGTTTGTTTGTCTCTGTTATGGATGAATGCTGCAGCACTACAACTCAAAAGCCTGAAGGGATAGTTTACCCAAAATAAGAAATTCTGTCATCATTCACTCACCCTCATGTTGCTCCAAAACCATTTCCCTTTCTTACTACTGTTGAATCCAAAGCGAGGTTTTAGCCAGAATGTTAACCTCAGTCACCGTTCACATTTATTGCATCTTTTTCCATGAAATAAAAGTGAATGGTGACTGAGTTTAACTTTCTGCCTAACATGTCCTTTTGAGTTCCATGAACGAAAGAAAGTCATACAGGTTTGGAACAACATGAGGGTGAGTAAATTGTGGCAGAATTTAAATTTTGGGTGAACTGTTTCTTTAAACAAACTCATCATTCACATGTATTCGATTTCACTGTGTCCATTATCTTACACATTCCATCTCCTCTCTGATATTAAAAGCACATCTAGGATTAGGGATCTAATCAGGTTGTGTGATAGCCCCAGAAATCCTTTAAGTCTGGCATTACCACACACCTCACAAAGCACTGAGGTGTTCAAATCCACAAGGCCACCGATCTTGCTAATGCATGCACATCAGTTTCACACACATTGTGCCTTTGCTGCCTTTTTGCTCTCCATTCTTTTTAAGGCTGCTACATTTTGTATGAAAATACTACAACGACAACCTCCAACCTCTGATAGTACTTAAATTATCACTCGGCATGTTGATGTCTGGTGAGATACTGTATTCTTATGGATGCAAGAGGCCACAGATCCTCCAAATGAACTATGAATGAATTGCCTAAATACAGAAGCTCCAAACAGTATTTAGATTTTAGATAAGGAAATATCAATTTCAAAAACCAATAGGCATCTGCAAACAAATGAGTATAGATCTTTTCTCAGAACTAACCATTTTTGCTAATACTTTTAACTAGGGATGCCCCGATACCATTTATTTTTTTATTTTTTATTTTCTATTTTTATTTTTTAAATCAGTGTGTGTACAATACTTCCTTTTCAGTACTCGCCGACAGCAATATTTTTATGGATTCCATATCAACAGTTTATTTCAATTTTATCAAAGTGTGTCTAAATAAATTCACTAAAACTTTAATCAAATAAATTAAAACTATTAATTTTCAACATAGTATTGTTTTATTTTTATCAAATGAAGTGCTTTTATACAGAACGTCACAGCACAAATACAAAAATACAACATTGGAGTTATTTTTGTCAAATAAAGTGCTGCACTGCACAACAGAGCATCACAGATATGAGATATTGCTTAAATATAATACAATTACTACTGATTTATTATTCTTATTAGCCGTAGTATTACATTGAATATTACACAACCATACACAGTGTTGGGATGATTACTTTTGAAATGTATTCCACTACAGATTACAGAATACATGCTGTAAAATGTAATTTGTAACATATTTTGTTAGATTACTCAAGGTCAGTAACGTATTCTAAATACTTTGGATTACTTCTTCAGCACTGGTAGATTTTTTCACTTGTTTTGACTATAAAAACTCTGCCAGTACAGTAAGACAAAATACACGTTAAAAATACATTCTCTGAAAAACCTAAATATCTTATGCAGTGTTGTTTCTAAAACAAGATAAATCAAACTGATCTTGTTTTAAGGATTTTTAGATATTTTTACAGGAAAACAACACAAAAATTATTATAAATATATAGATATATACTAATATCAAAGGTCTTACTAGACAAAAGAAATTATGATCCAACGTGAATTTTCTTGATAAAAAAAAATATGATCGTGCATGTAAAATAGCTAGAAATAACATTTTAGATAGCATAAAGCTGACAATTTACACAATGTTTATTTCTAATTCTTCTGCTCCAAACTTACTTCAAACTTACTTCTCTGTCTGCTCGTATGAATGTAACACATCATAAGAACGTGTTTCACCGCTGTTCAAATGCACTTTGAATCGCATCATTTATATGTATAAATGTTTTCCATCTGAAAGGACTAAATATTAAATGAAACAAATGACAATAAAATGCAAAGTAATCTCTTCAGTAATCAAAATACTTTTTGAATGTAACTGTATTATAAATACCAATGATTTAAATTGTAACTGTAGTGGAATACAGTTACTTATATTTTGTATTTTAAATACGTAATCCCGTTACATGTATTCCGTTACTCCCCAACCCTGACCATACAGTAGTGATATATTTCTGTTATACTTATAAATTGAGCTATCATTTTGGCGGAGGCTTTTATTTCAGAGTGAAGTTTGTGTGTTTTTGATGGTAGCTTCTCACTTCTGGAAATATGAAAAATATGTATGCTGTTGTTATTGTTGTAATTTGCAGTTCTATCAGGAAGACTTGCAGACTTGAGTGAAATTCAAGATGACATTTATTTGATGAATATAAAACAGAAAATGTAATGTCTCTCTTTGGCATAAGCCCCGTATGGTGGTCCGAATAAGTTGTACTCGGAACCGTCATATCCTGCTGGAGATAGGAGGCAGGGGTGAGGAGCCTACCCCCGTGCAGGACGGGACTCAACTGGTGGTGGTGGGGTGGTGGAGGTTGCCGTGTTAGCACACTGAAACAGTAATGTAATAGATTGTGAGCAGACTTATAAAGCAATGGCTTACATGTGATTGGCTAGGAGTTACCTAGCTAATGGTGCGATGATGTACAGCTGCTAGTCTTCCCACTTGAACTACACTGCGCTTACATTTATTTGTCATTTTGTGATTATTCAGAGCTCATCTTATACTTAATATGTTGTCTTTGGTTGTCACCATTACTGTGATTTGTATGTCAAATAATTATGTTCACACGAGGTACAAAGTTAATTTGCACAAACGAAAATGCGCTACGATGTGTAAGTAATTTTCAAGATAAAAGTCATTTCAGTATTTCAAAATAAAAGCCATTGTATAGACCTTTTTCACAGACTGTGATGATGTGTTTCTGCCTTATTTAGCAGCATAAATGTCGAAAAAATATACTTTTTTTATATTATACATTTTTTTTTTTAAATATTGCATGTCAATTTATAACATTATGCTTTGTGTTATATTATCCTGGAATTAGTTTAAAAGAAATAATTACCACAGCAGCGAGGGGTTTTGATTACAGCTGCCGAGAAAGTGATAGTAAATTTGGCATCTTCTCCCATCTTAATCCATCGCTCTCTGTTTTTTTTCCTTCTTCTGGAAAGTCATTCAAATGTAATAGTGGATTTTTTCTTTTGCTCTTGGAGCAAATGTGTAAGTTACAATAATATTTGCTGTGGTCTCCCATTCACTCCCATTCACCGCTGTTGAAGTTTACCCTGCAAACGTTTACTTCCGCATTCCAGAGTGTGAAAAGGGTCTATTGGCCTTACCTTACAGAGTTTTTTGAATATTCACTCTGTAACGGGGGCATATTGGAGCCCAAGGTGACCGCCTATATCACCTGTAGGACGGGCCGGTACTAGTGCAGCAATGGACCGGCTCAAATGACCCAGCGGCCCACCGGGAAAACGTCTGGTGCTCCCGATGGCCAGTCCGCCCCGGCTTGAGGGAAAATAATGCACATGTAGGAGAAGAAAGGGAAAATAATGGGAGAAAGGAGGGCAAAATAGAGATGGGATAAGAATATAGCGAGAGAGAAGGTGGGGGGGGGGGGGGGGGTACTGAGAATAGGTGTTCCATGTATGGTATTAGCAGTCGCGTGTGATGTGGATCATGAGCTTTGGTGCTGCACGTGTGCCCGTAATGATTGGGTGGTATACTGTTACTGATACATATTGAGGCTTGTGCTATAAGGGCTGCCAGTCACATAGGAATATAAAGGGAGGTGAGGGGGAAGATGGATAGGATGAGGGTAATAGTAAGAGGAAGGAAAATTATACAGGAAAGAGAGAGAGTGACAGAGAGAGAGAGAGAGAGAGAGAGAGAGAGAGAGAGAGAGCCTCTCCTGAGAGTGACCCTCCTCTCGTCTCTCGCCTGTCTGTCAGTGCTGCAGGTGTCTGCACAGTCAGTGAGAAAGAGAGCGTGCTCCACTGGAGCATGCAGCTAGACCAGAGAGTGCTCGGAATACTGAAAACACACACATACTCAAAAGGCATGGAACACTGAGAGCAAGTAGGAAATATAAAACTAGCCCTGCACTGAGTGCTAAGAAATCTATATTCTATTGCCCTAAATGTTATCGAGTGGCACTTTATTGGACTGTCTTTTATTTTCATTTAATTTTATCTTTTTATTCTCCACAGCAATGCACCAAAAAGATGTTGCGTATTTGCTGGGTCATTTAAAGGTATAGTTCACACAACAATTGAAATTTGGTCATTATTTATTCACCCTCACTTGCAACTTATTTCTATCTTCTGCCGAACACAAAAGATATATTTTAAAGAATGTCGCAAATCAAATCATTGACCAATGTATGTATACAGAGCCCAAATCAAATGTGGCGACACATCAATAACATCAAACCTCATTGGTTTTTGTGTTATGACATCATGACATTTGGTCACAAGATGCGCAAGAACCAATGGTGTATGATGGAATCAATGTATCCCCATATTTGTTTGGTTTGCTGGTCTTAGATGTATGCAGGGAAATGCAGCCCAGGTCAAGCTGGTCTGTTTGCTGGTTTTAGAGGTGTTTGGAGCACTTGCCAGTTGTTTGGGGACCAGCTGGTTGACCAGCTTAACCAGCTGAACACCAGCTAAGACCATCAAAACAT
Source organism: Myxocyprinus asiaticus (assembly GCF_019703515.2). Taxonomy (NCBI): domain Eukaryota; kingdom Metazoa; phylum Chordata; class Actinopteri; order Cypriniformes; family Catostomidae; genus Myxocyprinus; species Myxocyprinus asiaticus. Next base: position 27,191,291 of record NC_059373.1, read on the forward strand.
CTTAGACTAGTACAAGCTGTAAGGAAAGATGAATGGGGTAGAACATATGCTGTGAAGCAACTTAACAAGACAACGGAAGTTTGCAAATTTGTTCGATGTTAAATACTTTCTCCTATGCATATTACTATGCAGAGACATCTATATTAAGTCAGTCATTCATGGGTCAATTTCCCAGAAAATCGGTTGTTTGTCACCTTGAAAACATTCTTCTATTTGTTTGAGCATCCCAAATAGCCTAGCAAAATGTTAAGGAAACCTGTTTGAATTGTAGTTTCATTTGGTGATGCTAGTGGTGCAAAAATTACACACTTCAGCTTTAACAACAATTATTGGCTCCTTACAATGAACAAATGTTTAAAATCAGGATCTATTATGAAAAACACTAAAAAGAAATACAACAAACCAAAAATGGAGCTAGCGGCTAATTATCTATAACGCTTAATGCACATAACACAATAATGTTTGCTTAAACTTAAACAGATCAGTCTGCAGCTTTACCCAAAGGTTTTGAAAAAGCAACACTCGTAGTCTATAGCATATGCAGAGCTTGTGTAAGGCTGGGCAAGGCTTAGCCTTCCCCTGGCCATGGGCATGATGTTCATATTAATGCTTATTAGGTATTGATCGGAAATTCCTGTTGCCGCTCCGGGATAACACTGCTCGTAGCTGCACCAGTAAACTGCCTAGGATCAGTTTCCCCACCTCATATACAAACTTTAATTACTAGTGGGAAGGGCAAGCCGACTCTAGATCAGTGGCTGTGGCTCATCTTAAAACATAAATCGCTTTAATCACTGCGTGCATGAAGAATGACTTTATTTCTGAAATAATTCAACATTTTAAAACAAATATAAAATAAGGTAGTACAATTCTTACATTAATACATATTTATTAGATTATGGCAGCATTGAAACGAGTGTATCCCCACTCCTTTTAATTGCATCCACTCACATTTAAATCAATAAGCATCCAATCAAACTCAAAACGATCCAGCATGGAGATGACTGAAAATAAATTAATCACCGTTCCTTGAGCTTGTGATGAAGACTCTCTCCACTGGATTTTATCTTAACTTCCAAAACTTTAATTCAACTGCATGATATATAGATGCGGGACCACTTTTAACGGTTGTATGCAGGTCAAAATTGTTTTTTTTTTATAGCAAAGAGTGCTTACTACCTATTATTTAATTTGCTGTTATGCCAATAAAACAAACCATGCAAATTTGCTTGCTGTAGCCTAATATTGAGTCGCTAAAATAATTATTAATATGAGTAGCCTACTGGCATCTGTGTAAATAACAATAATTAACCATTTATTCATCTGGAAGGTTTTGTTTGGAGTGTGAACATTTACAGTTGGTAATAAATGCAATTTAATAAAATATTTTGTCTTGAATGCAGGGGTTCATTTGAGATTTCGGAGGTGGGGAACCTTAAAATCATGTGACTGAACGTTCTGGTTACTTACGTAACCTCCATTCCCTGATGGAGGGAACGAGACGTTGTGTCGATGTAGTGACACTAGGGGACACTCTTGGGAGCCCGAGACACCTCTGGTCTTTGATAAAAGGCCAATGAAAATTGGCGAGTGGTATTTGCATGCCACTCCCCCGGGCATACAGGAATAAAAGGAGCTGGTATGCAACCACTCATTCAGGTTATTTGCTGAGGAGCCGAGGCAAGGTCCGGCCATTTCAGCGGGTATTCAGTGTTGTGGCAGGAGGGACACAACGTCTCGTTCCCTCCATCAGGGAACGGAGGTTACGCAAGTAACCAGGACGTTCCCTATCTGTCACCTACTCGACGTTGTGTCGATGTAGTGACACTAGGGGTCCCTATACAAAATGCCACAACTATATTAAACTGTGTTACGTGAACTGGTGGTGTGTGACGGGCCGACACGTAACCTCCCCCTACATAGTTATGAGTGTCGAACAGCCCTTTGGGGACAAGTCGACTACCCAAAAGATAGAGACAGGCTAACCCAGTCATGGCCTCTTTTCCCCTTCTTTTTTCCACTCCCTAAAAAACAAGGGGGATTATCTGACTGGGCCGCCAGGTCTAGTCTAGTCAGGGGGTGTCCCTCCCAAGGGGAGGACACCGCAGAGACCACACCTCGCCCAAAGAAAGGGGGTTTTATTAAAGTGGAAAATATGTCACATTGTCTTGCCGACCATGTGGAGAGGTCTCATGGTAGATCCTACCCAACGGGGGAGGAGTTACTACAAACATGGAGACTGTGGCAGAGGGGGCTCTGCCCAAGGAAGATGCAGTTTGCCAACAGAGAAACAAATTAGCGGAAGATTTACATTGCATGGGGTTACCTTACAGGGAACCGCCACATGCGGAGCACCTAACCCAGAACAGGGCTCTTAGTTAGCACGTGTACTGGGCTGGCAGCGAGTCTCTCCTAAAACTCGACTGCCACAGGGCTCGGAGGAACACTACTGGGAACTAATGCCGCACGTCTTCAGCTCAGTGGAGGTGAAAGGCGCTATGTGCAATCGATACACCCAGCCGGCTATCCCGGGCTTATCTGCTTGTATTGCTTGCCACTACCTGGGATGAAACCGGTTCCACCCGGAGGTTGTAGAACCTTGCAATGGTGTTGGGTGTTGCCCAGCCCGCTGCTCTGCAGATGTCTGTTAGAGAGACACCCCTGGCCAGGGCCCAGGAGGCCGCTACACCCCTGGTAGAATGGGCTTGTAGACCTACCGGGGCGGCACGTCCTGGGCGTGATATGCCATAGCTATGGCATCAATGAGCCGGTGGGCGATCCTCTGCTTGGAGACAGCGCTTCCTTTCCACTGTGCACCAAAGCAGACAAAGAGCTGCTCAGAGATTCTAAAGCTCTGCATGCAATCCAAATAGATGCATAAAGCACGCACCGGACACAGAAACAACAGGGCTGGGTCTGCCTCCTCCTGGGGCAGTGCTTGCAGGTTCACCACCTGGTCCCTAAAAGGGGTCTTGGGAACCTTGGGCACATAGCCCGGTTGGGGTCTCAAGATCACATGAGAGTAGCCCGGACCGAACTTCAGGCACGTTTTGCTGACAGAGAACGCTTGCAGGTCTCCTACCCTCTTGATGGAAGTGAGTGCAGTCAGGAGGGCAGACTTCAAGGAGAGTGCCTTAAGCTCAGCTGACTGCAAAGGCTCAGAGGGAGCTTTCTGTAGACCCTGAAGAACTACAGAGAGGTCCCATGAGGGAACGAGGTGCGGTCTGGAGGGGTTCAGCCTCCTGGTGCCTCTCAGGAACCTGATGATCAGGTCGTGCTTCCCTAAGGACTTACCGTCCACTGTGCCGTGGTGTGCTGCTATAGCAGCAACGTACACCTTCAAGGTGGAAGGGGACAGCCACCCTTCCAACCTCTCCTGCAGGAAGGAAAGCACCGATCCGACTGTGCATCTCTGGGGGTCTTCCTGTCGGGAAGAACACCACTTAGCGAACAGACACCACTTAAAGGCATACAGGCACCTTATAGAGGAGGCCCTAGCCTGAGTGATCGTGTCTACCACTGTGGGTGGTAGACTGCTTAGGTCTTCCACGTCCCATCCAGAGGCCAGACATGGAGATTCCAGAGGTCTGGTCATGGGTGCCAGATGGTGCCCCGTCCCTGAGAAAGAAGGTCCTTCCTCAGGGGAATTCGCCAGGTGGGGCTGTCGCGAGGAGTGTGAGGTCCGAGAACCATGTCTGGGTGGACCAGTAGGGTGCTACCAGGACAACCTGCTCCTCCTCAGGAGCCTCTGAAAGAGTTTCAGTGGAACCACTGTTTTCATTCCCAGTTGACCCGAAGCCCTAATCAGCTGAGGTGCGAGAGCACCAAGTCCCTGTGTGCACACAACATGTCCCGAGAGTGAGCTAGGATTAGCCAATCGTCGAGATAGTTGAGAATGCGAATGCCCACTTCCCTTAACGGGGCAAGAGATGCCTCTGCGACCTTCGTGAAGATGCAAGGGGACAAGGACAGGCCGAAAGGGAGGACCTTGTACTGATACGCCTGACCCTCGAATGCAAACCGCAGGAATGGTCTGTGTCGAGGTAGAATCGAGACGTGAAAGTATGCATCCTTCAGGTTTACCACCGCAAACCAATCTTGATGCCGGACACGCGTCAGAATGCGTTTTTGCGTCAGCATCTTGAATGGGAGTCTGTGTAAAGCCCGGTTAAGTACTCGCAGGTCCAAGATCATTTTTGGAATGATGTAGTAGGGGCTGTAAAACCCCTTCTTCATCTCGGCCGGAGGGACAGGTTCTATTGCACCCTGCTGTAGGAGGGTGGCGATCTCCGTGTGCAAGGTAGCAGCATTTTCATCCTTCACCAAGGTGAAGTGGATACCGCTGAACCTGGGCTGACGCCTGGCAAACTGAATCGTGTAGCCGAGTCAGACGGTCCAGACCAGCCATCGCAATGGATTGGAAAGCGCAAGCCACGCATCCAAGTTCCGCGTGAGGGGGACCAAAAGGACAACATAGTTGGATGTACCGGCAGGTGGGGCCTTGCGGCGGGGCGGAGCTCGAGGTGCCACACCATGTCATGGCCGTGGTGAGTCTAGGGACACCGAAGCACTTACCTGGCTCCTTGTGACCTCCCCCGGAACAGCCTGGGATGGGAGTGAGCAAGGAACCGTGTCTTGTCGGCCTTGCCCATCTTGACCAGGTTGAGACAAAGGTGGCACTCCTGGACCCCTAATGTGGACATTGTCTGCCCGAGAGACCACGGCGTGACCTTTGTCGCTCGGAGAGCGAGGTCGGTCGCCGAGCGCAGTTCCTGCATCAGATCTGGGGCGGAACTATCCTTGTGCAGTTCTTTTAGCACCTTGGCTTGGTGGACCTGCAGGAGAGCCATGGCATGCAGGTCAGAGGCAGCTTGTCCAGCAGCACTGTAGGCTTTGGCCGCCAGGGACGACGTGAACCTACAGGGCTTGGACGGGAGCTTTGGGCATCCGCGCCAGGTGGCAGTGCTCTGCGGGCATAGGTGCACCGCGAGTGTCTTATCCACCAGGGGAATCGCCGTATAGCCCCTGGCCAACCCACCATCGAGGGTAGTGAGGGCGGGGGAACTGAGAAATCGGGACCAGGCAGAGAAATCGGGACCACACCTCCCACAATTTTGTCAGCTCCTCGTGCACTTCCGGAAAGAAAGGCACTGGAGCGGGGTGTGGCTGCTTTGAGCCACCCGGGAAAGCATGTCCGTCATCTCTGCATCAGCCTGTGACTGGGCAATCATCTGAGCTGAGGCTTCTGCGTCCGACTGGACAAGCCCGCTCTCCAATGCTGCGCTCGAGAGCTCATCAGCTTTGCGGGCTCCGAACAAGAGGTCGGACTCGCCGTGAGACGAGCCGGCGGACTCATCCAGAAGCCCAATCGGAGCAGACGAGCGTGCTGGGGAATGGGAGGTCCGCGGGGGGATACCCGGCGGAGGCGGTCCCATTGGGGTCCCCAAATCGCCCCCAGTGCTAGCCGCGCTGGCCTCAAACCCATAGGTAGAAGGACCGAGGCGGGGAGCCACTGGGGTGGCTTACGAAAGCAAGCCATGACCGCAACGTTGCCATGGTTATGTTCTCGCAGTGAGAACATGAACCATCCACGAACGCTGCCTCCGTGTGGGTTGCGCCCAGACATGAAAGACAGCGATCGTGACCGTCTGAAGTTGAGAGGTAATGACCGCAACCAGGAACAACACACAATCGGAAAGGCATCTTTAAAAAGACATGTCTTTAAAAAGACGTTCCGTGTGTGCCGCTCTTTTAGAGAAATATACTCTTTCGGAAAATATACTCTCTTTTTTCTGCTGAAGCGCCCAGGGACGTTCTCTGCAGTGCACCAGTGCAGAGGAGGGAGAAGCCGCTGAAATGCGCCGTCAGATCCAGCAGAGGTGAATGAACAGTCGTGAGAATTCAGCTCAGTGAGCATGACCGTTCGGCTCCGAGAAAATCTGAATGAGTGGTTGCATACCAGCTCCTTTTATACCCATTTGTCCGGGGGAGTGGCATGCAAATACCACTCGCCAATTTTCATTGGCCTTTTATCAAAGACCAGAGGTGTCTCGGGCTCCCACGAGTGACCCCTATTGTCACTACATCGACACAACGTCGAGTGAGTGACAGAAAGGGAACACCCATTCAATTAAAAATTTGGGTGTCTGAATATACAGTTGCAATCAAAATTATTCAACCCCCCTGACCAGCAATACATTCTGGTGATGTGAATTAAAACACATCAACTAAAACCTCAGTAAACAAAGTTTTTAATACACATTTGAGTGGTTTTTAGAACAAAGTGTTCAGTTTACCCAAATTCTAAAATAAAAAATAACTAATTCTCTCCACAAATGTCATGTCAAAAATATTCAACCCCCAAAGTCAATCATTTGTGGAGCATCCTTTATCCTTAATAACAGCAAATAAATGTTTCAGGTAAGTGTTCTCAGGCTTCGGACACTTCTCTATTAGAATTTTTACACATTTCTCATGAGCAAAAGCTTCCAGCTCATTGACATTCTTTGGTTTCTGTGCTGCCACTGCTTCCTTGAAATCCCAACAAAGGTTTGCAATGGGATTTTAATGATGGACTGAAAGGGCCATTTAAGGACATTCCACGATCTATCCCTGAACCAAATTTTGGATAGCTTGGATGTATCCTTGGTGTTACTGTCTTGCTGGAAAGTCCAGTGATCACTGAGCTTCAATTTACACACTGAAGGCATCACATTTTTGATGTCAAAATGGCCTGATACCTGAAAGAATCCATGGTGTCAGTCACATAGTCAGGATAGCTGTGTCCTGCAGCCGCAAAACACCCCCATAACAGGACTGACCCACCTCCATGCTTGACTGTGGGGATGGTGTCGTTCTTGTCATCACCTTGTCATCTTACTCCAGACGTACTGCTGACCCATGGGTCTAAAACTCATTTTCAGTTTAGTGTCATACGTCTATAAAACCTTCTTCCAGGACTCCACGTCTTTCCTTCTTCTGTACTATTACTTTTTGAATATTCAAGTCAGCATTTCCCTTGGTGAAGTTTTGCTTTCTTCCACACCCCAAGAAAGTTGCTGTTGTACCATATTTAAAAAATGTATGAATGGTGCTGCCAACTTTGTCTATTGGAAATTGAAGTGCCTTGGAAATGTACTTTTAGCCATGACCTTTCTTGTGTAATGAAATTATCTCCTCTATTAGTTTTTGAGACAGCTTATTTTTAATTGCATTTTTTTGCATTGAAATACATTTTTGCTTACAACGCTAAACTTACATTTTAAAACTTAAATAAATGCCATTGCAGATTGATGACTTCATTTTGTTTTAAAACAATTACTTGTGTAGCCTTACATATTTAAGAAACAGCTACATGCAATAGGGGTTGAATAATTATGACATGGCTGTATTTTTAAAAGTCCTGCTATTTAGAAATATTAAGTTATATATTCAAACTATAACTTTGAATGTGTCACTCAACTGAAATAGATGTAAAGTTAAAAAATTCTGGGTCACCAGAAAAGCTTGCCTTTGTAAATCCTTACTGTCTTGAATAATTTCGATTGCAACTGTATATACAGTATATTCATAGGCATATACCTATTTCATGGAATATAAATGTTTTCTCTTAGATGAATCTCTTTGACTGGGATTCTGTTATAGGCCTATAATTTGTCTGTCATTATTTAACATAATTGTGAAAATAGTTATTTGATTTAGAATTGTACATTAAATGACAAAAATTTTTTATAATGATATCAGACGTATTTTGTGCATTTTATAAAAATCAGATTACAGCTGGGACAAGTTCTTCTACATGCCTGAGGTAAGGCGTCATCTCGCCTTTGAACATGCTAAACTACACAATTATTTTACAATTTAAAAGTAAATGCACATTCTTAAGGGGTATACATCTTTGAAATAAACTAAGCAAAATTGCTACTGCATATTGATCTCAGAAATGCGTGAGCAGTTAATTTCATAATGTATTTCGTGATTTCTATGAATGAGAGATTGGACCACAGAACAATAGAGAGGTGGAACGCCTGTCTGTATGCGGGGGAGCGCGTCTCGCGCCGCTCTTGAATTGCTGCCTCTACCAGCATGCGGAAGCATAATGAACTTGAGAGTTTTCTGAGCAAGCCTACTTGTGAAATGGAGCCAGAAAGTTTGAAATGTGTCAAACAAATACCATGCTGGAGCATAAAAGAAATAGAATAGATTGACAAGCAAGCAGAGGTGCCGGACCGTTGCAGCCCAATTTAAGCCTTAACTGAATATATGGCTCCAGGGTTGCCACTTTTGAAATTTTAAAATAAGGGACACTTAAATTCCACATCCTCCACAGTTTTAGCAATAAATGATTTGAGTTAATATGCATTATTAATCAAAATTGTATATCCTTTCTTATATGCTAAAATGAGAACTTTCCTGACCCATGAAAAAATACATCATTTATTTGTTCTTTATCTTATTTATATATACATTTTGATTGGTTTATACACATAAAAAATATATATATATATTTTATTCATTAATTTTTTTTTCTTTACCTGTACTTGTCTTTATGACTCAGTGATTGTATTCATACATTGTTTGATCTTACTGAACATTTATATAGAAAAAACTCCACAGTTTTAGCACCATTTTTGGACTTTTCAGATGGTCCCTTACCACACCCTTCACAGTATTAGCATGTTTTATCACAGTGTGTGAACTTTTCAGATGGTCCCTACCCATGTAGGCAAGTTTTCCAACTTATATCAATGTTCAATTAGCGATCTGGAACGATTTCACTGTGACACCATCTGATCAGCTTAAATACGGGACAAATCACGTCCCGTATTGATTAGATACGGGGCGCATAATTTTATCTTTAAATATGGGACGATCCCGTATTTTACAGGACGATCCCGTATTTTACGGGACGGGTGGCAACCCTATTTGCAACACAAACTCTACAAAGACAGCGCAGCCACCACAAATTAGTGGAGAGAGATTTGAGTTTTTAAAAGTGAATGGGGCCATGACAAGTTTAATAAAGCAAAGAAGAGGCACAGTGATGAAAGTGGTGCACAGAGAGAAAAACCTGCATTATTGGCTTTACTTGTGGCTGGAACAGTATGTTAAACACCGTGGTAGACGATAGACTGGTTGCAGGCCTGGCTACGCTGAACACTTCAATTTGAGTTAAAATAAATAATACTAATAAATATATTATAAGTAATATAATAAAATAACTAATCACGATTCATTTAAAAAAGTTTAATGAGCTGTCTACTAAAACAACAGTTGTTTAGAGGTCAAAATTAAAATGAGAATTATCTTATCAGTTTACATGTTGTATATACATATATGTATTTTTTGTGGTATTTTAATTAAGTTAGATATAACTTATATCAGTTATATCTATAAATAACTTATTTTAATCAATTTTAAGTAACCTTGACACCCATGAAGTTTGTTGAGGCCCCCTAGTGATTGAGAACCACAGTCGTAAATAATTAGTTTCAAACATCTGCATACGTAAATGAGATATGACTGCGAGCAGGATTTTCTGTAAAAAAAACAACAACAATTCAAATAAAGCTATCGCATGGCTTCAGAAACCTTGGAATATAGAGCATGAGTCATATGGAATAACTTTATGGTGTTTTTTTTGTTTTGGTTTTTTTTGTCCTTTTTCTGAAGCTTGACAGCCCCTGGTCACTCTATGCTAAAGAGCAGTGTGGACAATCAGCAAAATATATCTTTTCATGTTTCACAGTAGCAAGAAATTATACAGGTTTAGAACAACATAAGGGTGAGAATATGATGACACAATTTCCATTTTCGGGTGGACTATTCCATTAATATTTGGGTCTCTAGTCTGTACAAGGCATGCATGAATTTTCACAATGATTACCGGAGCACTTATTAAGCTGATACATGTTTAATATTCAAGATGCAAGCTTGATACCACAGTAAACAGTGCTCAGATGAAGCTCAGATGATAGCAGCAGTGCATTCATAAATGCATGCGGCAACCACATAGAGATAATTAACCATGCAGTGCCATTTTCCCAAGCTAGATTCAGCTTCCACTGTTTGCCCACTACTGGCCACCTGTTGCTGCTAATGAGTGTAGTGGGGTGTGAATGTGAACAGCTCCCAGCTGTACCAAAGGGTTCATGAACTAACACACTCATACTGGATATAACTGACATCGGTGGCACTGGGCATGGTTAGGCTGGGCTACAGTTTAGCTGCCACTGACTCAATGACCGAGGCAGAGGGGCACTCTCACCGCTAACCCCAGAGCATGTGTCCCCTCAGGAGGTCTGCTACAGCCAGGGCAACCATGGCAACAGCTGAGCCTTACCTAATAACTTACACAAACATTGCCTGCACATGCCCACATACACAAAAAACAAGCTTGGGAGGTTAACAAGGCACAATCACACATGAGCGCAGGGCATGAGGGGTCTCCCTTAATAAGTTGCAAAAAATATAATTTTTTCTAGTTGTAATTCAGTATCAGGAATGGATATTTGTACTATAAACAATGTAATTATTTAAAAAAAAAAAATAGTAAGTAACTAGTAAGAAATTAATTATAGATATTTGTAATTGCTTTTTTGAACAGAAGTGCATGACAAATCATTGTGAAATTCTACTAGTGAAAATGCATTTAAAGATACCAATAATTATGTTTTTACTATTTCTTTTTCTTTTCTTTTTTATTTATTTTTATAAGAGGAATGGGTATTTCCTGAGTAATGACATATTTTTTTATATATCAAGAATGCAAGTTTTTACAAGTGCAAAAGTAATTTCTGATATCAAAAATAAGCATTTTCACTAGTAGTAATTCCACTGTTGATCTTAAGAATTAGCATTTTAACTAGTGAAAATGTCATTATAGATATGTATAATTCATATCATGCAAATTATTAAATGTCAAAAGGGCTTGCGATACACCAACACGACAGAAAACAAGAAACTGAGTCTTTAACCCTCATTAAGTGTTGGGATCAAAACTTTTGAACTTTGCTTCTTTAAAAAACATGGTTTCCTTCATCTCAGTGGCATGAGGTTTGGTGACTTTTCTTACATTTGCTATCTATACAGACACACACACACACACACACAAAATGGGCTGGATTGTCGTGGTGTGACAAAAATACTCAAGCTCATCGTGTTTGGGGTCAAATTTGACCCCGCATAGGAAATGAATGGATGAGATGATAAAACCGAGAATAAAAAAAAAAAAAAAAAAAAAAAAAAAATTGTCATATAAAATCAATAAATCAGCCACAAATGAAGGTGTGAGACCATTACACATCCACAATGGAGAACACACACACAAAGAAATGAAAGGGTGAGACAAAAATTCTTGGCACAACAAGTATGCTCACACACATGCACTCATACCAACACACACACAGACACACACACACATGCAGACACACACACACAGTGAGAGAAATGAAAGGGTGAGACAATAATACTTAGCATACAATAAGCATGCTCACACAAATGCTGGCGCACACACACACACACAAAGATCAGAGGCTGAGTTTGAGACAGTTGACCTTTTCCACTGAGAGAAAGTTTACGCTTAGGGGTGGGAGCAAATTGTTTATTCTAAGTCTTATTTGAATAAGTACACAAAATGAATTATCACTGAATGAACATTACATTTATATAACGCTTTTCTGACACTACACTCAAAGCACTTTACACAGTGAACAGGGGACTCTCCTCGAGCACCACCAGTGTGCAGCATCCACCTGGATGATGTGACAGCAGCCATAGTGCACCAGTATGCTCACCACACACCAGCTATTGATGGAGAGTTGAAAGTAGAATTATAGAGCCAATTAGTGGATGGGGATTATTAGGAGGCCATGATTTAGAAGGGCCAATGGGGGGAATTTAGCTAGGACACCAGGGTTACACCCCTACTCTTTACAAGAAGTGCTCAAGGATTTTTAATGACCACAGAGAGTCAGGACCTCAGTTTAACATCTCAGCCAAAGGACAGTGCCTTTTTTACAGTATAGTGTTCCTGTCACTATACTGGGGCATTAGGACCCACACAGCATGCAGGGTGAGCACCCCCTGCTGGCCTCCCTAACACCTCTTCCAGCAGCAACCTCAGTTTTCCCCAGGAGGTCTCCCAGCCAGGTACTGACCAGGCTCAACCCTGCTTAGCTTCAGTAGACAACCATTCTTGAGCTAGAGGTGATATGACTGTGGGCTTCGCTGTTCATTCCTGTTCATTTCTGTTTATTGCTGTTGGTTTTATTGGCAAATTGTTTTTTTTTTTTGTTTTTTTTCTTATAAATTTACTTTATTGAGTTATTGAATTGGGGTGTTTGAAATAAATGATAGGTAACAAAAATCTTACTCTAAGTCTTCTCTTTGTAACACCATGATCGGTAATCATAATGTGGCATCGTTGCAAAACTGACACTTCAAAACACCTCAAACAAACAAACAAACAAACAAAAAAATCCTAAACTTTGACAAAAATGTTTTTATGTCTTTAATAATGTCTAAATATATATCCAAATGTATAAAAAAATAAATAAATAAAAATAAAAAACAATTTACTACAACCAAGCAAATGAGTGGACCTCTGCAGCAATCTACTGGCGATAGTTGTAATTTCAGGTAATTGTAATAAAAATAAATAAATAAAATAAAATAAAATAAAATAAAAACATTCCAACAGATGGCAGCAATTTGCCCCTAATGCATGACACATTTTTCATATTTTCTCCATGAATGGAATTGAGGAATGTAGATCTTCACTGAAGTGAATGTAACATAAAATGTTCTTATTTTATATGAAAATTAATGGAGTAGTTTAGTAATTTAGAGGTAAATATATAAGTAAATGAAATAACTTTGTCATTATTTTTTTATTTTTTTATTAGTGAAGTTAGTGTTATTACATTTGTTTAAAAAGAAAAAAAATACATGATTACAGTACAAAATTGCATGTTTATTGTTTGGGGTGAAACTTGACCCCATATGTTAAGAGAATGCACCCGTAACGAACAGTAAAAGGGTTCAATGTGCGTAAGGGGACAACCTTCTCTCTTGTGTGCTCTCGGCATTAAAGAAATAGTTCACCCTAAAACAAAATTTCTGTTATTTACTCACCCTAATGTTATTCCAAACCCGTATGACTTTCTTTAGTGGCTTTAAGTTCCTAACATTCAGTCTAACATAATCTGTGTTCCACAGAACAAATGGTCATTCTGGTCTGGAAAACATGATGGTGACTAAATGATGACAGAATTTTTTATTTTTATTTCATGGGCACACTAACCCTTTAAAACGTTAAACACCATAAGGCACTAAAACAGACACTACTTATAAGCTTGACATCATTATATTATTTTAAAAATGAACACAATAAGCTAATATCAGCATCAGCGTGTTTTAACAAAGTTTATTATGTTATCTCAAGTATGAAAGAAACAAGAGAAGAGGAAAAAGCATAACAGTCAACAAGGAACATGAGATTCTTTATTTTGCTTTAGTTCAGTCTCACTATGAAAGAACTTGGAAAGCTCTTGAGTTTAAATCAAAGACAGACTACAAAAATGTTTTGTTCAATAGGGCATCAATCCTTGAATTAATCATAACAGTGAGACACCCCAGGAAAATAAGGGTTGAGCAGTGGTTGTCCTGAGTTAGAGACATATACCTCATGCAGGGAAAGATAAAACAAGTCTCACGGTCTGGAATGAAATAAGTCATTGCTGTGTGTTTGTACGAGATCCAATACGCTATACAAAGAGAATGTAAATGAACCTTGAATGTAATCAGCCTCAGCCTTGCATTTTCCAACTCTCACTCTTGCCCCCACAAACACACACAAGCATACACAGCAGTGTGTGAAGGAAGCACTGACTGTCGAGGCTGGGCAGTGTTTTTTCTCTTCTTGAAATACTTCAAAAGATACACACCAGCTAAAAGCACCTCACACTGATTGATAATTTATACAGTGCATCCGGAAAGTATTCACAGCGCTTCACTTTTTCCACATTTTGTTATGTTACAGCCTTATTCCAAAATGGATTAAATCCATTATTTTCCTCAAAATTCTACAAACAATACCCCATAATGACAGCATGAAAGAAGTTTGTTTGAAATCTTTGCAAATTTATTAAAAATAAAAAATGAAAAAAATCACATGTACATAAGTATTCACAGCCTTTGCCATAACACTCAATATTGAGCTCAGGTGCATCCTGTTTCCACTGATCATCCTTGAGATGTTTCTACAACTTGATTGGAGTCCACCTGTGGTAAATTCAGTTGATTGGACATGATTTGGAAAGGCACACAACTGTCTATATAAGGTCCCACAGTTAACAGTGCATGTCAGAGCACAAACCAAGCCATGAAGTCCAAGGAATTGTCTGTAGAACTCTGAGACAGGATTGTATCAAGGCACAGATCTGGGGAAGGGTACAGAAACATTTCTGCAGCATTGAAGGTCCCAATGAGCACAGTGGCCTCCATCATCCGTAAATGGAAGAAGTTTGGAACCACCAGGACTCTTCCTAGAGCTGGCCGCCTGGCCAAACTGAGCGATCGGTGGAGAAGGGCCTTAGTTAGGGAGGTGACCATGAACCCGATGGTCACTCTGACAGAGCTCCAGCATTTCTGTGTGGCGAGAGGAGAACCTTCCAGAAGAACAACCATCTCTGCAGCACTCCACCAATCAGGCCTGTATGGTAGAGTGGCCAGACGGAAGCCACTCCTCAGTAAAAGGCACATGACAGCCTGCCTGGAGTTTGTCAAAAGACACCTGAAGGACTCTCAGACCATGAGAAACAAAGATTGAACTCTTTGGCCTGAATGGCAAGCGTCATGTCTGGAGGAAACCAGGCACTGCTCATCACCTGGCCAATACCATCCCTACAGTGAAGCATGGTGGTGGCAGCATCATGCTGTGGGGATGTTTTTCAGTGGCAGGAACTGGGAGACTAGTCAGGAAAGATGAATGCAGCAATGTACAGAGACATCCTTGATGAAAACCTGCTCCAGAGCGCTCTGGACCTCAGACTGGGGTGACGGTTCATCTTCCAACAGGACAACGACTCTAAGCACACTGCCAAGATAACAAAGGAGTGGCTCCGGGACAACTCTGTGAATGTCCTTGAGTGGCCCAGCCAGAGCCCAGACTTGAACCCAACTGAACATCTCTGGAGAGATCTGAAAATGGCTGTGCACCGACGCTCCCCATCCAACCTGATGGAGCTTGAGAGGTCCTGCAAAGAAGAATGGGAGAAACTGCCCAAAAATAGGTGTGCCAAGCTTGTAGCATCATACTCAAATAGACTTGAGGCTGTAATTGGTGCCAAAGGTGCTTCAACTAAGTATTGAGCAAAGGCTGTGAATACTTATGTACATGTGGATTTTTTTTATTTTTTTATTTTTAATAAATTTGCAAAGATTTCAAACAGACTTCTTTCACGTTGTCATTATGGGGTATTGTTTGTAGAATTGAGGAAAATAATGAATTTAATCCATTTTGGAATAAGGCTGTAACATAAAATGTAGAAAAAGTGAAGCGCTGTGAATACTTTCCGGAAGCACTGTATGTCTCTGTGGAGGTCACACATAAATACAAAAGCAGAGAACACATAAAGGTCTGGTGGTTCAGTGAATTTCATGGTTGCTCTTTTAGCATTCAGTAAGCAAAGTTTATGGTATATGATATGCTAATGAGCTGTGCTGTGACAGAGTGCACAAGGAGAATCTTCAGTAATGCACATACAAACATGATCGGAGGTGTATTATTGCCTCTAATCTCCAGCACTGAGAAGCCTAGATGCTTGTAGTATGGAATGTTCTACTGATTTCCTGTAAAGCTGCTTTGAGACAATGTGTGTTGTGAAAAGTGATACACAAATATGACTTGACTTGTAAGTCTGTGTAGAGGGGAAACATACTGCAAAAAAAAAAAAAAAAAATTCAGAATTGTCAGGGCAAAAAACAATACCAAGTAATAATCTAATTAAAAATATATATTATTTATTATAATAAATTATATTAAGCAAATAAATCTGTCCAATTTGAATAAGATCAATTCATCTGCACCAGAATCAGAAAGAGCTTTACTGCTCCACATACAAGGATTTTTTCTTGGTGACAGAAGCTTCCAGTGCACAAACAATACAACAAGACAGAGATAATACAAAAATAAATAAAATAAATAATAAAAAAATAGAATAAGAAGCAAATAGAAATATAAGTATATACAGAAATACATAAGACAAAAATATACATATAGTATGTACAAATACAAATCTGTTATATACAGTGCAAGGGAATGTAATGCAGAAGAGGTAGGATATGTTAAATAATATTATTGACTAGGCTGTGTAATGCATGTAATTATAGTATAGTTTTAACTGTTCATGAGATGGATAGCCTGAGGGAAAAAACTGTTCTTGTGCCTGACTGTTCTGGAGATCAGTGCTCTGTAGTGTTGGCCAGAAGGCATCAGTTCAAAAAGGTAGTGGGCTGGGTGAGTGGGGTCCTAAGTGATTTTACCAGCCTTTTTTCTCACTCTGGAAGATACAGTTCTTGATGGCAGGGCAGGGGGCATTCAATAATTCACTCAGCAGTCCGAACTGTCCTTTGTAGTCTTCTGATATCTGATTTCGTAGCTGAACCAAACCAGACAGTTATTGAAGTGCAGAGGACAGACTCAATGAAAAACTGTATTAGCAGAAGAGTAGAACTAGATTAGCTGCACCTGTGGCAGGTTGAACTTCCTCAACTGGCGAAGGACGTCCAACCTCTGCTGGGCCTTTTTCACAGTGGAGTCAATGTGGGTCTCCCTCTTCAGGTCCTGTGATGGTAGTGCCTAGGAAGCTGAATGACTCCACTGCTGCCACAGTGCTGTTTAGAATGGTAAGTGGGGTCAATGTTGGGGTGTTTCTCCTAAAGTCCACAGTCATCTCCACTGTTTTGAGCATGTTGAGCTCCATGTTGTTATAACTGCACCAGTGAGCCAGCCATTCAACCTCCCTTCTGTATGCAGACTCATCCTCATTTTGGATGAGGTCGATGACAATAATGGTGTCTGCAAACTTCAGGAGCTTGACAGAGGGGTCCATGGCGGTGCAGTCGTTGGTATACAGGGAGAAGAGTAGTGGGGAGAGCACACATTCCTGGGGGGCACCAGTGCTGATTGTACAGGTGCTGGAAGTGAATTTCCCTAGTCTCACTAGCTGCTGCCTGTCCATCAGAAAGCTGGTGATCCACTGACAGACAGACATAGGAACAGAGAGCTGGGTTAATTTATTCCATAGGAGAGCTGGGATGATGGTGTTGAAAGCCGAACTGAAGTCCACAAAAAGGATCCCTAAATATGTCCCTGGTCTGTCGAGATGTTGCAGGATATGATGCAATCCCATGTTGACTGCATCATCCACAGACATGTTTGCTCTATAAGCAAATTGAAGGGGATCTAGAAAGGGTCCAGTGATGTTCTTCAGGTTGCAGGAGGTGTTGGTGTTTGTGTGAAGTGAAGGTCAGAGCGGGTGTGGGGTGTGAGACTGTGCTTTTCAAATCTACAGTGAAACACCTTCATGTTGTCAGCCAGTTGTTGGTTCCCTACAAATAAGCTCTTTAAATGTGAAAGCTGTGGGGTATGTGAAGCTTTATTAATAATGCAACATGGTTTTATGATATTTTTCAAGATAAACACACAAAAATCTTGGTTTTCAAACTCTCTTTGTGCTTCTATGCACTTTAAGACTCATAATTTTTCTTTGCACACAGTCAAGTAGTGTAGTCATAAGAGGCATAGAAGAGCACAAGCAAGTGGGAATGAGATACTGCATGTAAAACTATGATACTGCTAGTGGACATGTGTGTGACCATGAATCCAGGCTCCCAGAATCATCTGGGCTGAGAGAGAAACAAAATGTACTTTAGTCCATGTCCAGGTTCAGTTCGGTGCACAAATTAAGGTAGAAGAATGCATAGAAACCCAGGAGGAAGACCAGAACAGCCACAACGACCAATATGATGTCCTTCAACACAGAAAGAAAAACACCTGTTTACTTTTTCAGATTGATCCAACAGGAACTAAAATGAGTAACTCAATAAGTGTAAATAACTATCAATAAGAAACAATGGGGAGCAAAATCATCAAATTCACAATTACATTTAAACACTCCGAATAACATATTAAAACTGTAGCTAGATTGAGCTACTTGCTTTAAACAATGACTTCAGTGTTGTCAAATGTATACACAGGGTTGGGGAGTAACGGAATACAAGTAACTGGAATACGTATTTAAAATACAAAATATAAGTAACTGTATTCCACTACAGTTACAATTTAAATCATTGGTAATTAGAATACAGTTACATTCAAAAAGTATTTTGATTACTGAAGAGATTACTTTGCAGTTTATTGTCATTTGTTTCATTTAATATTTAGTCCTTTCAGATGGAAAACATTTATACATATAAATGATGCGATCCAAAGTGCATTTGAACAGCGGTGAAACACTTTATGATGTGTTACATTCATACGAGCAGACAGAGAAGTATGTTTGAAGTAAGTTTGGAGCAGAAGAAATAGAAATAAACCTTGTGTAAATTGTCAGCTTTACGCTAAGCTAAAATGCTATTTCTAGCCATTTTACACAATACCAGGCACGATCATATTTTTTTATCAAGAAAATTCACGTTGGATCATAATTTCTTATTTTCTAGTAAGACCTTTGATATTAGGGCAAAAATCTTATTCTTGATGATAATTTTTGTATTGTTTTCAATTTGATTGATCTTGTTTTAGAAACAACACTGCATAAGATATTTAGGTTTTTCAGAGGATGTATCTTTAACATGTGTATTTTGTCTTACTGTACTGACAGAGTTTTAATAGTCAAAACAAGTGAAAAAATCTACCAGTGCTGAAGAAGTAATCCAAAGTATATAGAAAACGTTACTGACCTTGAGTAATCTAACGGAATACGTTACAAATTACATTTTACAGCATGTATTCTGTAATCTGTAGTGGAATACATTTCAAAAGTATCCCTCCGAACCCTGTGTATACAGTACACTTATACAGCATTTTAAAAATACATATAAAAGGTCAATATAAAAAGCCAATTGCAACCAATTTTACTTCCGTTAGCTGACACATTTTAGAGTGAAACAAGATATTCGACATGAAAAAAGGTGGATGCATTCATTTGATCTGTTGCTAATTGATTACAGTGGGTGTTACATATCACAATATAGAAATAATGTGCATTAAGAAAGTAAATACGGTTCATATTCCAAGACTGAATGCACAGTTACAATGCCGTTTCCTAAACATCTGAAAATGAAACACTCTTTTATTAATTTCAAGCAAGACTGACCATAGACAGATTTAATAAACACCACAAATATTCAGCACATGTATATCAGTATATTTTGGGCTGTTTCTTTTCACCATTGCTGTGACACAAATAGATTTTGGCAGACACAGAGGGCTGAGAGAAAGTTAATCTCCCAGAAATGTCTTTGTTCTAATTAAGAGTTGTTGGGAGCTTAATACCCGAGCTAAATTGATGATGGCTGAAGGAGTGGTGTTCAACCATGAATTCGATTTAAAACAGTCATTTATTACCTTTTGTGCTAAATTACAATCCTCATTAACCCCTGTTTCATTATGAGCACTCGTGTATGTAACAAAGCAATTGTTCTTCATCATGATAATTCCTTATCAAACTTCCTAATCAAAACTCGCATGCTTGTGGGACTTTTTAGCCTCAACGTAACATTCAGAAGTTGATTTTTTTTTCCTGGGCATGATTTAAAATTAGAGAAAATTACAAGTATATATTGAAAGTTTTGAGGCTTTAAAAAATTCTCTTTTGAGATGTTGTTTTGTTTATGCCTCTTTTTTTTTTTTTTTTTTTTTTTTTGCATATTTGCCAAGTAACTTGTATAATCTGAAATGATACGAGGCAGGATCTGTGATAAAACAGAGCTTAAATCTTTTAAGCAAGACCGTAATACTTCAATTTGTTAAACAAAATGAAAATCTTACATCCCTCCATTCCCCCTCCCATGTTCATTCACACACAAACACATGCAGCATGCAAATCCACACAGAGCAAGCAGAGATAAGCCACCCAGCAAACAGGAGGCTAATAATAATTCTAGCAGATAAATTGTAAGGGGCTATTAACAGCCTTCACAACAGCCATGACTATCTGTGTACAAGCAGCGGTGGCAGTCATCAGTGTGTATGTCCTCATTAGCACTCGCTGCCCGCTGCATTTATCTTGTTCCAGCCAGACTGCAAATAGCTTAAGCCTCCCTTAATTGGAAAACTTTTAAATTTCCTGCACTTTAGTTTCATATATTACCAGAGGCTCATGTTGATTCATTTCTTTATTCAACTGTTTGGTGTTGAAGCCTAAGTGTCACTTTATCCAAAGGAAGCATTTGAATTGCTGAAAAAAATAAAAATAAAAAATAAAAAATAAAAAAACAAACATTTAGACCAGCCTAAGGTTTGGTGGTCTTAGGTTTAAGCTGGTCTTTCAGCCTGGCCAAGCTAGTTTTTAACTGGTCACCCAGCCTGTCCAGTTGAAATGTGCACAAAAAAGGAGAATTTTTAAATGAATATCCCGGTCTGTCTTTTCAATAAAATGGCAGTTGATAGTAACTCACTTTAAAGTAAAAAAAAAAAAAAAAAAAAAACACTCAAAAGAATCATAAAAGTATTCCATGTGACTCATGTGTCATATTCCAAGTATTCTGAAGCCAAACGATAGGTGTTGGTGAGAAACAACCTAAAATTTAAATAATTTTTCAGTGAAAATCTTGACGTCCATTGCACTTTCATGAGTGCTATGAGTAGGGCTGCACAAATAACTGTTAAATAATCAAGATTAAAGTTACTGCTGCCACAATTAACTAATTATGAAAACAGTCAATTATAGCAACATGTTCCCCACAGTTTTTCACTAAATTAACACAAGGGAGAGTTAAATGTAATCATTTTCATTGATTTGCACATTTATGCTTATATTTAACATACAATCATATATGGAATCTGACGAGTTTGTGAACTTGAAAAACCTTGAAGTGGCCGATTAAAAATCTTACCTGTGCCAGAAGAAACCCTGCTTCCCTGTGTCTACTTCCTTCCTGCTGTTGAGTTGTCTCACACATTGCAATTGCAGTCATGTTTATTTCACCTTCACCAGGAGCTCTTGTTATGAAATGGAAAGTACAATGTTTGTTTGACAGTTATGACTTTCACATCTTGTGAACCGCTGTCAAACTCTCTGTGAGTGGTGGTGTAGTGGACTAAAGCACTGAACTGGTAAACAGAAGGTTGTTGGTTCAATCCCCATAGCCACCACCATTGTGTCCTTGAGCAAGGCACTTAACTCCAGGTTGCTCCAGGGGGATTGTCCCTGTAATAAGGGCACTGTAAGTTGCTTTGGATAAAAGTGTCTGCCAAATGCATAAATGTAAATGTAGTCTATTTACTCATGTCCAAAGCAGAAATAAAGTAATTCAGGAACACATTTCTCCACTTGTTTCTGATGTGTAGTTGACAAAAATATGGCATGCAGTTGATCCACCCAAAATAAGTGTTCTTATGTAAATTTAACAAATCAAAATGAATCGCAATTAAAATATCAAAGGAAATTGTAAACTGTTATATATATATATATATATATATATATATATATAGACACTGTGTATATATATATATGACCGTTCAGCCTCTAAGAGAGAAGCTTGTTCACAGTGGCCTGCGGGTCATATGGGGTTGGAACAACATGAGGGTGAGTAAATTATGACAAACTTTGAGTAATCTATTCCTTTAAACTGGTTTAAATTGCTTGTTTCAGCAGTGGCAGCCAGTGACAATGAGAGTGACAACAGTCAACATTTAAAAAAAATTAGCAGTTTTACAAGAAGGTCTTCCGATACATTGAGTAAAAATCCATGAATATGTTGTCTCACAGATGTGGTCTCACTTTCCTTTATGAGAAAAAGGCATAGTAAGTCCAGAGCAGGCTATCTGAAAATGAAATTGGCAGATGAGTGTGTATGTGTGTGTGAGCAACGAGAGGGGACCTTGTTGTCTTGAGGAAGCTAATAATTCAGCGGCCTACGCTTCAGTCTCCCACATTCTGATGGAAAATGCTGGAATATTCCCAACAGCATCATGTGGCTCTCGGCAGCAGCTGAGGCATTTTGGAAGTGAGCTCCTATTCATCTGGCAACAGGCCACTGTCTTTCTCTCACACACACCGACATCGCCTCGTGTCCTTGTATGAATTCTCACGGTCTTCTAGTTTCACAGAATTCTCTGGTATTTTCTCATTCAACTCTGCGTTCATAACTTTGGCCCTCACTGAACCTGGTCAGGTGTGGTATGGCACACCAACATCACTTTCCAACAAAAACAAGCTAAAGAGCGATTTTCCCTGTGTGTTAAGTTGTTGTGTAGTTATCTCAGGCCGACCCAGGCGTGCTGTAATACCTCACCCCTCTGCTGGCTGGTCTGCTGTGGTGTCTTTGTAGAGAGAAGTGTGTGTGTGGCATAAATTTGTAAGTTTCACTAACAGTCTGTCATAAAACACAGAGGTGTGAATGGGACCCATAAACACAGTTCACAGACAATGGGAGATGTAGTTGTGTGGCCACATACACACACATATAATGTTAAGTATTCTTTTATAAGGAAATATATATGGTGCTGACAGATTTGTGTTTCAATCTAGGAGTCCAAATCTACCACAACATGCTCTGAGTGTTTAGTAATAAACATTTGTCATATATCCGAAAAAAAGTACTGCGATGGTACTTTGCATGATACAGTGGTTGTATCAGATGGTAATACCATAGTACTTTGATATATACCATGGTACTGAATGATTACCACATTTATGTACCATGGTACTGTATTTGAATGGGTCTCCACCATCAAAGAATGTCATGGCATTATCATGGTACACACAGTGTGCGTGATGCCAAATTTTGTCATCGGCACAGTATGTGCATTGTGTCCGCATACAGCCTAGTATTTCTAGACACACGGACAGTCCACGTATTAATGTGTCATTGATGTTTGTGCTTTCCGTTGATTGTACTAAAGAGTATAACAAAGAAGTCGTAGTGTGCATGCATTGAACGCATTCATATGGGTCAAAAGAGCATACTTTAAAAAGGCTAAAGTGTTCGACCGTGCACGACACATAGCGGTACACAGAAAAACGAAATACACCCTAGCCTTCATACCAACACATCCAAATAAAACACACCATGATACATTTTTGGAAGCGCAGAACCTTAGATAAAAATCAGTGGTAATGATTTTTTTAAGCAATGGAATGTACTGAAGAGTGAAATGGTTAAAGTTGGCCGGTGGGCTGTCAATATTCAGCTCCAGGGGTGGCGAGTTGGCACAGATTTTTTCAGGCCAGTCGCCCCACACAGCTGAGGCCGCCAGCACTTCTACTTTATGCCAGGTGATGCCATTCGTTCAGCTAGGCACCAGGGAGCCAAGCAGTGCCCACAGCAGGTGGCCAGGTGCCCGCTGCCTCCCCAAGCCGGCAGGCAACATCCCAGCAAACCAACTGGCCACCGTGAGGAGAACAGCAGACTGCACAGGCTGCCAACTCGCCCGGGCCTGCTGCACTGGCCCCAGGACAGCCTGAACCTCAGCCGCAACCTGCTCTCCGGGGCTTCTACCCAACACAACACTCACAGCTGGGGACCAAAGTAGAAAGCGGTGCAAAACAACATAAAAACAGAGGGTTGTGTGCAATCTCTTCTCAAAGCTGTGCACTTCTGATGTTGCTCACCAGATGACAGAAAAAATTATTTGCAGAAGGCAGACAAAGCAAGAGATTTCTTGAATCAGAGCAAAATGAATGGAGTGTTTTAAGCCTATCTGAATGTCCATTGATTTGCAGTATAAAACTAAGGCTGTGAAAAATATTGTGTGGAAATGTGTGTACTTCATTTGTTTTTTTCAATAAAATTTTTTATTAATTCATAAACTTAACACAAAGAAAAAACCACAACATATACAGGTGCATCTCAATAAATTAGAATGTCGTGGAAAAGTTCATTTATTTCAGTAATTCAACTCAAATTGTGAAACTCGTGTATTAAATAAATTCAATGCACACAGACTGAAGTAGTTTAAGTTCTTTTAATTGTGATGATTTTGGCTCACATTTAACAAAAACCCACCAATTCACTATCTCAAAAAATTAGAATATGGTGACATGCCAATCAGCTAATCAACTCAAAACACTTGCAAAGGTTTCCTGAGCCTTCAAAATGGTCTCTCAGTTTGGTTCACTAGGCTACACAATCATGGGGAAGACTGCTGATCTGACAGTTGTCCAGAAGACAATCATTGACACCCTTCACAAGGAGGGTAAGCCACAAACATTCATTGCCAAAGAAGCTGGCTGTTCACAGAGTGCTGTATCCAAGCATGTTAACAGAAAGTTGAGTGGAAGGAAAAAGTGTGGAAGAAAAAGATGCACAACCAACCGAGAGAACCGCAGCCTTATGATTGTCAAGCAAAATCGATTCAAGAATTTGGGTGAACTCCACAAGGAATGGACTGAGGCTGGGGTCAAGGCATCAAGAGCCACCACACACAGACATGTCAAGGAGTTTGGCTACAGTTGTCGTATTCCTCTTGTTAAGCCACTCCTGAACCACAGACAACGTCAGAGGCGTCTTACCTGGGTTAAGGAGAAGAAGAACTGGACTGTTGCCCGGTGGTCCAAAGTCCTCTTTTCAGATGAGAGCAAGTTTTGTATTTCATTTGGAAACCAAGGTCCTAGAGTCTGGAGGAAGGGTGGAGAAGCTCATAGCCCAAGTTGCTTGAAGTCCAGTGTTAAGTTTCCACAGTCTGTGATGATTTGAGGTGCAATGTCATCTGCTGGTGTTGGTCCATTGTGTTTTTTGAAAACCAAAGTCACTGCACCCGTTTACCAAGAAATTTTGGAGCACTTCATGCTTCCTTCTGCTGACCAGCTTTTTAAAGATGCTGATTTCATTTTCCAGCAGGATTTGGCACCTGCCCACACTGCCAAAAGCACCAAAAGTTGGTTAAATGACCATGGTGTTGGTGTGCTTGACTGGCCAGCAAACTCACCAGACCTGAACCCCATAGAGAATCTATGGGGTATTGTCAAGAGGAAAATGAGAAACAAGAGACCAAAAAATACAGACGAGCTGAAGGCCACTGTCAAAGAAACCTGGGCTTCCATACCACCTCAGCAGTGCCACAAACTGATCACCTCCATGCCACGCCGAATTGAGGCAGTAATTAAAGCAAAAGGAGCCCCTACCAAGTATTGAGTACATATACAGTAAATGAACATACTTTCCAGAAGGCCAACAATTCACAAAAATGTTTTTTTTATTGGTCTTATGATGTATTCTAATTTTTTGAGATAGTGAATTGGTGGGTTTTTGTTAAATGTGAGCCAAAATCGTCACAATTAAAAGAACCAAAGACTTAAACTACTTCAGTCTGTGTGCATTTAATTTATTTAATACACGAGTTTCACAATTTGAGCTGAATTACTGAAATAAATGAACTTTTCCACGACATTCTAATTTATTGAGATGCACCTGTATATATATAATGAATCAAACACATTTAACATCAAACCCCCACTATAATATAAATTGCTTGAAATAAGAGAGGGGGACATCTACAGGGAGAGACTGTAACAGGTAGTTACATTTTGAAATACAATTCATTTTAATACCATTAACCTTCCCAATCATAGATAAATGTAATGAAGCCCGCCTGCCCACATCACTCAAAAACCTTTTTATTAAGGGATCAAAATTAACTCTAACTAAATCAGATACATTTGCTGGGAATAAAATGCCCAAATACTTAATGCCCTGTTTGGGCCACTGGAAGGTGCCCGGCTGAAAAGCCGTTACTGAGCAGTACGCTGTCAGAGCCAAATCTTCGGATTTAGACCACTTGACTCTGTATCCTGAGAACTTAGAAAAGGAATTAATAATTCTTTGGAGGCAAGGCGTAGATCTAGTAGGGTCGGAGACAAATAATAAAATATCATCTGCATAAAGCAAAAGCTTATGCGCCACACCTCCCGCCGCCACCACCCCTGGAAAAACATCTTCCCTTCTTATCGCGGCTGCCAATGGTTCCAGGGCAAGACAGAACAATAATGAGGAAAGATTTACCTATCCAGAGTAAAATAATCTGAAATTAATCCATTTGTTTGTACCACCGCTACCGGATGTCAATAAAGTAACTTAATCCATCCAATAAAAGTATTCCCGAACCCATATATTTCTGAAATCTTAAAAAGATAAACCCATTCTACCATATCAAACGCCTTTTCAGCATCAAGTGAGATGGCTGCGACCAGAGTCTGATCATTTGCCACTGACCACATAATATTGATGAGACAACTAATGTTGTCAGAAGAGCTGTGGCCCTGAAAAAAACCACCTGATCTACATGTGTAAGAGATGTCATAACTTTACTTAATCGGTTAGCCAAAATTTTTGACAATATTTTAACGTCTAGATGGATCAGGGAAATTTCATACAAAGGTGTACACTACAGTCTTCAAAGACAAAGGACAACTGGCTCTAACAAGGACAGAAAGAGATGTGGAAGGCCAGATGTACAACTAAACAAGAGGATAAGTACATCAGAGTATCTAGTTTGAGAAATAGATGCCTCACATGTACTCAGCTGACAGCTTCATTGAATTCTACCCGCTCAACACCAGTTTCATGTACAACAGTAAAGAGAAGACTCAGGGGTGCAGGCCTTATGGGAAGAAATGCAAAGAAAAAGCCACTTTTGAAACAGAAAAACAAAAAGAAAAGGTTAGAGTGGGCAAAGAAACACAGACATTGGACAACAGATAATTGGAAAAGAGTGTTATGGATCTTAACCCCATTGAGCTTTTGTGGGATCAGCTAGACTGTGAGGTGCTTGAGAATCGCCCGACAAGACAGCCACATCTATGGCAAATTCTACAGGAAGTGTGGGGTAAAATGTCACCTGAATATCTGGACAAACTGACAGCTAGAATGCCAAAGATCTGCAAAGCTGTCATTGCTGTACATGTAGGATTTTTTGATGAGACCTCTTTGAAGAAGTTTAAGAAGTTCTGAAATTTTTTTCAAATTGTAATAGTAATTTTTCACGTTATTAATGTCCTGACTATACATTGTGATCAGCCGAGTGCCGTGTTGGTGAAATAAAGTACCAATTTCTTTCCATAAGAGCAAAATCTGTACATTACTCCAAACTTTTGGCAGCCAGTGTATTGTATATTCAGACAAAATTTACAACTATATATTCATATATATAAATATAAATTAATATTCCCATAGATAGATAGATAGATAGATAGATAGATAGATAGATTTTATTTAATTATTTCCTGTTTGACCACCCATAATATATACTGTATGTTTCTACTCATGTGGATGTATTCAAGGTTTTGCACAGCAACAAATGTAATTTAGAGGGAACATTGTTTGTGTGTGAGTTTCAGTGAGTTCAATGAGGAATGGTCATGGATTGGGAGTCAACTGCCAAGCTTGCACGGCCAGAGAAAATGGTAGTAAAACAAGTGGTAAAAGTCTGAGTCAACTCCACAGAAAAAGTAAAGCCAAGGAGACACACCACAGAGAAGCTGACAGCAAAGCACCCAGAACAAAACTCAAGTGTGGAGCTCAGGGGTCCATTCACTCACACCTCGAACCAGAACAAACAAATCACGGTCCATGTTCCTCAGAAACTTGCCAAGCCAATGACCAAATCTTCATCAGTATGCAATAAAATATATTGCTAACAGAATGAGAGGACATTGCTTTAAGCAATAACAAATATTTTAACCTATGAGCTCATAGTCTTCACACATACCTGTGGAAAGAAATGTATTCAGTCCCAAATAAACATTTAAAATCATTTAAAGGACAAAAAGGTGTACCACCGGTAA
The DNA here is from genome assembly GCF_019703515.2 of Myxocyprinus asiaticus. Taxonomy (NCBI): domain Eukaryota; kingdom Metazoa; phylum Chordata; class Actinopteri; order Cypriniformes; family Catostomidae; genus Myxocyprinus; species Myxocyprinus asiaticus. Next base: position 27,219,304 of record NC_059373.1, read on the forward strand.
ATCATTTTCTCCAAATTAAGCCTCAGTAATTGGTTAAAAGGCTAATGAGATTTAAAAGAATTGTTATGAGGACTTGGCTTTCTATACAAAAACAGTTTAGTTGTTAAGACTAGCTAACTGTAAAGGGGTTATAGGGAAAGGAAGAGGCGAGAACCGGCTTGACAACTTAAATAATAGTTTAATAATAAACTTAAACAAAAACACACAAACATAAACACATGCAGGGCAGCTGCCCATAGTTCTCTCTCTCGAACGGCCGTCCCCGGTCGCCTTTATCCCTCCCTCACCTCATCAGGCTGTTTGGGGTCCGGGCGTGCGTCATTCTGGCCCGGCCCTGCCCTCCTCCGCCCCACACTCCTCCGTGCGTTGCCTCAGGCCGGGGAGGCCCCGGCATGATGTACATCCCCCCCCCCCCCCGATGCGTGCCTTGCGCCCCGCCTGCCGGCGGATCATCCCTGCCTTTTTCGACCTGGGAGGAGACAGGAGGGGAAAAACCAACAACACAAACAAAAACAAAAAACAGGCGAGGGAAAGGCAAACACGGAGTGACAGCGAGAGAGAGAGAGAGGAGAGAGAGAAAAAAGAAACTCACTCACCGGTTCTCTGATGCGCCGTCACGTGGTCCTCGATCACTCCTCCATGCTCTCAGGCAGAGGACAGCCGCTCCTCCCCGGGTGGACCGGAGTCAAACCTCCGACCCACAGTGGACAGAACGCCCCTCCGCGATTCTGGCAACCCGTGGGGACACTCCTCCACCCCTGGCAGTGGCCCTACCGCTCCAGGCGGTCGGGGAGTCGATTCCCTCCTCCCCTCGTGGACGGCGGTCTTCTCTCAACCCCTCCGCATTTTCTGGTTGCCGGCAAGGCACTCCTCCGCCCCTGGCAGCGGCTCCATCGCTCCAGGCAGTCGGGCGGCCAATCCCCTCGTCCGGGCGATTGGGCTACTCCGTCCCCCAGCGGATGGCAGTGGCACTGCCCTGGGTGGACGGCAGTGTCGAGGACTCTACGATGGTCATCCCTCTTCCCTCCCAGGTTTCGGAACCAGTGTAACACATCAATGGAAAGGAGGAGGCGAGAACCGGCTTGATAATATAAATAATAGTTTAATTATAAACTGAACCAAAAAGACAAACACACACAGGTGTCAGACAGCTGTCCGTAACTCTCTCTCTCTCTCTGGTCTGCTGGCTATGTGGCTCTTTTATGCCACTCTCCCCGTGCTTACTGTAATTAGAGACAGGTGTTAGACATAATTTAGCTCAGGTGCAAGCGCCCTTACCGCTTTCGCTCTCTCCGGACGGACGCTTGACCACGCCCCCACTGCCACACTAACCTTCAGCCTTCAAATTTAATTTCCTTATACCAAACTTAGCCCAATGCAAACACATACAAAGTTTTAGGAAAGTTGTATTCAGCTGTGCAACTATCCCCAGTGTTTCTACATTGTCCACTTGACTGTGAAAATATTGCAATTCATGAATTATACATTTGTTAGATCATAGTTGTTGTCAGGGTGAGGTGTTAGTACTGCTGCTAGTTGTAGTGTGCACATTGTGTGAGTTTTGGACTTTATGAAAAGAGAGAAAATAAAAATCATATACCAGTAGCACAATGCATTATCATGCCAAAATCCCAAAAACACAACAAACAATAACCTCATGGCCACTCTATAAACCTTCAGCATTTTATTCACAATCTTTACAGACCTGATAGGACCGAACAGAGAATCTTTATATGTCCTAAAGCTGTAAAACATCTTAAACTGCCTGCTAAACGATCAAGATCTGTGATTAATTATTAAAAAAAATACATAATAACATCTACAAAACAAGAAAAGCACACTGATATATAAATGTTATATTTTCTTAAGAAAATTAAAGTGGTGCTTCCTTGATTTTTTGCAATTACTAAGGTGTTCTGAGTGTTTATTAGAGCGTAGCTCTGTGATTGAAAGGGTGTTCTGGGAAGTTGCTATGCCATTGCTCAGGTGTTCTGGGTGGTTGCTAGGTGGTTCTTACCAGTGTCAGAAATTAACTTTTACATTATGGGGCAAAATTTGCCACTGGATTTGGTTTTGGGGGCATTTATTTTTTACCTTTATGGGGCTTTTTATATACTGTATACACACACACACACCCACGCACAAACATTATATATATATATATATATATATATATAGGTGCATCTCAATAAATTAGAATGTCGTGGAAAAGTTCATTTATTTCAGTAATTCAACTCAAATTGTGAAACTCGTGTATTAAATAAATTCAATGCACACAGACTGAAGTAGTTTAAGTCTTTGGTTCTTTTAATTGTGATGATTTTGGCTCACTTTTAACAAAAACCCACCAATTCACTATCTCAAAAAATTAGAATACATCATAAGAAAAAACATTTTTAGTGAATTGTTGGCCTTCTGGAAAGTATGTTCATTTACTGTATATGTACTCAATACTTGGTAGGGGCTCCTTTTGCTTTAATTACTGCCTCAATTTGGCGTGGCATGGAGGTGATCAGTTTGTGGCACTGCCGAGGTGGTTTGGAAGACCCAGGTTTCTTTGACAGTGGCCTTCAGCTCATCTGCATTTTTTGGTCTCTTGTTTCTCATTTTCCTCTTGACAATACCCCATAGATTCTCTATGGGGTTCAGGTCTGGTGAGTTTGCTGGCCAGTCAAGCACACCAACACCATGGTCATTTAACCAACTTTTGGTGCTTTTGGCAGTGTGGGCAGGTGCCAAATCCTGCTGGAAAATGAAATCAGCATCTTTAAAAAGCTGGTCAGCAGAAGGAAGCATGAAGTGCTCCAAAATTTCTTGGTAAACGGGTGCAGTGACTTTGGTTTTCAAAAAACACAATGGACCAACACCAGCAGATGACATTGCACCCCAAATCGTCACAGACTGTGGAAACTTAACACTGGACTTCAAGCAACTTGGGCTATGAACTTCTCCACCCTTCCTCCAGACTCTAGGACCTTGGTTTCCAAATGAAATACAAAACTTGCTCTCATCTGAAAAGAGGACTTTGGACCACTGGGCAACAATCCAGTTCTTCTTCTCCTTAGCCCAGGTAAGACGCCTCTGACGTTGTCTGTGGTTCAGGAGTGGCTTAACAAGAGGAATACGACAACTGTAGCCAAATTCCTTGACACGTCTGTGTGTGGTGGCTCTTGATGCCTTGACCCCAGCCTCAGTCCATTCCTTGTGAAGTTCACCCACATTTTTGAATCGATTTTGCTTGACAATCCTCATAAGGCTGCGGTTCTCTCGGTTGGTTGTGCATCTTTTTCTTCCACACTTTTTCCTTCCACTCAACTTTCTGTTAACATGCTTGGATACAGCACTCTGTGAACAGCCAGCTTCTTTGGCAATGAATGTTTGTGGCTTACCCTCCTTGTGAAGGGTGTCAATGATTGTCTTCTGGACAACTGTCAGATCAGCAGTCTTCCCCATGATTGTGTAGCCTAGTGAACCAAACTGAGAGACCATTTTGAAGGCTCAGGAAACCTTTGCAGGTGTTTTGAGTTGATTAGCTGATTGGCATGTCAAAATATTCTAATTTTTTGAGATAGTGAATTGGTGGGTTTTTGTTAAATGTGAGCCAAAATCATCACAATTAAAAGAACCAAAGACTTAAACTACTTCAGTCTGTGTGCATTGAATTTATTTAATACACGAGTTTCACAATTTGAGTTGAATTACTGAAATAAATGAACTTTTCCACGACATTCTAATTTATTGAGATGCACCTGTATATATACACACAGTTGTCAAAAGTCTACATACACTTGTAAAAAACATGTATATCATGGCAGTCTTGAGTTTCCAATGATTTCTACAACTCTTATTTTTCTGTGATGTAATGATTGGAACAAATATGCCTTTGCCTTTTTTTTTTTAATAATTTATTATGTGTCTTCTGGAAATATGACAAAATCTGCTGGGTCAAAAATATACATACAGCAACTTGAATTATCAATTTTGGTGACGTAGAAAGTTGTTTCAATCAAATTTGTTTTGTGGCATGGCCTCTTAACTCCTTGTGAGTGATTATGATTGACTGCAGCTGGTGACTTCTCTGAGCCCATTTAAAAAGGGCTGGTTTGATACATTCATTAGACTCAGTCAGAAATGCTACAATGGGAAAGTTTAAGGAGCTCTGAATAGATCTGAAAAAAATGGATCATTGACTTGAACAAGCCAGGAAAGTCACTTGGAGCCATTTCAAAGCAGATACAGGTCCCAAGATCAACTGTGTGTAACAAGCGTTAGTGAGAACAAACAGATCCAAGCGCAGAGGAACAGATCAAAGGATTTATTAGCAGCAATAATGAGCAGTCACAGGGTTGAGGAACAGATTCTTAGAATCCTCCGCTGAAGCTCAGTGAGGTGCAGAACAACGCCCAACAAAGATGGGCGATCTTAACTCCCGACACACGGACAGAGACAAGGTGCCCTCCGTGGAAGTCCAGCTGACACGCAGCAAAACTGGAGGACAACCACACACCCAACACATGGGAAACCAACAGATACATGAGACAGGACCAATTAGGCAGAGAGAGTGAGGTTAGTAATCAACATCAAACAACAATTCTCAAAACTCTGTCAACACTGAGCAACATTAAACATTCAACGTCTAACTACATTTAACATTAAACAATTCAGCGAAGGACATGACACACAAGGGGATTAAAATAGACATGATCACACAAGGGACAGGTGCTGCTCACAGCTGAAAGTTGGCATGATCAGCGTTACCATGGAAGCAATCAGGGTTCCCATGGAAACGCAGATTCCGCATGCCAGCGGCACCTGAAACACATAATGGCAAAAATATCAACATGCTTGGAACAAAATAAACAGGGAAAGATGATGCCATGATCCTCATCAGACACACCCCAACCTGACAAGGTGACAGGTCCGTGACATCATCGGAGAGCGCACAGCGGTAACTCGCGCACGGTGGTAACCAACAACCGGACCCGTGCGCTCACACAAAGAACGTACACGAAACACAAGACAAACAGGGGACAATGATGCCACGATCCTCATCATACAGAAGCCCAACCTGACAAGTTGACAGGACCGTGACACTGTGCAAACAATTGTTTATAAGTAAAAAGTGTATGGCATAGTTGTGTCACTGCCACTCTCAGGAAGAAAACGCAAGCTATCACCTGCTGCTGAGAGAAAATTGGTCAGGATAGAAGCTGCTGGAACACAGGTGTCAGTGTCCACAGTCAAGCGTGCAAGAAGGAAGCCCTTTCTCCAGAAGCAGCACCTTAACGCTTGACTGAAATTTGCTGCTGATCACTTGGACAAAGAAAAGGCCTAATGGAGGAAATTCTGTGGTCAGATTAAACAAAAATTTAGCTATTTAGCCACAATGACCAGAAATATGTTTGGAGGGGAGAAGGTGAGGCTTTTAAACCGAAGAACACCAAACCTACCGTCAAGCATGGTGGTGGTAGTATTATGCTCTGGGGCTGTTTTGCTGCCAGTGGAAATTGGATTACCTCCAAATTCTTAAGGAAAACCTAACATCATCAGCCAGAAAGTTGGGTCTTGGATGCAGTTGAGTGTTCCGACAGGACAATGACCCCAAACACACATCAAATTGCACCAATTCTGTCAAGAGGAGTGGTCAAAGATTCAACCAGAAGCTTGTGGATGGCTACCAAAAGCACCTAATTGCGGTGAAAATGGCTAAGGGACATATAACCAAATATTAGCATTGCTATATGTATATATTTGACCCAACATATTTAGTCACATTTTCAGAAGTCCCCTAATAAATTCATAAAATAACCAAAATGAATGAATGTTTTTGTGACAAAACAGAAAAATAAGAGATGTAGAAATAATATTGTAACATAACCACTTAAAACATATATATATATATATATATATATATATATATATATATAGCCTTCCTAAATTTCTGATCCTGGTTTTCAATCCCAAAAGTTTGTTCAATCCCTAACTCCAAGTATAAGCAGTAGTAATAGTGCTACTTGCCTTAGCAAGCACAACAAATAAATGGAAATCATACAAAGATGGCGAAAAAGGGAATTTTTTCCTGGATACTCAAACTCTAGATTATTATTCTAGAGTGACAGCTGAGAGAAAGAGAAAAATATGGAGAACCAAACAGAGATGGAGAGGGACAAAGAGAGCTACTCCTCTGAGAATCTACCAGCACTTCTCTGCCACATCAATTGCTCTAAGTTTGGAGAGGTGTGATGAATAATGTGTGAGTGTGGTTTGGCAGATGAGGGAGAAAGGGATCAGTTGGGATCGAGAGGAAGGTAAAGAGAATGAAAGACAGCCGTCTCACCCTAATTCCCGGAGCGCTCCTCTTTGCCTCCGCCTTCAGTCGAGTGGCTCGCAGTGCCGGCTTGGTTTTCTTGTAATCCTGTTTTCCTGAGAGATAATGGAGCACACGGGTCATTTCTGCCATCACATTTTCAGTTACATTTGCATTTTGAGTTCATTTAAGAACCTAATAATGTTTTAATTAAACAAATGCATTTGAAATGTGAAAAGTGTGGTATTAGGAATCATTAAACAAATGTATTTTGCTGAAACATTCTTTGATGGCCTTAATGTATTTGCCTGTTTTAACCACTTAATTTGAGCCTGTTAAACTTCAGCATAACATGTAGGGAACTGCGTAGAATACTTTACTCAACTTGTGTGACAAATGAATCATTTTTATCATATCTTTCTTGATTCATTAATTGATATTTTGATCAAACAACTTTTTTTTTTTTTTACTCAAAATTGGATTTAAAATCCAAAATAAACATTGTTATTTCTGAGATGATGAAGATGTAACAAGAATGTAGCATACTACTGTCTGAAACATCGTTGCATAATGTGTACTGTTTCACTTTTTTTTTTTTAAATAGTAGGCAGTATACAGTATATACTGTTAATGCATTATTTGCATTAACCAGTATGCTAGTATTCCATTCTTAACACAGCCAGTCGTTAGAAACAAACAGACGAAGGAAGCGAAAAGAGAGAAGTGGGAAGGCAACAGCTTGGTGGGAAAAGGAGGAGGCTGTACTTAGTGGATATAGCAGTCCTGGGTCAAACTCAAGGTCTCCGCAAGAGCTGTTGACACACAGGGGGCGTTTAAAGTGCAACTCCTGCCTCATTACGACTTATTTACATGGAGCAGGGGAAAGAGAGAGTGTCCTTACCCATCTTTACCCATAGGCTGCAAGACTGAGTACTCTCAGATGCTGAAGCTAGACACTGACCCCTCCCTAGGGACCCAAAGGTCTCTCCTGCATTATGGTGCACCTTCTGTGTGCGCAAAGCAGGACTGCAAGATGCCATTATCAGAGGTAAACATCCTGCTATTCTGTTCCAGTGCTGAATGGTGTTAGTTGAAGCTGGGTGGCAACAGACTGGGTTGTTAAATCATGAACACAATGCTTGTTGGCATTTTGATTTTGGATTTTGGAGTTCTTAGCTTGGTCTCTGTGGGATGGGACTTCAGAGCATTAATGCCAATCTCTTGAGCAAAATACTAAGGTGAATTCCATCTTTTCTGTTTAACAGAGAAATATTGTTTAAAAAAAAAAAAATGGTTCTCAACTTGAAAAACTCTTGAAAATACTCTTTGTTTTTAAAACAGCATTCTGAATATGCCCCCCTTTTGACATTGGTCAAACAAAGAGATAGTCCTGCCCCCAATTCACACCATTGGTTCACCCTAAAGACGGGTCGCTCAAAACAAACAGAGGAATTTTCAGTTTTACAGTTTTCAAGAAAATGAACCTATGAATGACAAGCTTATAGTTGTCTATGCATTTTAAGCTTGAATAGGAGAACATATTTTACCACAGAAAAGGTTGCATATTTCAGCTTTAATGCAAATGATAAAATTCAACAAACACAAAATCATGCCTAATTAGGATAGCAAAATACTTCCCAAATCTTTTGCCATTGTTGTCAAAGGCCATGTATCCAATCAAACTCTAGGTATTTACCGCAAATGCATCACATGGTAGGAGGAAGTCAAATTAGAAAAAAACTGGCAACTTAGGCAGGATTCTTGAAGTCTCCTCAACACCAAAAACCATTAACAGTACAGTTTCTCCTATACTGACTAATCCCCCAGCGTGAGTGCTTTATTGCTTTAATGGACAGATTAAATATTACCAAACATATAATGTGATTTCAAGATGTTTATAATGATTGATTATGAAAGATAAGATGCCATTGTGAACGTGATTGCCAGGTATGCACGTCGCAGTGTTGTTACATTGCAATGCAGCATGCGATTCTGAGTTCGTCAAGCATAGAAGATTCTAAAAACCTAGCCCTTCCACTTTCCTGGCCCTGGAAGTAATGAGTGGCAGATGGAATTGGAGAAGGCTCAAATAGACTTATACTATATATTCTTTGACTGACATCAGAAAACATCGCTGCAGCGCTGCATCAAAATAGTCAGCTCAGATGGTAAGTAATTTATATTTTAATTTTTTACTTATTTGAATGAATTTAACATAAAAAACAAAGATATTGTGGTTCTGAAAAGACTACTGAGCAGCTGATTCATTATGACAACCGCTTCAGTCCCTCTCCGCTGGTAAAGAGCAACATTATCACACCGATTTGATCGTATGTCCGAAGGGGTTAACTACATAACGTGGAAAAACAACTAAATAAAAAAAAACACAATAATAAGAGTTACACCGGAGTTCACCCCGGTGTAAATAGCATCTGTTACACAGTACAGCTACGCAACGTGAAAAAAAATAAAAAAATAAAACCAATAATAACAGTGTGCACCCCAGTGTAAATAGCATCTGCTACACAGTACAGCTATTTGCATCCCAACAGTCTGGTGGAACCACAGAAATATATGACAGACTAAACAATAAGTGTCGCTGCAGTAGCGTGGGGTGTAAAGACAGTGTGAATGTGTACCGTTGTCCTATCGTCCACGGTTCGAATCCTCATTTTGTCCCACTCTTTTTCCCATCTGATTTCCTGTTTCCACTCTTAATATTTCCTTTAATACTATTTAAAATAATAGATACAAATTAATATAAATGTTGATTTCAGCACAGTGATTTTCTCACGGTGAATGTCGATAAGTGCAGAGAAGGGTTTGTTCTGGAGGGTCTGTCGATCGCACTCGTCCCCGTGGCTCATCATCGCTTGTGTGTAGATTGCATCACTGTATTACTAATATTGTAGTAACCATGTTTTTTGTTTTTTTTGTTTTTTGTTTTTGTTGGCATAAACCATTGTTTGGTAACACTTTCAGTGAAGCCCATATTTATAATGCATTGTAAAGTCATAATAATGCACTAGTAATGTCTCATAATACACCTTATAATATGTTATAACTTTTCATAAATAATTGTAACCACAATTATAATACTTACCTATTTATAGTTATACCTTAAAGTATAATAAATTATAACACCAGCAACATCATAGTTTTCCGAATGTCAAGGGCTATGTAGGAAGTATTGTTTGCCAAAGTCGGACCTTTTGTTGGGCCAGTCACATCAGCTCCACACCCATACCAACCAACAAGCATAATGCCATCATGCTTTATATGCACAAATGGTCAAAACATATCATCAATGTGTGAATAAACTGTTTCCATCACCTTAATGCTCATTGTAACTAATGCAAAACTCCACCTCCTCATAGCGCATTAATTTTCTATGCGAATTATGAGTTTATTTGCATATCAAGTGTTTCCATTCAGGATTTCTTATGCGTATTTTCAAAATGCATATCAAAATAGTTGGATGGAAACCCAGCTATTGTCTTTCCATCTCTCTCTCTCTCTTTCACTCTTTCACTCTCTAGCTACAGCATTCACACCTGCACCGGCAGAGATTTAACATGGTGTGGAAAGCAAATCTCATTTTGTTCCAAGCCAACTGGGACAGATTAGTTGTGTCTTATTTTTCTTGAAACGTTCTGTTGTGGTGTAAATACCCACAACCAACAGACTCAACCATCTGTTCCAAATGAATAGTTAATTGTAATCATATCAGAGTTCGAAATAAATTGTTTATATAGCGAGACTTTGTGGCCCTGCCAGTATGCTGCATCACGCAATCATCAAGCTCAATGAGGCATTTCTCAATGGCCTTCTTGGCTTTGCTGTCTCACCGTGATTGCACTAAAATTGGCCAGGAATACAGAGCCAGGCTTTGAACGTACCTTCACTCATTAATCACCATTCAACTGCATCGCCGCAGAGCGAAACCTTCGCTGCTTACCAACAGTGGAGCGGAGCTTCTTTAATATAATGTGTCACTGTTTCCTGTGGACTCAAGCGGTATGACCCCTCAATACACACTGTGCTGTCAGTTCTGACAGGAAACTGACAAGAATCAACCCATGGGGCCAGGGGTGCCTTTCAAAAGCTGGCATAGCAGATTTCACTTCAAAAGCCATGACTCTTCATCAACAAACAGATTCCACTTCCAGCCCTTTTCTACAGAGATCTAGCTAATCCACAAACTGCATTTCATTACAAGAGAAAGCAAGCTCTTCTAAGAGAGGTGGGAAGCTTTCTACAATTAATCCTTTTATTCCTGTTATTACAATAATCAAACCTACCAATATTCAAAGCCAATTTTAACATGAAGCAATGCATGTCAAAGAACTCTTCTTCACACCATGTTGGAAATATCCTACAGTGATTATCCATCATTATTTTACTCAAAGGATAGTTCATGTCCTAATTGTTCAGATGCTAGGGATGTGCACAAATATACTACAAGTATTCATATACCTCGAAGTGACGGCAATGATGAATCATGAAAACACGTTAACTGCATGACTTGGTTCTATTAACTTTTCATAACATTTCAAAACGATTAATTGACGAAGTCCAGTAACAACAAATAACAAATGTGCTGAAATGGTGCCTAATTGTAAATTTTGTGATTTGTTATAGTGGCATTTTGGGTGATACCTTGTGGCCAGAATGGTTAGAGGGGGGTGGCAACCTGTGTCAGGACTCTACAGGGTGCCATTCTGTCTGGGGCAGCAACAGTGCTGAACACTGTAAGGAGAGTGTTTGAGGATGTACACACAGAATAATCTTATACTGTGAACATGAAACGGACATCAAGATTTTCAATGAAAAATACTTCAATTCTGGGTTTTTTCATGCCAAACTGTATGGTTTCGAGAGGACTTGGAATATAACACAGGAGTCACGTGACTACTTTTATGATACTTTTGGGTCCTGCTTTGAAGTAAGAAACAATCCACTGTCATTGTATTAAAAACATGGGCTGTGATGTTAATTTTTTTGTTCGGCATAAAGCCCCAGTCACACTACACTTCGTGGTCCATTCAAATGCATCCAAACACAGGAGACTGGAAAGGCAAACACATGCGAAGAAATATTGCATTCCGCAAGAAAAGTTAAAGTTAGATGACCTCTGACCTGCGAATCCGGATGACGAAAAGACGTGAGCAATAAAAGATCAAAACATCACACACTGACCTCTTGGCTCAATACAAAGTAGAGGTCGACCGATAGTGGATTTTGCTGATACCATCTTAGAGATGACTAAGGTGTTGAGAAAGGCTGATAACTGATTAACTGTCCGATAGTTTTTAAAACTGATTTATAGAATGTTAAAAAAAATATATATTATTCTTACCATACTATTACGGGAAAGACACAGAAGCTACAAGAGTCCAAAATGAATAAAAATACCACATACAGTTTAATGTTAAACCAAAACCCCAATAATAACCAAAAAGAATGAAGATTTTGTGTAAAACGCAGGACTTTTAATTATGAACAAAAATGAAACACACCGGAGAATTCTTTTTTAATTATGGAGATTTATCCCCGTTGCTTTTTGGAACTAAGCCTATTGTTATCGGCTAAAATCTAAACCGATATATCGGTCTACCTTAAATACAAAGAATACATATTTTAAAGCCGCTTGTTTTATTGTTGCAGGAAAGTGAGTAGACAATGAAAAATATTTTATTTACTGAAAGCAGAAGCCCTGCCGCACAACATTATATCCTGGTCTGTTGCATTGTCCGGAAGAAAAAAAATGTGCGTGCTCAAACCCTGTGTGAACACCCCTTAAGAAAGACACTCATATGGGTTTGGAACAACATGAGGGTGAGTAAATTATGACTGCAATGCAATGACCAAATATTTTTTCTGATGCATTTCTAAAGTACATAGACCAACACAACTACAACCAGAGAATACTGTCAAGTGAACTACCTTTAGTCAAAGTCTCTGTTGAGTGATCAAAATGACAGAAATGCACACCCCATCGGACGCTGAACAATTCTTCGAGGTACATCACAAAATGACAACAATTCGGAATCACAATCCTGTTACAAGCAATTTGTCTGATGAACATGAACGCAAAACTACTGTGCCATGGAACAAGCACAGCCAACCAGAACATATTTGATGTTTAATGTACTGCCATGAGAAGGTCAATATTTGACCAATAAGAATTCACAGCAGCCGGGGTTACCCAGCAGGAAGCCGCAGAAATAGAATCCAATCGAGCTATTGTGATCATGGCTGGTTATGACAAAACCTCAGATTAAAGCTGCACTACGTAAGATTTTTTTGGTTACAATTAACAAAAAATCACTGTTGTGTGAGTACATAAAAAAATCCACATTTAAAACCATATCCTTGTCTTACACAAGGTATTCACTATGGTAAGCCTACAATAATGATTTTTATTTAGAACTGTCAGGTCAGATTTGTCACAAAATTGCAGGCTTACATCATTCATCCTAGCGTGTTTACATCATATCCGTAATCTCAGAAAGAAGATCCGGGTGTCGTGTGAGTGTCGGCTGTGGGAAAGCTATGGCAGTAGTGCCAGGACATCATTCTCCTAACGGATGTTTAACTAAACTGTTTGGCAAAGTTGTTTATCTGCTCCTTGGACAGGTTTTCTGGTGGTGTTGTTGAAGCTTATATTGGTTATCATGCTTTAATAAATCGAGCATTACTCATGTTTTTACCAATCACGATGTGTTTATAAGTTTCGTTTATAACATATAAACGAAACATATTTACCTGTAACATATTTACTAATTTTCAAGACTTCTGTCTTGTATTTTATAACATTGCTGCAGTTTTAAGAATCCATAAGTGTGTGTCTCTAAGTGTGCGTGCCACTGTTTTCTAATTTAATTCACCCCAGTCGCAGGAATGCACAAGTTGCTGTCATTGTCCATTTACCAAATAGTCCATTTAAACAGGGTAGACCATTTAAAATGGCATCTAAAGCCACTATAAAGAAGGTACAAGGTTTCCGATGAATGTATGCTCATCACTAGTTGTTTTACATCATACTGGTTTCATAGCACAGTAATGTAACAATTTGTTTAGTGTGTAACCATCTCTCTATTATAGCTTTACTTCCAAAGAATTGATCAAATAAACTGTTTATTGTTGTGATTGTTATATTGCAGATTTCTGCATTTTATTTTTATGTTTAATAAATAATTTTTCCTCCCCAATCATTATTGAATCCTCATTTACAATTTTTATATGACAGTCTTATTGTCTAAGTACATAGACCTACTACTGTAGTATTACGGTTCAATTGCATTGTCCACTGAGGATGTAGATTGTAATATAAAATTGTAGTGTCTTTAATTTAACTCATATAAGCCATATCACGCGTTTCACCTCTTAAATTGAGATGTGTAGAGCAATACAAACATTAATGTGTACTGTTTAGTGGATAAAACAGAATAATACTATGTAACACAATTTCTGTTCCTGGGCAGTAAGTGTTATTTCCTAATTGCTTATGCCTCAAAAGTATAGAAAATGGCTATTATTCCCCACAAACTTTGCTTTTGTGACCAGGACAGTGATATTTTTAAATTTACCTATTTCCAGTAAGAAAACAGGCGAATTTGTGTATTTTCGTTCACATAAAGTCAGAAAAAAACAACATATGAATCCAAATTAACATGCATTTATACTAAAGTAATACAAAAATGACTTCAAAAGATTTAGAAGTGAGTTGTTTTTCGAGATTTACAATTATACTGTAAATCACTTTCAAGAATCAGCCCCCAAATGTACTCATCATACTTCAAGACATCCAGCAAGGTCTTGATGCTGTTGTAATCCTCTTTGAGGTGCACCGAGTGAGCCAGGGGAAGAGACGGGTACTTGTTACCATTATGGAGCAGCATGGCTATGAGGATCCTGGATGAGCTGTCAATGAATAGGCACCACTCATTCTGGTTACAGACGATTCCGATTGCCTTGAACAGACTGGTCACATTGTTGCAGAGCCCATCTTGACGGGTGAAGAAGCTGGAAAAAAGTTGGTGACGCTTCATCTGATCTGTGACTTGCAAACTTTCATCCAACAAGTCCCACTGCTTGAGTCTAGATGTCAAAAGCTCGGCACTGGACTTGGTGAGACCAAGATCTCTAATCAAGTCGTTGAGGTCTTTTTGGTTGGGGTAGTATGGGTTTCTCTCTTCAGCTCCACCTCTGAAATTGTCATCTGGATCTACAACGTCTTCCTCGCTCTCTGACTTGGTGCTCTCTTCTAAAGACGGCTGCTCTCTCTCCGGAGGAGTGGGTACGGGGAGCTCATGCCAGTGTGGCACCGGGGTGATGAATGAAGGAAGGTCCGGATATGTGATAGCAGGTGCATTCTTGCCAGTCCGACGTTTGGAAGGGTCCAGCATGCAGAAGTAGCAGTTGCTTGAGTGGTCAGTGGGTTCCCGCAAAATTCTTGGGATAGCGAACTTCATGGCTCTCTTTTCCCCTCTGTACCATCCTACAAAAATACATTTATTTCACCCATGACTAATGTGTAAGAGATTCTCGAAACATTTTTCATATATGATATATTTTTTCAATAACATTGAAAATTGTAAAACATTTTAAAATTAAAAACTTTTAAAATTTTAAAAATTAACAAATTTTGTAACATAAAATTCTGAGCAACAATTGTCCATCTTACCTTCCAGAGTTTTTTTGCAGTGCTCGCAGGTGAAATGAGGTGCCCAGTGTTTGTCTTAATCCCTGACAGGCATGCCGAAATATGCCTTGTAGGCCTCATAAATTGGCCGCAGACAAAGGAAAATGCATCTGCCGGATGCTTGCAGCCTCTTGATGCCATCTCAGAAAAATGCAGATATGTATCCACTTAGGCATCTGGAACTAAACTGAACTGGTGGGCTTAAGGCCCCTGTATTTATACTACTATTTATATTACTGGAAAGTTCTAGAAGTTACTCCAAGTTTACTCAGCACTAAATCTATCTGTAATGTTCTGGAAAATAGGTAAATTTCACTGTCCTGGTCACAAAAGCAAAGTTTGTGGGGAATAATAACCATTTTCTATACTTTTGAGGCATAAGCAATTAGGAAATAACATTTACTACCCAGGAACCAAAAAAAAAAAAAAAAAAGAAATGTGTTACACAGTGTAATCATATTAACATATGTATTTAAGAGTGTTTATCTTTCTCAAAGCAAGTAACATCTTGGGTTTACATGTCAATATGAATAAATAACATGATATCAACATGAAAATAGCACGTCATGACTCCAGCTCTGCTGGTGAAAATCTCTGTGATCACAAGGCTAAGCAGGTAACCTCAAATCATGAGATACATCCGCCAAAACAGCAGTGCCAAATCACAACTCACATAAAGTGTGCTTCTGCAAACAACTTGCAGTTTTATGCTTCAAACACTAAAGGGCCAAAAGTTACATAGTATAGCTTTAACTTGATGTGAGTAGTTGTGGTGAAAAAATAAAATAAAAATTGTTTTACTTACATAATATCATTTAGTCACATCGAAATTGCATGAAAGGCCTTTTTGTGCGGTTGTGCACAATTTGAATCCAGCTCCGATTATACACTAACTGGGAGTGGATGGAGTTAAAAAATGAAGAACTTTTTCTTCGTAAACAAAACAACACTACAGTTTATTTCTTTAAAAAAAAAAAAAAAAAGTGCAGAAGATCTGTAATATCAGCATGCAACAATACTGTGCAGACTCAAACACAAGAAATGGATTTGGAACTCACAATCACATCACATCAGAAACCTCGATCCACTGCAGAGATATCAAAACCATACACAGATACACAGATCTACTGAGTGTACATTCACACACAATGATCCTCACAAGCAGGGAGAGTTAATAGGCAGGGATGTGTCTGAGTGTTTGCTCATGTGAATAATTGTTGGACAAAGGCAAAGCAGACTGTGTGAATGATCTTGACTCAAGGGGGATGACCACACAGACTTGAGGAACCCTTTTGGTGGCTGACAGCTCTCTGTAGTCCATTATGGCGCTTAATAACAGTATTTAAAGTCACTGTGTCTACAGCAGCCCTACGAGGTACTTGACATCACAAAAGCTTTCCTTCTTAAGAAAAAAAAAAAAGAAAGCAAGACCTGTCAGGATAAAAATTACCTTCCCATTACGATCTAAAATTACGATGTGTATTCTTCCTTTGTGCTGCTTTACGCTACTTTGGGGTGCTTTTTTGTTAAACAGCAATTCTCAGAAATAGGCTGATATAGACTTCTTTTCAAAGCAAACTGAGGGAGGACAGGAGAGGGGGAACTCAATTTTCCACAACCTGCTGTTATGTCTTTGAATTGATGAGACTCAAAAGAAAGAAAACAAAATGGGATATGTCTGAGATTCACAGGCTCCAGCGGGAGTTCAGCTTGTTATGTTGCTAGCACAGTCATGCAGCACTGGCATAATAAGGCAAGGTGACACCAGTTTAATAGTCCTGCTAAGGGGTGCAATATGAACTCACATAAAATCATGCGTATGAGACAGGTTCTTTCTGCGGGGAGATGATACTGGCATGCACCGTGTTGCAAATAGCATCAGAAAGGAATTTATGCCAATAAAAAAGGAAGTAACTTTAGTGCCATCACAAAGATACTCTAAGAGCTCTTGGGAAGTCAATAAGAATCACATCCATATACAGTGATGAAAATTATGAACTTCCAGAAGCAAATTGAAGAGTACAATGAGACTAAAAGCATCACATACTGTATATTTTGAGAGTTGAGATGAAAGACTTTCGTATGATTTTCAGTTTTGTTTAAGATGATAAAATCAATAGTTTTTCAATAACTGTGGAATAAGTGTTGGGGTAAAAGTCACCTACAACAAGCGACTTAAAGCCCTCTGAAAACACTTAGTATGTTATAATCAAACTACAGCAGGTTTTTGCATAGCTGAGCAACAGTGCTCATCTGTCTGTCCAAGTATACATGACACAATGTTGAATTAAATAATATACAGTACCTCTACCTTGTTTGTGTTGAGTCTTTTGGATTATGCGCACAACACAAGGTTAATTGTGGTCCGATTAACTGTATTCATGCTGGACGAAGCCGAGCAACAACTGCATTATCTAGCTCTGTTAGTGTGACTGCAAAAATCGGATGGTACAATTTTAGTTAAAGCATTTACATGAATTTATTAATATTGTTTAAGTCCAACTGAACTAACATTTTTAAAGTGCATGTAAAGGCACCCCTCCAGTTGAGTTCAATCAACACTTATTTTGGCACATCTTTTAACACAACTTATGTTGCTCCATCAATATTTAATACAAGTTTTTTTTTTTTTTATTCAATCATCATATACTTAGGAAAAAACTTTAAAAAAATCAGTTTTACCGTAAAGGGGGGGCCTTTGGCTCCACTGAGCATTTACGTTATGCAAAGCATGTAAACCTCAATAAGAGCTCTGTTTCTGTGTGCTAAACTGGATTTGCAATCGGATATGTTTACATTTACATTACATTTATGGATCTGGCCGGCACTTTCATCCAACGTAACTTTAATCAAAGTAATCAAAAGTGAATTCAAGGTATACTTTTTGTCAGTATGTGTGTTCCATACTTTGAGCAAAAGGAATATATATTACAGCTTTGCTAGTTATTTGCAGCACTGTTTTCCCTTGTGCAGCTCCTAGTAATGATGCTGACTTGGTCTTAGGAAACAAACCCCATGTTCCTCTTGCCACCACAGCTGGCATGCTAACAGGTAGTACACATGATTGATAGGTTGTATAGTGCCTTGGTTAAGAAATTGTGAGTTTGAGGAAGCTGGTGTTGTATTGGGGAAATCAAAATCAAAATCAAATCACTTTTATTGTCACACAACCATATACACCAGTGCAATAGTGTGTGAAATTCTTGGGTGCAGTTCCAAGCAACATAGCAGTCGTGACAGTGATGAGACATATACCAATTTACAATAAACATCAGATTAACACAACACAATTTAAAATCTAATATACACATAATTACACACAACACAATATACAGATAATAACATACAATGTACAGTATACAATACACACAATATAGAATACACATTATTCAATAAAAATAGTAGATATAGTATATATAAAATGTACAGTAGGTTGTATTGTACTGTATTGACATTCAGGCTGTCGGTTGATAGTAAGTTGCCAGTGTGTTGTTAAGAGAGAATATAATTTATGACAGTCCAGTGTGAGATAATAAGATTAATAAAGTGCAGTGCTGATGCATATTGATCGTGAGAGATCAAGAGTTCAGAAGTCTGATTGCTTGGGGGAAGAAGCTGTCATGTAGTCGGCTGGTGCAGGTCCTGATGGTGCGATACCGCCTGCCTGATGGTAGCAGTGAGAGCAGCCCATGGCTCGGGTGTCTGGAGTCTCTGATGATCCTCCGAGCTTTTTTCACACACCGCCTGGTATATATGTCCTGGAGGGAGAGAAGCTCACCTCCGATGATGTGTCTGGCAGTTCACACCACCCTTTGCAGGGCTTTGCGGTTGTGGGTGGTGCTATTGCTGTACCAGGCAGTGATGCAGCCAGTCAGGATGCTCTCCACAGTGCAGGTGTAGAACCGTGTGAGGATGTGGCGGTTCATTCCAAACTTCCTCAGCCGTCTCAGGAAGAAGAGGCGCTGATGAGCCTTTTTCACAACGGCCTCAGTGTTGACTGACCATGTGAGTTCCTCAGTGATGTGGACACCCAGGAACTTGAAGCTGCTGACTCTCTCCACCAGTGCTCCATTGATGGTGATGGGGCTGTGTTCTCTTTCTCTTCTCCTGAAGTCCACCACAAGCTCCTTTGTCTTACTGATGTTGAGGGAGAGGTTGTGCTCCTGACACCAGTGTGTCAGAGTGTGCACCTCCTCTCTGTAGGCATTTAGAAATTTTAGCCCTTGAACTTTATTGAGAAATTATAAAAGAGAGTCCATGTGAGGGCAACTGACTGTTCATCCCGTCAAAAACAAGAATATTCTTATCCAGCTAAACAAGACCCATATACTGTATATGGGGTTGTTTATTTCAGGCTCTTTTCACATCAATTCCCAGATGTGTGTTTTCGTGGGTTACATTAATAAGTAGTATAATAACTTGTGCTCGAAATGAAGAAAAAGCAACATTTCAAGCTCTCTTTAATAAAACACTGGATGAATATTTGATAAAGGTTACAAACATCCATATTTATAGATAAAGCCAATGGTATAGCACAGGGATTCATACCGGTCTGTATACGATACTTTTCGACCGGCAGCTTGACAGCACTTGCATCCTTTTTTCCAATCCTTTCGTTCACCTAAGAAACACAAAGAATGAAAAATACATGTGTATGAGAGAAGAGCGAGAGCAGTGAACAGTAAAAGCTTAAAGGAATAGTTCACCCAAAAATGAAAATTCTGTCATTTACTTACCCTCATGTCATTTCAAATCTACATGCTGTTATTTTTTGCTGAGCAAAAAAGGAACATTTGTGAAAACTTTTCACACATCTCTTTAAGATACAATGACAGTTCATTATGACCATATCTGTCTAGCTCCAAAAAAACAAAACCCATTAAAGTGCCATAATAGTAGTCCATATGGCGTGTGCTTTTTTCATGTCTGAATCCAAACCATAGCTTTGATTGATCAAAATTAAAATCGTTATTCACTAATAATCTTCCACTCCACTTTAAGTCTCAAATCTCATTCTCCATTCTTGCATATTCAAACTAACACACCACATTCAGTTACAACACATGCAAGAACCAATGCTGTTTGGCATCAGTGACGGCAAAACTAACAAGGTGCATCATTTTGAATGCAGACAAGAATGAGATTTCAGAACTTCAACTAAGTGGAAAATTATCAGTGAATAACTACAAAAATGTAGTTCTTTTCCTCACACAAAGCTATTGTATGGCTTCAAAAAAACTTGGAATATAGTGCACGAGTCATATGAACAAATTTAATTGTTTTTGTGTACATATTTTAACTTGCCAGACATGATTACTATGAAGTGTCACTGTATGGAAAAGAGCTGTATGAAAATTCTCCTTTTGTGTTCCACAGACCCTATTACAGAATACTGGTTTGGAAAGACACAAGGGTAAATAAATAACAACAGAGTTTACATTTTTGGGTGAACTATTCTTTTAAAAAACTATATCAAATGCAAAACAATACTGTAGTCCTCAAGTAAAGATGGAAAATATTTGGGAACAAAGGGAAAATACTGATACATGAAGGGCAGTAATACTTCTGGTTTACAAGAGCATGAATGGGCATACTAAGTTGACCTAAAAGCGTCTAAAAATTACCAATGATGAGCCTTAAAAGAAAAAAACAACACTATCAGAATTCAGCCTCACATCTCAAATCGAGCCATGGGTGATTGTGCAAGAGGGAAAGCATCTTGAAAATAGAAAAAGGAATTTGATGTGAGGCACATCCCCAGAGGAGGCAAGGGACTTCAAGGAATTCAATCATGCAAAGGTCTATTTGAAAGTCTCCCCATGCCCGCAAGCCTCCTACACTTGGTGATTTTGTACTGAATTGCTCCATGCCGAATTCCTCTGATCAAGAGTGTGTATTTTGAATTATTCCATGTATTAACCCGACATTTGCAGAAAATGTTTAGCAGTTCACCTTATTGTCTTCATATAGATAATGATTTATATAACTGATTGAAACTTTCTATAAGATATCACAGAATAAACAGAATTAAAAAAAATTTTTATTTGCCACAATATTTGAAGCCGTCTGATCATTCAATGCATTTTTAAAGTGATTTAATTACTGACAGACTTCCCATTTATACTAAAGAAGCATACACTCCATCTCATTTTACACTACTCTGCCTTTTCCCGATTTAGATCTCAGATGGATTTCCATAGCAAATGAGGTGAAAAAGACTGGAGGGAAATCTTATGATGTCTGCTATAATGGTTAGTTTGGAGGGAAAATAATTTTGAAATTGGTAATGGGTTAAGTGCATTAAGGCATTAGCCATACTTATAGCCTCATAAGTTGTTTTTATTGTCAGCTGGTCAGGGAGCCCTTTATCAAGATTCTATGCTCCTCACAATACTACTTGCAGTCAATACCGTTTCTTCTGTTAAAGACTGGGGAAAAAGGGCACATGAGCCAAAGGGCACGTCCATGTTTCTGATGATGTTTAAACTTCTCTATTCTCTATTACCTATTCTCTTCATGAGAAATCGAGCCACAGACCTTCGACCCGATCCGCTTTGGCTCATAAGCCATAGAGATCTCCTGAGGAAAGGTGAGCAGAGCCCAGTTACACTGATTAGCGTAGAAAACAGCGAAGAGCCGCAGGAAGTGCAGAAATGCATGAAAACAGAGAATTACGAGGCTGTTTTCATCCTTTCTTGTGGCATGACAGTGTGACCTGAAATCTCCCCTATGGTATGTAAAATGAGTTCAAGGGTCACCTCTGCATCCCACTTTTGATGCCTTTAATCTTTACTTTAAGTTGATGTAATTACAAGGGTTCCACTTGCAACAACAAAGTAGCAGAAAAGAATGATTACTTTCCCAAAGATACTGGAGGAAGAGGGCTATTATTGTGTTTGCACAACATGGTTTGAGTCCAGCCCAGGGCATGACCTGCAATGACCAATCACTTGCTTTGTAATGAGTGAGAACACTGAAGTAAGTTGACATGGGCTGCTAAGTGGCGATCATGCCCATCTTCTAGAAACCACTGTCCTGTTTCTGCCCATATACCCTCAGGCGTTGAAATCTGTGATGATTCAATCAGGAGCCAGGAAGTAGCAGGGTCACAGAATCTGACCACAATACATTACCATGCAAAATCCCTCACCTAACAAGACAGCACTTGACCATGCGCAAAAGATACACAATTATATAAAATATATTTTTTACATAACATCTTGTAAAAATTAATAAAAGACACCAATTACATATTCTCATACTTGTAAAATCTTGCGGTCAATGCACAAATAGAGGGAGGTAGCCGAGGGCTATGTGTACCAGTGCTTTGAAGACTCAAATTGAGACCAGAATCCTATTTCAGGAGACAAACTACAAAGGTTTCAGTTTGAAAGAGATTTAAGATTAAAATGTGCACCTCAGGCATTTCTTTTTTAAATGAATGAATAATAAAAAATAAAAAAAGCACTAGGCATTTTAGTAACCAAGTATCAATACAAACTGTGAAGGTTATCATGATTTCAGCCAGGAGCTAAATTATGACAGAATTCAGCCTCATAATGAAAATATATAAATAAATAATCTGAAATTTATGAGATGCAAGTTCAACCATGTAATGAATGTAGAAATAAGAGACCTGTACATTTCACTGATGAACATTTAAATATGTGGGATATAAGAATTATATATATATATATATATATATATATATATATATATATATATATATATATATATATATATATATATATATATATATATATATATATATATACACATACATATATATATATACACACACACACACACACACACACATACATACTTATTGCTTTATCAATCAGTATAAGCACAATACATCCACTTATCAAATGATCCACAGTGAATTCTGCAGACTATCAGGGGTGGAAAAATGAATTTAGCAGCAAAATTAAGTACATCTGATTCCCTCTTTTTCCTCCTGTTTATCTGAATGCCACGTAATGCAATTGCACCAGATCAGGTTTCCATCCAATTTTCATCCTGCCAACTCATCACTCTGACCTGAAGCATAGAAAGTCCAATCACAACACCGTGAGCGCAACAATCGACCAATCGCAGACTACGCAGGAGGCGGGCGCTCAATCAAAAACGAATGTTTGTTTTCTTTATGGAACTGTAAAGCGCGAACAGATGGCTAAAAACTAAACTTTTTTGTTTTCCCGGTAAATAACATATATCTAAACGCAAGTAAAAAGTCTTAGTTGTGCAAAACGAGAGCGTTATACCGGAAAGTATAGACTCACTACTTTAAGAAGTGTAAGAATCCTCTCTGTAGTTCCTGGTTCAGTCTCGTGGATGTCTAATGAATGTGCGATCCAACCAATCAGTAGTTACTTCCTCCTTATGGAAGTCCTACAACTTCAGCAAGAGGGCGGGTCCACAAACTGAAGCTTCAACCCCACACTGCCAAGCGCTTTGAAGGAAAAGACGGAAAAAAATAAAAATGATAATAAATAAAAAAGTTAAAAACAAGAATGGCATATTAACACGAACATTGAATTTTGAAGCAAAAATATGAGTAACAAAATATTTCAAGGAGACAGAAAGAGGGTTATTTAAATTTGTAATAATTAGTTAATATTTACGTTTTTATTTAGTAATTTACATTATAATGTAAGTTAAAGGGATAGTTCACCCAAAAATGAAAATTCTCTCATCATTTACTCACCCTCATGCCATCCCAGATGTGTATGACTTTCTGTCTTATACAGAACACAAGTGAAGGTTTTTAGAAGGATTTCTCAGCTCTTTTTGTCCATAAAATGCAAGTGAATGGGTGCCTAAATTTCACCAAAAATCACATAAGTCAGCATAAAAGTAATCCATATGACAGTGGTGAAATGAATGTCTCCAGAAGCGATATGATCAGTGTGGGTAAGAAACAGTTAAATATTTAAGTCCATTTTTACTATAAATTATCCTCCATGCTCAGTCAGGCTGCACTTTAACTTTCACTTTCTTCTTCTTGTGTTTTTGATGATTTACATTTTTTTTTTCATGCATATCGCACCCTAATGGGCAGAGAGAAGAATTTTAAGCAAAAATTGACTTAAATATTGATCTGTTTCTCACTCACACCCATCACATCGCTTCTAGAGACATTAATTTAACCACTGGAGTCATATGGATTACTTTTGTGTTGCATTTATGTGATTTTTGGAGTGTCAAAATGTTGGCACCCATTCACTTGCATTGTATGGACCTACAGAGATGAAATATTCTTAGAAAAAGCTTCATTTGTGTTCAGCAGAAGACAGAAATGCATACACATCTGGGACGGCATGAGGGTGAGTAAATGATTTGTGTATTTTTTTATCATTATTTTAATATCTTAAAATTATATATATATATATATATATATATATATATATATATATATATATATATATATATATATATATATATATATACACACTGGCGGCCAAAAGTTTGGAATAATGTACAGATTTTGCTCTTGTGGAAAGAAATTGGTACTTTTATTCACCAAAGTGGCATTCAACTGATCACAAAGTATAGTCAGGACATTAATAACGTGAAAAATTACAAATTACAATTTGATTTTCTTTTTTTCAGAACTTCTAAAACTACTTCAAAGAGTTCTTATCAAAAAATCCTCCACGTGCAGCAATGACAGCTTTGCAGATCCTTGGCATTCTAGCTGTCAGTTTGTCCAGATACTCAGGTGACATTTCACCCCACACTTCCTGTAGCACTTGCCATAGATGTGGCTGTCTTATCGGGCACTTCTCACGCACCTTACAGTCTAGCTGATCCCACAAAAGCTCAATGGGGTTAAGATCCATAACACTCTTTTCCAATTATCTGTTGTCCAATGTCTGTGTTTCTTTGCCCACTCTAACCTTTTCTTTTTGTTTTTCTGTTTCAAAAGTGGCTTTTTCTTTGCAATTCTTCCCATAAGGCCTGCACCCCTGAGTCTTCTCTTTACTGTTGTACATGATTTTTAATGAAGCTGTCAGCTGAGGACATGTGATGCGTCTATTTCTCAAACTAGAGACTCTGATGTACTTATCCTCTTGTTTAGTTGTACATCTGGCCTTCTACATCTCTTTCTGTCCTTGTTGGAGCCAGTTGTCCTTTGTCTTTGAAGACTGTAGTGTACACCTTTGTATGAAATCTTCAGTTTTTTTTTGGCAATTTCAAGCATTGTATAGCATTCATTCCTCAAAACAATGATTGACTGATGAATTTCTAGAGAAAGCTGTTTCCTTTTTTTTTTTTTTTGCCATTTTTGACCTAATATTGACCTTAAGACATTCCAGTCTATTGCAGACTGTGGCAACTCAAAAACAAACACAAAGACAATGTTAAGTATCATTTAATGAACCAAATAGCTTTCAACTGTGTTTGATATAATGGCAAGTGATTTTCTAGTATCAAATTAGCAATTTATCATGATTACTCAAGGATAAGGTGTTGGAGTTATGGCTGCTGGAAATGAGACCTATCTAGATTTGATCAAAAATTACTTTTTTCAAATAGTGATGGTGCTGTTTTTTACATCAGTAATGTCCTGACTATACATTGTGATCAGTTGAATGCCACTTTGGTGAATTAAAGTACCAATTTCCTTCCGAAACAGCAAAATCTGTACATTATTCCAAACTTTTGGCTGCCAGTGTGTGTGTGTGTGTATATATATATATATATTCATACAGCATCTTCATATTCCTGTGAGAGAAATTTGAAATAATTATTTTTATTTTGAATGTCATTTAGTTGTTTGATTGCATGGGATTCACATTAGCTGTTTCAAAATTAGTTATACAATTTAAATGAACTGAAAGGGAAGCATCAGTTTAAAAATAGCAGTTTTACAACCAATATTTAGTGTTTCTAATAGTATTTTTAATGTAGACCTATTTTGATCTTCATAAATAACATCGAGCACTTGTTAGCAAATGTATACAGTATAACCTTAAAGGGTAGGCTACATATATAATTCTATGTAATAATGTATGACATTAATATTGCAGTTTAGAATTAACAGCAGTGTGTTGTATGATGAGCATATGGTTTGTGGGTGTGTGTGTGTGTGTGTGTGTGTGTGTGTGTGTGTGTGTGTGTGTGTGTGTGTGTGTGTGTGTTAGTTATCAATAAATCAATAATTAAAGCAATAATTTAATCAACTTAACAAACAATCTGGATCATGGAAACTTTCAATGAGGAGTCTGTTTGCTGGTCCATTAAAACTGAAAACTAATCCTATGTCCACTTAGCTAGGTTTTGATTTTCTTCCTATACTGTAAAAAATGTCTGTAATTTTAACAGTAAAAGACTGTAAAAATGCTACAGAAAAAAAAACGTTAATTGATTAACAAGTATTAACTGTAAAATATACAGTACATTTTTTAAAAGACAATACAGTAATTTTAACAATAAAATGTTGTACAAATTAAAATTGTTAGATGTAAAAATTATGATTTTCCTATATAACTAATGGTAAAAATTTACATTATGTTTAACAAGAGAGTACTTTTTTACAGTAAATAATTATTACAATTACAGTAAAAAACAATAATCGGGCATTCCCACAATTCCCTGCATGACCCATCATATTTCATTATATTTTATGGGAATACTTATGTTTCTTCTTATTTTTAATATCAGTTATGTACTTTGAGGTGTTCTGTTTTATATTTGATGTATTACATTAGATGCGTTACTCTGATGGTGTTTAGTGTTTGTGTGAGTGACCCTGAGCACTGTCTCTACATGTTTATTGGTCATTGCTCCTGGAAGAGCCACTATTGATGAACTTCATGTCATCATGTGCCTTTTTGTAATTTTTACAGTGATTAACAATAAAAATATTTTTTACAGTGCCAGCATGGTCATGTAAATTACAACAGTTTTAAACTGAAAAATTTACAGGTTGATCTGTAAAGTTGTTTACATTTGTACTGTATTTTTTACATAATTATTCTGGCAACCACAACTGCTATTTTTGTTTTATTTTTATTTATTTATTTTTTTATTTATTTTTTGTAAAAACAACAGGATTTGTTTTTACAGTGTACAGTTATACATACATGGCTACAGACACAGCTACAGACACACACACACACACACACACACAACTACAAGATTGTGTAGAATAGCATGATGCATCTATAAGTATCATCTAAGGTCAAAGGAAATAACCTCTTTTTCTATTACTTAGTTCACATTCACACAGTTCTCATTTACATTGATTAAGCTTTTATAAGAGCTAGCACAATATTTCAAAACGTGTTCTAAGTTGTCTGCACTTACATTTTCTATTCACTTTTTATTTTTATTCAAAAATATTTATTTTTATTATTATTATTATTATTATTATTATCTCTGTCTTGTATTGTTTGTGCACTGGAAGATTCTGTCACCAAGACAAATTCTTTGTATGTGTAAGAATACTTGGCAATAAAGCTCATTCTGATTCTGATGTTACACATGAATGCTTCATGTACAGCATCTCGGGGAGAAGGCTAATTTACCTTAACAATCCCAGGTGTTTGTGCCGCACAATCTTTACACAATGTTTTGAAATTCACAATGTGAAATTTTGCAATGAAAGAGAAAGAGAGAGGGAAACAGAAAAAGAGAGACAGCAAGAGACCATCTTGTTTCCTCCACTCCTCTCTCCCCTCCTTTTTTTTATTTTTTTATTTTTTTTTATTTTTTTTATTTTTTTATTTAAAACTAATTTCCATTTCTTTTGTTTGTGCTGTATTTTGCCTGCATAATTGCATCCAGTCTTATTGCTGCCTGGGGCAGCGTGGATTATGGAGAGGCTTGCCACTGCTTGTAACTTATTGAAGTTTAAAATGATTTTCAGCTCTCCTATGGGCAGCTGATTTGAGAGCAGCACAGCGGTAACTAATAGATCTAATCTGCTTATAATGAGCTTGTTTAACACAATATTTACTCAGTAAAGAACACTGATACAGAGCAATTTAACACCACTTTGATAGGGTGACACTAGTGACATTTGCGGATGAAACTGTAATGACCTGTGCTGGCCTTTTGAACCATGCCTGGTGCAATGTATCATGATTGTCCTTAATGTGAATGTTTGACAAGTGCATGACATCAAGAGAGTGGAGCAGAAATATTTTTGTCCCTGTGTGCTGTAACTACTGATTCAATAGTCAAAGGGTTCACTCAGTTATTCAAAAATTAATCAACAATATACAACATGTAGCTTTCCGCATAGCACAAGGACTCTGGGGAAAAGTTTTTCTTCTCAAATATTTAAAAAAGCTTGTCATCTTCGTTGAGGGAGAGACTTTGGAATGCTTATTTAGCATGTGTTTTGCATAATTAATTTTTTCATTTGCATGCAGCACACAGTCTGTTGTGATTAATTCAAAAAGGTTAAGCTTTAATACAGTACATTCTTTGGAATGGAAAAACAATGATTTGCTTGTATATTTGGGCGTTAGTGCTGTATAAACTGTCTGGATTTCACTGGCAAACCGATTGTGTTTAAACAGAGATATTAACAGTATGTCAAACAAGACTGTAATTAGTCCACAGAATCCATAGTTTAACAGAAGTAACTAATAAAGTCCACACATAATTCGGCAGTACCCTCTGTACTGAATCCATCCTTCTGTGAAATGTGGCACAGTTTTGCCCTCAGAAAATAACCAGACATGGAAAACAAAGGCAGGACAAAAGACAGGTCCTTATTTAGAATTGATTAGAGATTTCTCAGCAAAAATTTAGCAAAATCAATTTTATATTCTTTAATCATACAAGAAATTTCAAACAAATCGCAGCTGGAGGGCTGTTCGAACCTTTGGCTGTTAGCTGATTTTAGGCTGCATATGGGAACCACTAGACAATTGGTCAAGCAAGTACAAGAGAAACATGCACATTTCACACATTTTATCTTCACTGGGTGCAGAGCATTATTTGAATTTGCATGTATTACCAATCCTAGTTTTAATTTAAAGTGATTTCCCCCCCACCATCCATTAGTCATGGTAAATCGCTAAAAACCCACTGGGAGAATGCTTTGCTAATGACAGGCACACAGTTTCACTAGAGAACTCATCAGGACTATCTCACTCTCTCTCTGTCTTCCTCCCGACAGTGGTCCTTAATTGCAATACTACAAAGAGTGCAGGCAGAGGAGAAATCCCCGGAGTGTTTCGGGCTAAATGACTTGGACTGCTCCCACGATTCGCTAGTATGCAACGTTATGTGAGATGAGCAAACTTTAGTCAAGCATAATTTATTTTTTCATTTTTTTAAATTCCATGACATTATAGGCCAGGCACTGTTTACATTCACATTTATGCATTTGGTAAACAGTTTCATTCAAAGCAACTTACAGTATTTTATTAGTTTGTGTGTTCTCTGGGAACTGAACCAATGACCTTGCTGTTGCTATATAGTGCATACATTACCAGTCGATGTAAAGAAACACTGTGGCTACTCTGAGGTGTAGACTGAATCCATTAATAATTTTCAACCCGGTCACATGACAAGTCGTAATAATTAGGGGTGGGTAGAGTAGCCAAAAACTGTACTCAAGTAAAAGTACAATTACTTAAAATAAAAATAAAAAAAATTACTCAAGTAGAAGTAAAAGTACTAATATAAATAATTACTTGAGTAAGAGTAAGAAAGTATCCAATTAAAAGAGTACTCAAGCAGTGAATAGCTCGTTACTTTCACAAATGACATAATGGACGTTTACTCCCTTATATTCCATTACATAATACACATTTAACATGTAGTACATAATAATAATAATTATTATTATTAGTAGTAGTAGTATTATTATTATTAATGGAAATTCTGTCATCATTCACCATCATGTTGTTCCAAACCTGTATGACTTTCTTTCTTCCATGCAACAAAATAAGGAGATATTAGACAGAATGTTTGCCTGAGTCACTATTTACTTTCAGTAAATGTGTTTTATATATATATATATATATATATATATATATATATATATATATATATATATATATATATTATTATTTTTTTTTTAAAGTTAATGGTGACCGAGACTGTCAGTCCCTAACATTCTGTCTAACATATTTTGTGTTCCACATAATACAAAGGGTCACACGGGTATGGAACAACATGAGGGTAGGGAAATTATGACAGAATATTAAATTATGGCTGAGCTATCACCAAAATTCTCTCAATATTTACTCACCCTCATGCCATCCCAGATGTGTATGACTTCCTTTCTTCTGCAGAACACAAATTAAGATTTTTAGAAGAATATTTTCGCTCTGTAGGCCAACATTTTGATGCTCCAAAAAGCACATAAATGCAGCATAAAAGTAATCCATATCACATCGCTTCTGAAGATATTGATTTAACCACTGGAGTCTTTTGGATTACTTTTATGCTGACTTATGTGATTTTGTTTAGCTTTAAAATGTTGCCACCCATTCACTTGCACTGTATGGACATACAGAGCTGAGAAATTCTTCTAAAAATCTTCATTTGAGTTCAACAGATGTAAGAAAGTCATACACATCTGTGATGGCATGAGGGTGAGTAAATAACGAGAATTAAAATGTTTGGGTGAACTAAACATTTAAGGGCTCTTGTCAGATCTGGATAAATTTGTCAGTAAGAAGAGAGGTTTGGACACATTTCTATTAATTATTACAATGAAAACGTGAAAATGTACCACAATGACAATATATACAGGTGCATCTCAATAAATTAGAATGTTGTGGAAAAGTTCATTTATTTCAGTAATTCAACTCAAATTGTGAAACTCGTGTATTAAATAAATTCAATGCACACAGACTGAAGTAGTTTAAGTCTTTGGTTCTTTTAATTGTGATGATTTTGGCTCACATTTAACAAAAACCCACCAATTCACTATCTCAAAAAATTAGAATACATCATAAGACCAATAAAAAAAACATTTTTAGTGAATTGTTGGCCTTCTGGAAAGTATGTTCATTTACTGTATATGTACTCAATACTTGGTAGGGGCTCCTTTTGCTTTAATTACTGCCTCAATTCGGCGTGGCATGGAGATGATCAGTTTGTGGCACTGCTGAGGTGGTATGGAAGCCCAGGTTTCTTTGACAGTGGCCTTCAGCTCATCTGCATTTTTTGGTCTCTTGTTTCTCATTTTCCTCTTGACAATACCCCATAGATTCTCTATGGGGTTCAGGTCTGGTGAGTTTGCTGGCCAGTCAAGCGCACCAACACCATGGTCATTTAACCAACTTTTGGTGCTTTTGGCAGTGTGGGCAGGTGCCAAATCCTGCTGGAAAATGAAATCAGCATCTTTAAAAAGCTGGTCAGCAGAAGGAAGCCTGAAGTGCTCCAAAATCTCTTGGTAAACGGGTGCAGTGACTTTAGTTTTCAAAAAACACAATGGACCAACACCAGCAGATGACATTGCACCCCAAATCATCACAGACTGTGGAAACTTAACACTGGACTTCAAGCAACTTGGGCTATGAGCTTCTCCACCCTTCCTCCAGACTCTAGGACCTTGGTTTCCAAATGAAATACAAAACTTGCTCTCATCTGAAAAGAGGACTTTGGAACACTGGGCAACAGTCCAGTTCTTCTTCTCCTTAGCCCAGGTAAGATGCCTCTGACATTGTCTGTGGTTCAGGAGTGGCTTGACAAGAGGAATACGACAACTGTAGCCAAATTCCTTGACATGTCTGTGTGTGGTGGCTCTTGATGCCTTGACCCCAGCCTTAGTCCATTCCTTGTGAAGTTCACCCAAATTCTTGAATCGATTTTGCTTGACAATCCTCATAAGGCTGCGGTTCTCTCAGTTGGTTGTGCATCTTTTTCTTCCACACTTTTTCCTTCCACTCAACTTTCTGTTAACATGCTTGGATACAGCACTCTGTGAACAGCCAGCTTCTTTGGCAATGAATGTTTGTGGCTTACCCTCCTTGTGAAGGGTGTCAATGATTGTCTTCTGGACAACTGTCAGATCAGCAGTCTTCCCATGATTGTGTAGCCTAGTGAACCAAACTGAGAGACCATTTTGAAGGCTCAGGAAACCTTTGCAGGTGTTTTGAGTTGATTAGCTGATTGGCATGTCACCATATTCTAATTTTTTGAGATTGAATTGGTGGGTTTTTGTTAAATGTGAGCCAAAATCATCACAATTAAAAGAACCAAAGACTTAAACTACTTCAGTCTGTGTGCACTGAATTTATTTAATACACGAGTTTCACAATTTGAGTTGAATTACTGAAATAAATGAACTTTTCCACGACATTCTAATTTATTGAGATGCACCTGTATAATGCTGAAATATAAACCAAAGCAAGATCATGCTTTATTAATGCCTACTTTCGCTATTTCATAGCTTTTAAAGTCCTGCGTGGATTCTTATTTCAGTGTAGTTACAGTTTTCAGTGTCGAAAGAATTGAGATAATTAGTTCTGTACAGCAGTACCGCCGCTCTCTAAACGAAGAGTACGCAGCTTAGTGCGTAGGGCACCAACCCTGGTCGTGGAACACTATCCTCTATATAGTGCACTATTTAGAGTGTCCGCCATTTTGTAGGAGTGTTTGAATTCTGAGTGAGCCACTCGTTCCCTACTTTTTTCATTTATTCTTACCCACAATGCACTCTAATTTCAAGTGTACATTTGATGTACACTCGACAATGGTTAATTGCCCACAATCCACCACAGGGAAGACATAGCATAATAACATATAGAGAGGCAAAATATACAGATACATTTTAAAATTTACTTTTATTTGGTTATATGTGTTTACTCTTTATATTAGCATACAGTATATATTAAAAATGACAAACAGAATGAAGATTTATTGTATTAATACATTATTTAATAAGAATAACAAGTAAGGCCCAAGTATTGTAAAAGTTAATTGTTTCTGTAACAGCCTCAGAGCTCCAACACTTGTGTATACGTCAGCATCCGAATTCACTCACTCATTTCATTCATTCACTGCTGAGATAAAGTGCACTCACTGCCATTCTCTATTTAGGAAATAGTGAATGAGTGAACGAGTGACACAGCCACTCTCTTCGCCATACGATCGCCTCGCGCCCGCACATCTCACACATGCGTGCCTCGCGCCCTTGATTTGCAAGCACAGAAATGCTGTCTGTTCGCGCTCCAGTTGTCAATCATGCGAACGGCAGAGCAAAAGGCATTTATACTTAACTTGGATGTTTACATGTATTTATACAGTTAATCTGCCCAAAGTAGCTGCAATATGTGTAAATATTGCTCATGACATGCGGGACGCGGCACAAAGCGCACTGATATATTGCTGCACTGATTTAAAAATGTACACTTACAAACTGATGTCATAAGAGCCCAGTTACATTATCACCCTGAAAATGACCATCACATTCACACAGAAAAGCCCACGTTAGCATTAGAGCTAAAACTTACCTCAGCGTGCTGCCTTAAATTGAAGCTGTGATTTATTTTTGAAATATCCACTTGTCTTGGTATTAAATGAAGGCATTGCATGACGAAACTATTGTTTTTTTTCACTGTGCGGAGCGAAGAAAGTGTTTCACTTAGTTAGAAGAGCATGATGCTGCAGCAGTGAAGGACTCGGCTTGAGTGAAAGTCTGTGACAGCGTGCGCAGCTGTGTGAACTTCCTGTCGTAAAAGTCCCATTCAATAATCTCTCAATAAATTACACATTAACCCAGTAAACCCAGTAATGTAAGGACAGGAACGCCACCCATTGTAAAGAAGTAAAAGTAAAAAAATTTCATTAGAAATTTACTTGAGTGAGAGTAAAAAGTACCCACTTTTAAACCTACTCTAAAAGTAATTTTTTTTTTTTACTCAAGTAAATGTAAATGTAGCGCGTTACTACCCACCTCTGGTAATAATTAGTGCAAGATGGAGAAATCGTAAGAAATTGAATGAGATGGATCCTAAAACTTTATGAGAAAAATAAATAAACCAATGAACAGTATTATTAAGATTAATAATTAAGTTAAACCTAAACCTAACCATAAAGTGTAACCCCTTACTTAAACCCTAAACCATGATTTCGCACCGCTTGTGTTCATGGTGTTCTAAACTAAAGTGTAAGAGCAGCGTAGATGTGTTAAATGCAGCTAGATGCATCTTTTCATATATTCCTGTGACATTAAAGATTTTAGCCAGCAGGTGGCGACAAAAGACCATTTCAAGTCAGCAAGCAGTTTCTTTGAAGTCATCTGCATTGTCTCCCTCTCCGTGATCGCTTGGATTACTACTAAATTACAGCTGGGAAATAGAGTTAAACCAATGGTTTCAGCATTAAGGCTTATCACAGCTGAGAGACACAACAGATGGAGTGATAAAACATACTCAAGGTGCTTACTTACCGTAGTTTCCGTGTTGGGAGGAGATGTAAACATTCAACATGTTTGAGGAGAGAACAAACCAGCTAAAGTGAAATACTCAAGGAGGACCCCACTCGGATGGGTATTTTTACACAGAAAATATAGGATCTATTTGATTAAAATTCCATTATCTTCAGCAAGCTCACTAACACTACAGTTGAAGAATAGAGTTAAACAACTATAGCTCACACACACATCCCTGTTTCTCCAAAAAAAAAGCCCAATCCATCATTGCTAGTCCTAAATAGATGTTTTCGATCTAGTAATGGAGGCTTGTGTGCATCTTTTGAACTAGCAACGGCAGATCCTGATCCGTGGCGTAAGAAAGTAGTTCCATGCACAAGTGCTTTTTTGTGTGACAGTCCTTTGTTCTTCCTAATTTATTTATTTACTTGTTCATTGAACTGTTGTATAAAAGCAATACCACACTCGCAATCTTGCTGTGATTCCCTGCGGCCGAATTACAGCTGTGCTGATAAGGGCCATACAGCACTTGCTTATGAATATTTCTTTTTTGACATGCATCAGTTATTTGTATTGCATAAATAAATATAGAATAAGTATCCAAGTTTGTTCAACGAATTTGTTCACATTAGTTTTTTTCCTTTTTTTAAAAAAAAAAAGCAAAAGGAAAGAATGAAAACACTGTTGTTGAAAGGTTTCATATAGAATGACTAATTGTTTATTGAAAATGCTTGACTTATTCATAAAGTTTATTTTCAAAGTAGTCTCTGGAACAAATTTAAACAAAACAAAAAACATACTGACATTAATTGAGATACCATAACATGCAGGTATTAGATAAATGAGTACAGTTAACTTGCCCATTCCCCAAACACACACACGCATTTTGGTGCAGCTATCATTATGAGGACTCTCCATAGACATAATGATTTTTATACTGTACAAACTATAGATTCAATCCCCTAACCCTAACCCTACCCCTAAACCTAACCCTCACAAAAAACTTTCTGCATTTTTACATTTTCAATAAAACATAGTTTAGTATGTTTTTTAAGCGATTTGAATTATGGGGACACTAGAAATGTCCATATGTATAGCATAATACCCTTGTAATTACCAGTTTGTAACCTAAAATAAAGTCCTCGTAAACCACTTAAACCTGCCCACACACACACACACACACACACACACACACACACACACACACACACACTAATTGATATTTTTTTATTCTTTTATTTATTTATCTCTCCTCTTATTCCATGCCTGAAGTCTATGGTGTATTTCTTTGCTTATCACTGTTACACAGAAGCTCCTTCTTGGCAAGTAGTGTACAGCACTGATAGCCACTAAATGAATTTGGGCTTATGGCATACACAGACTCATAAATGCCTTATGCACTGATAACTGCATATCTTACAATGAAGTTTGTCCTGATCTCTGCACTAAGCCCTGCTACACTGAAACAGTTCTCAGTTAAACTTCATCAAAAACATGAAGTAGCTGGGTTAAACTTGTCACACTGTCTTTTAATTCATTTG
The DNA here is from genome assembly GCF_019703515.2 of Myxocyprinus asiaticus. Lineage (NCBI taxonomy): Eukaryota > Metazoa > Chordata > Actinopteri > Cypriniformes > Catostomidae > Myxocyprinus > Myxocyprinus asiaticus. The sequence goes on from NC_059373.1 coordinate 27,255,213, forward strand.
GTAGGAATGACTGGTAAAATGTATTTCCTTCTTTATCCGATACCAAGTACTATAGATATCGATTCCAATAGTGATATACAGTTTTTCAATGGACAAAAATTTACCATTTTTGTGACAGACTCTTTTTGTCAGACCTCTGTTTTACAATTCATTAATAACATTTACAGAACATGACCAATCATTTAACAAGTTTTAATTTTAAAGCAAAGTTATTAGAAATGCCACAAAAGCTAGTATAATAAATGTCACATATTGTATAGCTTTATCTTTAATTAGTAGAGTGAAATAATTCCACATGATGCTTCTTTTTTGACCAAAGATGTTGGCATGCATTCATTTTCACACTGTAATAAACTGAAAAATCACTATTTTAAACAAACTTAGTATTGATATTTTTATGTCAAGATTGATCCTTGTGATATAACATTAGTATCGGAAATATCAATGTTTTAAGATCAATCCACCAATCCCTATTATTTGTAAAATGTTAAAACGTGAGAGAGAGCTCTTATGAAATAAATCTTACATAACAGAATGCTAATTCCTATTTTGTAGAAAGCCCAGAGGGTTGACTGTCTTCTCTAAATTTGGGGATTAGTCAATGACTCAACCTTGACATAGACTCCAGACTCTGAGAAAGATCAAGACACTGTGGATGAAATCAGAGACTGTGAACTATTTTTTTTTTCCTGAGAATTTCAGAGAACGTTCTGTGACCTGTGAAACTGACTTAACAGTGTTTAAAGTACATTTGTTTCTGTGTCTAATATGCTTCAGCAACCACTTAATCACTTGAATCTCACAAGTCACTGTGAAACTGGCTTTGCTCTGGCCACGTACCATATTACCATACTTCTAAAAGACTTGCTGAACTTAAGACAGTTCTCATTAGGAATGTTTGACACTTTAACCTAGATTGGGTAGTAGTTAGTTTGGTATCTGTATATGTACGGTCAGAGTTGAGACTTTTCCACAGTCTCCTCTGGCACTGGTGTGCGGCCGTCCTGCAGCTGTGCAGCTCAGCTCCTCTGAGAGAGAGTGTTCTGTTTACACAGGTGCAGCTGCTGGCGTCCCTCATCAACACACTGAACAGATCAGTCATACTGTTTATAATGGCAAGTCCAACTCCAAAGCAAAGCCATTCTCAGGCAGTGATTTAGCCTAAAGCATTGCTTTACAAATGGCATACTACACTGCTTCTCAACTGGTGGGTCGTGAGCCAAAATTGGATCGCAGGTCTGTACTTATAGGTCATAGACAACAAGGAAAAACAATAAAATGCAATTAACTATATATCCATGCCTACTTAGGCTTATAAACTTTTAAAATTAAGGACAAATTGCATCCCATGACTTTTGTTGTTGAGGTCAAAGGTCATGCATCCAATCAAACTTTACAGTATTTTGGCACTTAGTAATATGGCTAGTACACTATTAATTTAATATTTGGCCAAGTGTTCCATGCATTAGACTGGAAAAGCACACTACAGTTGTTGTTCATGCACTTTTAAAGTGGTCAGTTTTCCATTTCAGCCTATGTAATGTTGCATAATGTTGGGGCTATGGTAGGATAAATAATTTGGATGTTTGATTTTAGAACATTTTTGCTTACTTTTGTATTGGGTAGCCATATGATGTCCAGTATAAAATGTTGGTTCTGAAACGAACAAACAAACAAACAAAAAACTCACTGGCGTATTATACAACATGGTAGTTTATAAATACTGCACATGCACTTGTCCAGATGCATATGGGCAAACCCGACATCTGCATTAGAAATGTTGAAGCATTTCCCTAATCACCTGAGACCCTTGACTCTCTATGGGTGGAAGATTCCAGACACATTGTGAGATCAGAGAAGTCCCTTGACTCGCTAATTTCTGTTGTGACTTGACCCCTGTGCTAATTATCCTTGAACTTTATAAACAGTGGTAACACAAATTAACACCCATAAATGGTTACCACCCGTGGCCAGATGCTTCGTTTTGTTCTCGCCATTAACCAGCAGGCTGCTCACTGGGCTTCTGCACTATGCTCAGGTTTCAGATGTCATAAATCTCTAAATCGCAGGAAAATTCAAGAACACTCTGACCATGCTGTGGTTAGGGGTAGTGGGGCCCTCGCATTATCAAAATTAATTTGTTCTTTGTTTTATTCTCCCAACAGGCAACATAGGCAAAATGCATTACTCTTGATCTGCTTGAGCATTTGTTTATATTGATTTGCCATGTTTGCGTTCACGGCTGTCCCTGCCAACTGTACAGTTGCCAAGGCAAGCAGGAGTGAAAGCGGCAGGCTCCAGGCCACATCAACAGCTGTCACATATGCCGCTGATCGATATAAACAAACACGGTCGCCCCCGTGTGAGACACGATTGACAGGTTTGATTCATCTGCTGCCACCGGAGGGTGGAGGAATAATAAGTACAGATAGATCATCGCCCGTCCCAGGGAAAGAGTGTTGAGGTTAGCGGGGGACACAGGCAAGATCATTCGCCTCCTACGGCAACACGCTGTGCACACTAGTGCAGCGAGAGCCGATTAAAGCCACATGATTCCGGCAGTTCTTTAATTCCAAAAGTTCCACACTGTCTAACTCGGGTTTGATAAATTGGTGCACCAAGCTCATCAGTACACTGGGGTTACTGTAGAGAGTATTCAACAAAGTCAGTGGGGAGGATTACTCAAGTGTCAGAAGGCTGCGCTGCTGTATTTAGTGACTGCTTAATGCCAGTGCATTTAGTGCAGCAGAGGACTGGTACATCTCAAAGCTCTCCAACGCATTGGCTCTGACAGTGGCACGGCACACAATGGGAAGAGCCATTTCAGGCATGATGAGGAGTAATGGTTTGAAACAATATCCCCCTAGGGCCTCAAATTGAAATCTGAAACTGTGATATTGTTTCATCTCAGCACAATTTAAAAAGTCAAAATGACTTTGGCGCATTCGATCCACTGCGTGACCAATGACTGTTGAGAGACATTTGGAGAGGCTCCATAATACACATCATCTGCACATGCAAATTCCGACACTGTGTACTGTAACAACGCTGTCTCAATACTGTCTTGGATGGCACGTATCATACAGTATTTCACTCTTCCATGTGTGTAGCCAACGCAGCTTGATGCATTTGTCCTTAACTACAGATTTGACACATTGCTGTGAATTAAACCCTAAAATCTCTCAACAGATGATTTGTACCAATCCGCACCAGTTTTGTTAATCAAAGCTGATTTACAGTTTACCGCATGTATTTGCTGTATGTAGGGAAGCCTGGGGATAGAAGTCACATGGGCTAGTTATCTTTGTTGGTTTCAAACACCAAGTTCTGTCTTAAATTAGCTTTTTTGTTAATTTTATCCTACAAACTAAAATTCCACTATTACTATTATTTTGAACAAAAGAACAAAATAAAACCACACTAGCATTCATTAAGGCAATGGTCAACTCAGGGCCGTATACCGAGGCTTAAGCCCCGGGCCTGCAGGGGGGCCCGAACTCCCAGGGGTGGGCCCAGTCTCAGCATTCTCCCCCGTCATCGTTCTTGGGAGGGCGCGTATAAAACCCCATTCAGCAGGAGACGCTGATGTAAACACAGAGAGGGTGCACAATGGCTAAACTCGTCCGTGTAGTGCATGGTCATCGAGTGATAATGTTCCGCACCAAGCATGTTTTACATGTTTTTTACAAATTTCTATAATGGTTCTGTAGGCCAAAACAATGGTTTTATATACTGTACTTATATATACTGTTTTTTTTTGTTTGTTTGTTTGTTTTTTGACTGCTTAAATTATTGTTGATAATAGGTCTGCATTTTTAACATAGATTGTGGAACATTTTAAGATTTTGATTTTTCAGCACAGGGGGTGCATCCTCACAGCCCGGCCAAGCCCTCCTCCTCGTCACTAACCCCCAATGCCCGATTCCTTCCTGGAGGAGAAGAGCTGCCCCCTTGGCCGTTCCACCGCCAGCTGGTCTTCCCCACCTTCTGGGAACCTGAGTAGGATGAGGGGAGGGAAAGGGGAGAGAGAAAGTGAGTGGGAGAGGCCGAGAGAGAGAGAGAGACGAGAGAGAGAGAAAAGAAAACACTCTTATTCTGCTCCCGCGGATACGCCGCCCGCCCAGTCCTCCGCTGCTCCTCCGCCCCCTGGCGCATGGCAGCGGGCTCCTCTGCCTCCTAGCAGCTGGCAGCAGCACCTCCATCACCTGGAAGATGGCAGCAGGTCTTCCATCCCCTGGCGGATGGCAACGGCTCCTCCACCCCCTTGCGGATGGCAGTGGTTCCTCCGCCACCTGGCGGATGGCAGCGACTCCTCTATCCCCTAGTGGATGGCAGTGGCGAGTTCTCCTGGACAGCATGCTCTTCCTCCTTTCACGGGTTTCGTCACCAGTCTCTGAAAGGATCTCTGTTCGTCTGGGAAAAAAGGAAGCAGGAGCCGATCCACATTCAACAAGACTTTAATAAAGACAAATGCTGAACTGAAAGCATAACATCACAACATAAACACACACGAACACTGCTGCAGGTGTCTCTCTCTTTCTCTCTCTCTCTCTCTCTCTCTCTCTCTCTCTCTCTCTGGCATCCCTGGTTCCTCCTCTCTCTCACTGATTGGGCAACTCAGCACCGGGGGTGCATCCTCATGGCCTGGCCACACCCCCCATCCTCGTAAAAAAAAAAAAAAAAAAAAAAAAAATTATATATATATATATATATATATATATATATATATATATATATATATATATATATATATATATATATATATATATATATATATATGTATGTTACACTATACATGTTATATATACACTTAATCAGTTTAAGTCTAGACTAAAGACTTATCTATTTAGCCAGGCATACACCTAATTTATCCATCAACTCACAATTAGGCTGCTTTAGTTAGGTCTGCCAGAACCAGAAACATTCATATCCCGAGGTTACCAGAGCCGGCCAGATCCAGCTCTGTTCCTGCTTGGTGTGGGACTCCACTGCTTCATGTTGCTGAGTGATGACCACAAACTACAGCCGGTGCTAGCCAGACATCACTTCAGTCTTTTACGATGGACTTCAGAGGATGAACTGATGCCACCTCCAACTGTAAGACATTGGATACTTCATATGCCACTGCCTGAACCTTGGATTTAGGATGGACCCCACCAAACCTCACCGAAATGACCTGCTGGTTGAACTGTGATGCACCTCAATGATCTCTGCCTGCATCACCATTGTTTATTGATGGACTACACTCTTGAAAGGAATACATAGACTATCAATTAATTGCTAACAAAAGCCTTCATCAGCCAACTAACAAAGGACAATGCATCATATATATGTGAATTTCTGCAGTTAATCCAGGATGGACTTCAAAGACATCAGTCATTAATCTTACAGTTGATACAAAATCTTTGTTTAAACACTGGCCCTTAACACTTACTTAGTTTGCAAATTTTAAACCATGACTTGCACTATATATAAGTAATACTGGCATTATATTCATGCTGTTTAGCCAGAGGGGAACTGGCCCCCACAGTGATCCTGGTTTCTCTCAAGGTTATTTTTCTCCATTAACCAACATCTTATGGAGTTTTGTGTTCCTTGCCACAGTCACCTTCGGCTTGCACACTGGGGTAATAAATACAATTATTATTTAACTATTTAATTATATATTTTTAAACACAATTCACAATTACACAATGATGACTCTAAGACTTTATAGATATTACAGTTTCTGTTAAAGCATGCTTTTCTGTAAAGCTGCTTTGAAACTATGTGTGTTGTGAAAAGCGCTATACAAATAAAAATGACTTGACTATATGAATATATATGTGTGTGTGTGTGTGTGTGTGTATAGAAAAACTTCAAATAAATAAAGTCAGTTAAAGAAAACATGCTATACAGAAATCTACTTTCAAAAATAAATCGAGGAACAATTAACTGGAGTAAAGAGTGGGGAAGAATAACAATTTATGATTCCAGTATTGTCAAATTATATTGCTGATTTGAATCATAATCTTGACTAACCATTTTTCAGATTTTGCTCTTTCCCCATTCAAAGTAGAAAGGAGCTGCACTGTCATGACAAATAGTCTCCCGAGAGCATTCCAAAGATGGTCGACAGTGGACTGACTAGATAGAAAAGGTTTGACAGAACATATTTGGTTTTGAAACTTTTGGAATCGCAAGTAACAAGACAGCAGCTCAATCAAACCCACTCTCACATCAATATGAATGTTCATAGGCATTTTTTCATCTGCATCAAGTACATGTAAAGTCCCCTTCAGCAAAGATCACCACTGCAATTAATTGAAAGTGCCATTAAATCAGGAGGGCATTTACTGTAGATTTGTTTGATTAAGGACTGAAATCAGACCCATTGTGTGGAGTCCTCATTACTCTCTTGAGACTGACTGCAGGAGACCAGAGCCATGCTGAGAGTTCAGTCTCTGATTCAAATGGCCATTTGATGAAGTTGACTTGACAATCAGGATCAGGCATCAGTGATTTTGTGATAAAGACATGAGTGAAATATCATACTTTTAGTCTACACACAAAAATGGGCTACCATTCGAGGCTTCGGATTCTAACGAGTTCAATTAAAGCATTTCATTATATTTTTAAAAGGTCTAGTGAACAATTGTTTTGTCATCTGTGTACTTGGCCTGATTAATTTTCTTTGTGTGCTCTCTCTCTCTCTCTCTCTCTCTCTCTCTCTCTCTCTCTCTCTCTCTCTCTCTCTCTCTTTTTGTTTCTCTTTTCTCTTTCTGTTGCTCTTGGTCTCTTTCTATTCCTCCCTCTATTTCTGTTTCTTTCAAATATGTTTATAATACCTGGAGAGCGCTTTTTTCAAGCTTTCTCATTCACCTCAATGGCAGTTGCTGGGCTGGCATATTCAGCATAGGTTTTGAATTCTGTCAATATAGACCATTTCAGGGACTGTTAGTAGGTTTTAGGAAGTGACATCTTTGTCCCTTGAACATTTCCGGCTAGTTATCAAACTCATTTAAATCAACAGCGGGAGGCGCTTCATTTATTGTGACTTTAATATGATTAACGTTACTGAGGTTAATACTATTGTAATAGAATGTCATTTTTAAAATGTGGACCATGTTGTTAAGTGGCTAGATGCTCCCTGGATGCCTGGAACTAACAGAAATTGAAGTGTTTAGATTGTCCAAAAAAAAAAAAAAAAAAATACCACAAATGGATGCATGAAGCGCTGCAATAAAGCAAGACAACTGGAAACATGTAGTACTAACTGTAACATACGTCTTATCTCTTTTAGCTGAACAAAATGTATGCTAACTAATAGTAAGTTTGAAAGGTAGAGTTTAGCTAGCTATTTAAGTAAGAGTACTTCTTTACAGACCTAAAAATGACTAAAGATCATCCCTATTATAATGAATGAAGCTGCGCAAGTCATTTACATTTAGTCATTAGACGTTTTTATCCAAAGCAACTTACAAAAGAGGAACATAACAAGCAATTTGTCACACAAAAGTCAACACTATCTGCAGTATTGCACTGCCAAGTTCTCAGAGTAGCTGGAGTAGTTTAAAAGCAAACGCAGAAGAAAGAGACACAAGGAAAGTTTTTTATAATTTAAAAAAGAACCTTACGTTGTCTGCAAGTCACGCGCTTACAGCGTTCACAGCTTCATTGAATATTACAGGAGCGATCCAATATTCCCGACCTTGCTGTTGAGGAAATAATTGTGAGCATCTAAACTATGATACACTTTCATCTCTCTCACGTACACTTGCTCAGTATCAACAACACGTCTGGATAAGTCACTTGAGGTAAACGTTTGATGTTCTTTGAGAAGATTTGTTGACTCAGAGTCATATTTAAAGGGTGCAGTAATGGCAACTCATTGTTTATTTTCAGTTTTTGCACATATCTTGTTTGTTCTGTTGTAGCTAGACCCTAAAAGTATGCACTATGGTGCTAATCGTTTTATTTTGACAGTTTTGGGTTATCAAAATGCAGCTACTGGAAATGCTTCAGGGTAAGACATGCACAGTGGAGTTCTAATTCCTTAGTTATTGTTTACATCCTTGAAATGGTCTATAGGTACTCAGTTCCAGGAAAAAAAGAAAAATATTTTGAGCCAATCACCTGAGCCAGAAATGCCATGTGACTAATAGCTGACATCCTGAAAACACTGATGGCACTAAAAGAACATGCCACTCCAAGCCCTTCACTGGCAGCTACCCTGCAGATACAGAAGCTGTGATGTCAAAGGTATAATAATATAATGAAATATTTGCAATTTATATATTGCTTGCAAAAACAAATGCAATATTGTCAAAATACACTGCAACTTTTGAATATCTGTCAATGGAACAACTCATGGTCTGAACAAAGAGTAGCACTTTGGAAAACCTCCAGTTTCATCAGACTTTCCTGAGAACTGATTTGTTGTTCACAATATGTTATCTTGCATTATTTATTAGTGTGGGCAAGCTGCAAACACAATGGATGTATCAAAGGGAAAGTAGCATGAAAATATGTGTTGCAAATGCCAAATACCAACTTCATCATGGACCAGCCTTCACTTTTTATTTTTCTATTAGCTGCTGTTCCGCAAGCGGAGGCACGAACGCAGAACAGAAAACCATGATTTATTTGTTTACTTTTTCTCTCCAGTCATTGTCTAATGAAACCACTTCAATTACAGTTTAATGTGTCTTAATGCACACATTCTGTCTTCAAATCAGCCTCTGTAATGGCTGTAATATACATATTAGACAGTTTAATTAGATGGCACTTTAATTGTTTTCATGCAGTCCTCCATTAGCAGGTCCTTGGTTTGGTGCTGTGCTGGCTGTACTTTTTTTTTTTTCTGCCTCAGATGAAGAGATTATTCTAAAGCCATTTAAATACTATATAAATCCAGCCTGTGGGGGAATGCATAATGGCAAAAGTATGAACAATGAGCCATCAGCTATATTTGCCTGGCGTTGCCATGGTTTAAATTCAAGACGATATGCTGCATGTTTAGTATTTTATAAAACATGAAATTAGCGGTACTTAAAATATGTATGTGTAGGGTCTCAGTATACCTTTATTAATTATGGGAAAGAGCAGTTCTCTTTATTTTCCTTAGAGAAGGAAGATAATCGAAGTTATCTAGGTCATTAATTACAATGCTATGTACAGGAGAAGGCAACAATAACATATACTGTAAAAGCCGATTTATACTTCTGCATCGAACCTGTGGCATAGCCTCTATATGGCAGCTGATAGGTTGTTTGCTTCTTTAGTTCTGTGTTGGTGTGTCTGCGTCGTTCTGCAAGTACACAGCCAAAATGTTCATGTATTAACAGAAAATGCCTTCATTTCTGAAATAATTATACATTTAATTAATAAACAAAAGTAATGTAGTTTTGTTGAGATTTAGACATATTGCATATTATACATGTTGCCTGCCATGCAGAGATCAAATAAATCATGCATATACTTTATGCTTGCTCTTGAGTCGCTTAAATGCTAATAAACGTAATATATTATAAAAAAATTTGATGGAATTTGATGCTCCATGTTACTACTTATGTAACTACTTGTTTTACCAACACAAATTGGGGGTTGTTATAAAGCTTAGAGGCTGAACTTTACAATGCATATGGGCACTGTGACCAACTCCTAACAGATGTTTTTTAATTTACTGGCAAGTCATGAGTGCTCTGTTTCCTAACTTAGGAAATAAGATTGCTTACTGTACACCATACTTTTATTTAAATGGTCAGAACATTATACAATTCAGAAAGGTTTCGAGTAGAATACAACAAGCATATTGTTTCACTCACAGACCAAATATATATCAAATCAAAATCAAATCACTTTTATTGTCACTCAACCATATACACAAGTGCAATAGTGGGTGAATATCTTGGGTGCAGCTCCGAGCAACATAGCAGTCATGACAGTGATGTGACATATACCAATTTACAATAAACAGATTTACACATCACAGTTTACATATCTAATATACACATAATTACACACATCACAATATACAAATAATAATATACAATGTACAGTATACAATACACACAATATAGAATATTGTACAGTATACAATACACACAATATAGAATACATATACACAATACAGAATACACTTTATACAATAAAAAAGTATATATAGTATATATCAAATATACAGTAGGTTGTATTGTACTGTATTGACATTCAGGCTGTTGGTTGATAGTCAGTTGCCAGTGTGTTGTTAAGAGAGAATATAATTTAAGACAGTCCAGTGTGAGATAATAAGATTAATAAAGTGCAGTGCTGATGTATATTGATCGTGAGAGATCAAGAGTCCAGAAGTCTGATTGCTTGGGGGAAGAAGCTGTCATGAAGTCGGCTGGTGCGGGTCCTGATGCTGCGATACCGCCTGCCTGATGGTAGCAGTGAGAGCAGCCCATGGCTCGGGTGGCTGAAGTCTCTGATGATCCTCCAAGCTTTTTTCACACACTGTCTGGTATATATGTCCTGGAGGGAGGGAAGCTTAGCTCCGATGATGTCTAGCTGTTCGCACCACCCTTTGCAGGGCTTTGCGGTTGTGGGCGGTGCTATTGCCGTACCAGGCAGTGATGCAGCCAGTCAGGATGCTCTCTACAGTGCTGGTGTAGAACCGTGTGAGGATATGGCAGTTCATTCCAAACTTCCTCAGCCATCTCAGGAAGAAGAGACGCTGATGAGTCTTCTTCACAATGGACTCAGTGTGGACGGACCATGTGAGTTCCTCAGTGATGTGGACACAGAGGAACTTGAAGCTGCTGACTCTCTCCACCGGTGCTCCATTGATGTTGATCGGACTGTGTTCTCTGTCTTTTCTCCTGAAGTCCACCACAAGCTCCTTTGTCTTGCTGAAGTTGAGGGAGAGGTTGTGCTCCTGACACCAGCGTGTCAGTGTGTGCACCTCCTCTCTGTAGGCCATTTCATCATTGTCAGCGATCAGACCTACCACCGTCATATCATCAGCAAACTTAATGATGGCATTGGAGCTATGTGTTGCCACACAGTCATGTGTGGGCTGAGAACACAGCCCTGCAGGGCTACAGTGTTGAGGGTCAGTGATGAGGAGATGTTGCTGCCCATTCTAACCACCTGGCGTCTGCTTGACAAGAGGTCCAGGATCCAGCTGCACAGCAAGCTGTTTAAGCCCAGAGTCCGGAGTTTCTCATCAAGCTTGGAGGGCACTATGGTGTTGAATGCTGAGCTGTAGTCTACAAACAGCATTCTCGCATAAGTGTTCCTTTTTTCCAGGTGGGAGAGAGCAGTGTGTATTGTAGATGCAATGGCATCATCAGTGGAGCGGTTGTTGCGGTAAGCAAACTGCAATGGGTCCAGTGATGAAGGCAGCACAGAGCAGATGTAATCTCTGATTAGCCTCTCAAAGCATTTGCTGATGATGGGGGTCAGAGCAACATGACGCCAGTCATTTAAGCAAGTGATTTTGAATTGCTTAGATACAGGCACAATGGTGGATGTTTTAAAGCATGTGAGGACCACAGACAAGGAGAGGGAAAGGTTGAAAATGTCCGTAAAAACACCAGCCAGTTGGTTCGTGCACGCTCTGATGTATATATTGAGAAAAAGCTGTGATAGCACAGAGTTCAATTTGTAAATAGATGTGGCCTTTTGTCACGTTTTCGCTGGTAACTTCATGAAATATAAGCACTATATAAAAATAGCAGATGCTCCCTATTGAAATGAGCCCAAATACAATGCGAGATGCATAGATCTTAAAACTGGCCTTCATACTGCACACATGAGGCATTAAATGGTTTGAGAATTTATAATTGGTTTGAAAACACATCAGAGTGAAAGTGGTCTCCAAAGTACAGCTAGTTAGTTGCAGCTCCTCAATCTTTGTTTGTGCCTCACCTTGGAAGTTAGTTCTTCCATAGGTGGATCATCTTAAATCATCATCCGAATGAGTATTATCCCACGGTGCACCATCCTAGCCAGGTTGACATGCCCTAAACATTTAGCTGTCAGCGTACAGCCATGGAAGAACCAACAGCTGAAATTCACATTGGCCAGTGAATTACTTACACATGTTGTGCTGACTCTAGAAAGCAATCACTACTGTTTGTATGCTTTAACAATCATACACATGCCCACATGCCAACTGACATTAAAAAATTAGCCCTTTTCGGGTACAGTCACTCAGTGGTTGCCAAGGCGGTCTCCTGTCTACCTGTGATACCATTTATTATTCCAGTGTCCTAATAGACCTAATGATTTCAGCTCAGATATTAATTATGCTGACATTTTCAAATACACTCTCTCCCTTCATAGATGACCCAGACAGAGAAGGGAAGAGGCACTGGCATTGGCATCACATATTCCAGTGGGGAGTGATGTCAGAGAAAAATTTCTCCTGAAGTGCACTATCATCTCCACTGTTCTGAGCTCAAGGTTGTTGTGACCGCACCAGACAGCCAGCTGTTCAACCTCCCATCTGTATGCAGACTCATCACCGTCACGGATGAGGCCAATGACTTTGGTGTCATCTGCAAACTTCAGGAGCTTGACAGAGGGGTCCTTTGCAGTGCAGTCAATCGTGTACAGACAGAAGAGCAGTGGAGAGAGAACGCATCCCTGAGGAGAACCAGTGCTAATAGTGAGGTTCCCGGATGTGAGTTTCCCCAGTCTCACTAGCTGCTGCCTGTCAGAAAGCTGGTGATCCATCGACAAATTGGGGTGGGCACAGAGAGCTGAGTCAGTTTGGATGAGAGAAGATCAGGCATGATGGTATGAAGGCTGTACTGAATTCCACAAATATGATCCTTGCATAAGTCCCAGGTCTGTCGAGGTGTTGCAGGATATAATTCAGTCCCATGTTGACATTATCATCCACAGACCTGTTTGGTCGGTAAGCAAATTGAATGGGGTCTAGCAGGGGTCCAGTGATGTCCTTCAGATAGGCCAAAACCAGTCTCTCAAACAACTTCATGACCACAGACTTGAGAGCGACAAGTCTGTAGTCTTAAATCTTAAATCTTTGTTTTAACACTGACCCATAACACTTACTTAGTTTAATAATTTTAAACCATGACTTGCACTATACATAAGTAATATTGGCATTATATTCATGATATTAGCCAGAGGGGAACTGGACCCCACAGTGAGCCTGGTTTCTCCCAAGGTTATTTTTCTCCATTAACCAACATCTTATGGAGTTTTGTGTTCCTTGCCACAGTCGCCTACGGCTTGCTCACTGGGTTTCTAAATACAATTATTATTTAATTACTTATTTTTTTAACACAATTCACAATCGTATTTTATCAAACTACACAATGATGACTCTAAGACATTATAGATATCACAGTTTAATTTTCTGTTAATGCATGATTTTCTGTAAAGCTGCTATGAAACAATGTGTGTTGTGAAAGGCGCTATACAAATAAAAATGACTTGACTTGACTTGTAGTCATTAAGTCCTGTGATTTTGGTTTTCTTGGGGACTAGAATGATGGTGGAGCATTTGAAGCAGCAGGGAACTTCACACTGCTCCAGTGATCTACTGAAGATCTGTGTGAAGATGGGGGCCAGTTGGTCAGCGCAGACTTTCAGACAGGCAGGTGAAACACCATCTGGGCCTGAAGTTTTCCTAGTCTTTTGTTTATGAAAGACCCAGCACACATCCTCCTCACAGACCATTAGTGCAGGTTGAGTAGCAGGAGGGGGGAGGATGGGGGTTCCAGGAGGTGTTGGTGTGTGTGTGAAGATCAGGGGTGTGGAGGGGTATGAGACTGGGCTTTTTAAACCTGCAATAAAACACATTCAGGTCATCAGCCATTTGTTGGTTCTCTACAGAGCGAGGGGGTGGTGTCTTGTACTTGGTGATGCTTTTCAGGCCTTTCCACACAGATACAGGATCGTTGGCTGCAAACTGTTTTTTCAGTTTTTCAGAGTAGCTTCTTTTAGCCACTCTGATTTCCTTAGTCAGTGTGTTTCTGGCCTGGTTGCACAATATTTTATCCCCACTTCTATAAGCATCCTCTTTGGCATGACAAAGATGTCTGAGTTTTCCAGTAAACCATAGTTTATCGTTATTGAATTATAAAAATGTCCTAGTAGGGATGCACTTATTCTCACAGAAACTGATATATGATGTCACAGTATCTGTGAGCTCATCCAGGTCTGTGGCTGCAGCTTCAAAAACACTCCAATCAGTGCAGTCAAAGCAGGCTTGTAGTTCCAGCACTGCTTCATTAGTCCATCTCTTTAAATTAGTCTGGCTTGAGCATTCAGTTTCATTTCAATTTTTTAAAAGCAATTATGTACCCTGATGAAGCAAAATTTATTGCAAGCAACACTTAAATCGCAAGTATTATTAGATAGCTTTTTCCAGTTATCATAGACCTTCTTGGTGGATTCATATGACATTTTTTTGAATGTCAGTTGGGGAGACGTTCATTTCACAAAACAATCATGCTGCAGTTAAAATTAGGCTTGCTTAAGCATTCAGTGTCATTTAAAGTTTTGGCTTTCGTGCGTGGACGTTTTTTTTTAAATGTCAGTTAGTGTCATTAGTTATATGCGACGTAATGTATGATATCCATAGGGTGTCTTATTTATTGTTAAATAGTGTTTTCTTAATGGCATGAATCGCACTGAAGGCCTAGAATTAAAATGCACAAGCCGCCACTGCTGTTACATCTGTACATTAACTTTTGTTGATGTAAAAGCATATTCCACTGTCTGTCATTTTCCACGATGATTCCGCAACGCGATCCACTCTGAACAGCTGGAAGCCCAGCAGATGTAGCGTGCTGTCCAGGATGGCTTCATTCAGCCAGGTTTCCGTGAAACACAGAGCAGCAGATTAGAAAAGTCCTTATTTGTTTGAGTGAGCAGAAGCAGTTCGTCCATGTTTTTGGCTAGGGAGTGGACATTCGCCAAATGAATACTCGGCAGCGGAGTCCTAAAGCCGCATTGACAAAGCTTCACAAGCGCTCCAGTGTGCTTCCCTCGCTTGCATCTCTTGCGAGCACTTGTAGAACTCCGCTGCGCCTCCAACTAAGATGTCTAATAAAACGTCTGAATAATCAAACACCGGCAAAAAATTATCAGGTATGCCCTGTTGAATATTCAGCAGTTCATCCCTAATGAAACTGATCAGGAAAGAGTGACAAAAAAAAAAAAAAAACATGACAAACAAACAAAAAATAGCAAAAATGCTAGAGAGCTCCACACCGAAGCAGCCATACGCGGTGCCATCTTTTGTCTACACGATTAACAAATCAGGTCTCGTTCTGCCACTGAAGTCTGAGCTAGACGTAAATACCCATGGACTGATGTACTATTCAGAATGGAAATGTCTGGATCGCTCTATTTGTTTTTGTCATTATGGCTTTATAGCCTATGAAAGTTGTGGTTAAAGATATTTTGCCTGCAATGATTGATACCTTCAGTCTGTTACTGTAATCAGATCTAAAATAAAATCCTTAACCAGAAGGATACAAACAGACACCATAAACAGTTGTGGGAAAAAATATGTGAGCCCTTGGATTTACCTGGATTTCTACATTAATTGGTCATCAATATTGATCAGCTTTTTACTGCCACAACAATAGACAAATGTAGTCTGCTTAAATGAATAAGACACAAAAATAACATGTTTTCATGTTTTATAATGTAAATGATCACAGTGCAGGGTGGAAAAAGCTTGTGAATCCCTAATGACTTTTCCAAAAGCTAACTGGAGTCATGAGTAAACCATTTGTAGGTTGATTTCACCAAAATTGCAACACTGTGGCCATGGGCGGGTTTACGATTTCTGAGGCCCCATGCAACCAACCAAGCTGTGGCCCCATTTTGAAAATTTTAAATCATAATTTTAAATTCATCCTATCAACAATTGTAGCCAAGTACATTCAAAATGTCTAATGAAATAAAAATCTAGTTAAATATAATTAATGCATGTTTTCCTGTTTTTCCACAATACAGTAACAAAAAAAGCTATATTTACCTACATAAATGTATACAAAATATTTTTTTTAACAGGGTATGCAAAATCTACTACTTCACCCAGTAACATTTTGGAATTCAGTTGTTATTTATTAATTTTATAACCCAACAATTATTTATTGTTGTCCAGTTTGCCATTATAATATGATACAGTATTTTTATTACTTTGAGGATTTGTTGTATACAATAGTAATATATTCCTGTCTTATTTACTTTACTTTCACCTGGAGCTTATATTCTGACGCTGAGGCTGTATTTTATGTAAGCATTGTAGGCAACATTCGTAACTAACAATTAACATACAAAGCACAGCGTCCCCTCAGCACACTAGAGCAGAAGGAAAAAACATTGCCGTTCATCAAGCGCTGAAACTTTGCTTGTTGCAGAACAATCTGGAATAATGTTAAACATTGTAACAGTCCCCTCTTTGCAACCTGAACTTGTTGTGTCTAAAAATGTGCCAGTCCTCCGTGAGACACTGAAGAAACAGCGAGACGTGGTGCAGCAGGTATGGACGTTCATCCAGAGCGTGTTTACACAGGAAAACAATGGCAAAACAGAGCAGACGCAGGCAGAAACACATTCGGTGTGAACAGCCCCTAACTCATCCGTTCGCACGTATCGCATACTGTATCTGTGAGTGAGAGTGCGTGCGCGAAACAAGTTCAGACGGCCTATATATTTTTCCATAAATTACAAACCAGAACCCTACTTTAAAAAAACTCACCTGTCCCGACCCCAGCGGCTTCTAATGTGAACTGCTCTAAGAGCACTGACAACAGCGTATTTGCGCGTGTACCCAGAACAACATTTCACCCCTCAAGCATTTTTTGCGGAGCTTTCCTTCCCGTCTGGGGCCCCACGCAATTGCGTGGTTTGCATGGTGGTTAAAACTTCTACTGACTGTGGCTCTGTGGCACTATTAAATCATTCCTCTGTTTGTTCGAGCGTCCCATCCAGCCCGATAGAGCAACATTGACATGAGTTTGGGAAGGGGTCATCTGATTGCACTCTCTGTCAGATTTATACAACCATAAAATGAATATTACTTTCCATTGAATCTAACTCCAAACTGTCTTTCTGAAGTTCAGCTTCTGTTTGGCATCTGATCAGGCCTGAAGATAAGCCATTTCAATTATTTTATCTTATATATATATATATATATATATATATATATATATATATATATATATATATATATATATATATATATATATATATATATATATATAGTTTTGCCTCCAAGGCAGGAGTTCCTGTTTTTGGTATTTCACAATAGGATGTAATATACTGTACGTCAGGTCCAGACCCAGTGTGTTTGTCATTGAAAGCGGAGACACTTTGATTGAATCCCCTTGTCCGCAAAACCTGGGAGAGAACAAACATAAAAGGTGCTCAACATCAGGGAGAGCAAATTGGCCCTGCACTGGAAGGATTGGTTCAATCAACCTCAAACCGTATAATTAGTAATTAGATTGGGATTAAAGTCAACTCAGAGTGGAAGAGCGTGGCCAGTTCAAATCAGCATATGAAATGTGATTAAATTAATGGGAAAAAATTGAAATATTAATGTTCAGATTTGCAGCCGGGTCCCAGGTCTTGGCCATCAGTCATGTGCTGTTTGAACTGTTCTTAATTACTGACTTGGAGGGAATTAGGGGGGAATGGGAATACTCTGATGCCATCTCTCTCTCTCTCTCTCTCTCTCTCTCTCTCTCTCTCTCTGTTACTTTCTTCTTCTGTCACAGTGGTGGGCAAATCATAGATCTTCATCTCTGGCAGAGGTTTAGTACACTTGTAATTGTGCTAGAGTCTGAATCTGAAACAATGACGTCTTTTAAGCGTTGGCTAAGAGTTACCCAACGCACATTCAAAATTTGCACATTTGTGGCAATAGCTTAACTTCATCAAAATAAAAATAATTAAATTAATTGCATAAATATACTTAAAGTTTACAAGTTTTCAAAGTTCATACATCTTTTTCAGTTTAATGAAATATATCATATCTACTTTAATAACATACCTACTTTTAGAATTTTAAATACTAGATGAAAGACAAAATTTCCAAAAACCAAATTTAAATTAGTTAGATATTTAATAGACAATGTTACATAAAGGGATACACTTTACAAAAGGGTTCTGTTTGTAAACATTAATGCATTAGGTATCATGAACTAACAATGAACAATACTTTATAACAGCATTCATTATTCTTGGTTAATAGAAATTTATGAAAAAACAATTGTTAGTTCATGTTAGTTCATAATGTATTATCTCGTGTTAACATATATAACCTTTAATTTTAAACATGTATTAGTATTTTTTTACATGTTTTACAAATAATGTTAACAAATACAACCTTACTGTATGTTACCACTTAAACTTTATTAAATGTTTTGAAATTTACGAGCACAAATGGTATAAACTTAAACAATTATTGATCTCTAATTTTTTTAATTATTTATTTTAAAGGCTTAATTCATAATATGTAAATTATTTAATGATTGCTGAATTCTATTTGTAATGCAAATTACATAAATGTACTCAACAACATCCCTCCCATTGCTCATTTGGCTCTGTCATTTCCCAAACAGAGAAAGCAGAAGAGAGAAGTCCGTAGTTTCAGAGGGTCAGACACACGGTCACATATCAGATATTCCAATGTCATTTTACCTCTAACAGAGCCATTTCAAAGTGTTGGCAAGGTCATAATATGCTGCTCTCACAAATGGCTCAAGGCAATTTAGCAGAGAGTAAGGATGTGTGAGGCAAGAGGTACTAAAGCTCTTTGATTCCAGCAGTGGGGGACCGGGCAAATGTACAATTAGACCCTTTGACCGTTTCACTTTCATATTAAGTTCCTGTCAAACATCAGCACAAGTTTCATCATGAAATATGCCAATGGTGTGCCAAGATAAAAGGATTAATTCTTAACTTTATGACTATCATTAACATATACAAGGCTTGAATGGAATTAATCCAGGGGTTTCTTATGTGAAACTTTTCAAAGTTCAAGTGACAACCATAAATTTCTAAATTGCCAAAAGGTATTGCTTGTAAGACGTTAAAATAACATTTTTAGTTTCATTAAGACATGGAAATAAAACCATAAATTTTACTTTTTCTTTTCCTATAAATATCTATGAGCAGCCGGAACAATGCAATAAGAGTAAAAAGTAGTAGGCTAAGTACCACAGGTTGTATGTGATTCAGCTTTTCAATTCTAAAATTTAAGTAATTCTGTAATAGTATGAATTTTATTTCACTATTGATTTACTAGTAATGAATTTTTAGCTTAAAACATACTAAATCACAGTGAAATAATGAAAATTCTGTCATAATTTCACCCTCATGTTCTTCAAAACCCATTTTACATTCTTAGGTGGCACACAAAAGGAGATATTTTAATAAATATTGTGGTTTATCTCTTCCAAACCTGTCCTATTTCTTCAGAAGTCTTGGAATATGATACAAGTCACATAAACTATTTTCATGACACTTTGGGGTTGTTTTAAGTCTTTAACATGTGCCACAAAGTACTGCCATCATATTGAAGAGATAAAGCATGATATTAAAAAAAAAATCTCCTTTTGTGTTCCACATAAAGAAAGAAAGTCATGCGAGTTTGGAACGACATGAGATTGAGTAAATTATGACAGAATTTTCATTTTTGGGTGAACCACAATATTCCTTCAAGCTAGAGTGTCCTGGGTGGTTGCTAGGATGCTACTTACTGGCCCAAGTCAAAAGAGCCCATCCCCAGATATCTCTGATATTTTGGGCCCCAAAATATGGCTCAGGTTCCTCCGTCAGTGTAAGTCTATGGGACAATTTTGCCTGTTTTATTGCATGAAATCTGATCGCTAGAAAAGTAGCACTCCTCACCTCAACAAGCTGCATGATTTGATGTATCATTTATGTCCATAGCACAAACGTGTTTGACTAGTTACACACCTATGTTTAAAACCCTTAACCATAAATATGAGTAGTAGTAATAATGATGCTGTAAACATCACTAAAAACCAGTTATTTCCACTCACTGGGCCAAGCTCTTAAAAAGTTTAGCTGTTATAAGGGGTGTAAATCAGACGATACGGTCTTGTATCAACTGTCTTGGCCTGCAATCCGATATTTGCTGATATTTCAAAGTCTGCTGCGATATGATTCTATTCAGGGGCCTGCGATCGATATTCTGATATTATGTGCCGTTTTTTACACAATCAATTAAAAAATTTTGCCCGCAAATGCAACCAAAATTTCATTTGATTATTTTATTCAGCTCTCTGTATCCATATTGAGACATCCACAACAAAATAAGGTACTTCAATTATACAGATAAATAATATAAAAATAAAGTCATAGTAAGTGATCATCAATCGTTTGATGACAGCTAATTTTTCAGTTTAGTCCAATTCAAAATACTTACATACCCATGACTTGTTTCCAACTATCCGTGCTATCCACGGTTTTCTTGGCTACAACTTCCACAGTTGTAATGAAAAATTCTGTTTCAGTTAACTTGGATAAATGTTAGTAAGGGTGTTGATGTGTAAAGTCTTATAACTGATGCTAGTGCTGAGCAGGTGTTTCTCTTTCCCTCATTAGTGCTGTTCAGAATGTCGGCATTGTCAAGATGTTTCACATGGTTGAACTTCTCCATGGTACTTTAAAATAGCAAATTATCATGTAAAATTCAAATGGGTCCATGTGCAAAGATTTCGATGGAAGCCCGAATTAATAGCTAATGTGAGCCACTCTGTGTTTGTCAGGAGAGCTCACATTTTTAGGAGTGCCTGGTTGATGTGCTCGCACTGATCCTGTCAATGGAGCTCGCATTTCGTGGGAAGCCCAGTTGACGAGCACGCATGCCACAAGGATAGCAGAGCTCAATTTGGCTTCAAAGACCCCCGCATATCCGTGTCCCACATGAAAAGCATATTTAGTGCTCATAAAGTGAAATGAATGTAATAAGTTTGCTTCATTGCCTGACGGAAATGCGTACGGATGTGGCTGACATGAGAGTATTAAAGGTGCTATATGTAAGATTGACAACAAGCATTTGAAATGGGTCAAAATATTGGAGAGTTGTCTGCCCCGCCCCAGACTCGAAGCTCATGCGGGTTGCCAATATGTTGACGTGCAAATTAGCCAACTCAGCATCCGTTTTAAAGGATTTCTGGGCTTTAAGCTGTCTCCATTTTCCAAAGGCATCTCCAGTATTTATCCTTGTTTTACTACGCCTCTGGTCATGGTGGTTTTTAGACGGATGGTGAGGCTTTTTAGGTCAGATGGAATCTGTTATCTCTGATCCAGTTCGTTTGCTCGCTTCCATGGCTGCAGCATGCAGTGTTGTTTGCCTGCAAACTTGTTTAAATCTAGCAACCTGGCAGTGTCGAAATACTATTGGTGAGTGGGCAGTGGGCAGGATCACACAGGCCAAAACATAATCAGAAATTCCGGCCCGGAATGGAAACTTCAAAGTAGAATATCCTGGCTGTAGCATTGTTATCGGAGAAGCCATTTCAACTTAGCATGTTTCCTAATTCTCTAATGACATATTATCATCATTTTATGATTTAGTACAGTAAAAATGTTACATAGCACCTTTAAAGTACATCTTAAAAATGTCTATATTGATATTTACGCATTGTATCGATAACATTGGATCGTTGGTCATTGGATCGATGCATTGATCCAGATCGATGGATCGTTACACCCCTAGCTGTTATGCATCCTTACTGAAAAGTTCTTCATTTTCCTCAACTTTTTCTGTTTGGAAACATTCAGGAAAACACTTTTTAGTTGCATGATGACAGAGATCTTTGATGATAAAAAGGGAAATGAGGGTATGTCAGGTTGAGGGAACATTTCACGATGAACGCTGCTGATATGTTATTCATACCTTTAAAGATCTTCAGATCTCATGTGGAGCTGGTGTGAAGAGACAAGTTGAGCGAGATGTGTTTGGCTGATGTTAATAAGGGAGTATGCAGAGGGGAGGGGAAGAAAACCCCTGCTCTGGAGTGGGGGGGGGGGTGATCACTCAACACATTAAAATGCATGATACAAGTGAGCGGGGCGTGCTCAAATGGGAAGTACATAAATATAGAAACCTGCTTCATGAAATATTAAAGTCAGTACAAACAATGAAAGGAATGAAAGGGTTTGGCAGTGGCGAAGTCTGCCCAGGGGGGGTAAATTTTCAAAGGCGAAGACGAGCTGTGTGGAGAGCTGTCTCTGAGCCATTACTTAACACGAGAACGAGAGCAATTTTACTGAGGCATCAGCCAGGGCCTGCTGCTCAGCATGAGAGAATAAACATTTCTTTGAGATCACAGGTTTGAGTGGAGGAGAGGCATGATTATTTTCTTTACAGGTTGTGTTGGCACACAGTGAATAAACAGCATGTGTATTATATTTGATCTTGCAGTATATATCTAATGTATGAGAAAGAGGAGTTCAATAACTGAGTGAGAGAAAAAAACAAACAGATTGTTTGGTGGTGAGGTTCCTTATACCATTCATTTTCAAAAATATTTACAATATGTTCTGTATATAGGGCTATCAATCGATTAAAATGTTTAATAAAGTTAATTACATGACGTGTCATATAATTAATCGATTAAACGCAAATTAATATCATATATGAATATTTGCTAAGAAAGGCCACCAAATAAAGATACCTCAAAATAAATGATTCAAATAATTATAAATATAATAGGCCTATATAATATTATAATTTAGATTAAATATATTGCATTATTGTGGCAGATGAGTAAAGCATTGACTAGGCGATATAAAAAGTGGTTTTAGAAGTCAAGATATTGTTGTATTCCCATTTCATTGAACACTTACATTCGACAGTAATCACTTTTGCAATTGAGTTGGTTAATCTGTCCTGTTCTGTGCTCTCACATGATGCATTCTTGCGTTCTGTCTGAGCTATTTTTAATTGTTGGTTTATGTACATATGCATCAGACAGACGCTTTTAAAGCATCTTACTAATATTCCGCATCAAAAAAAGCTTCTTAGGATGCTGTGCCAAGTTAAAAGTAGTTGAAACTTTGAAAATCATGCATCGAGATCCCTGCGTTCTGTAGTGCTTCGTCCAAGAACACATCCTGCTTGACTGGCTCTTATTCTGTCTGTAGCTGTGCTGCTTGTTTGATTTGTTGAGGCACTCTAGCTGTCCCCAATTGACACGGCTAGGAAAAGAACAATGTTCTTCAAGCTTAAATTGCTGTGATGGTAGGAAAATACTTATCTTAAGTACAAGTCAAGCAGCATGATTCATTTCGTAAATTTTTTAAAGGTGTTATTTTTTTTTAATAATTGTTTTAACTAAATTAACATGTTAAATCAACAGCCCTAGTTTTGTACTGTCTATTTATTCACTTCCACGATGCTCCAAACTAATATTAACCCAAATGAGACGTTAGTCAGAATGTTAGGGACTGACAGCTTCAGTCGCCATTCACTTCCATTGCATATTTTTTTCTATACAATAACCACAGTATTTATGAACTATTCCTGAACTATTCTTTTAAATGCATTATGTTTATTTTGAAGAAAATATTTGATGTGAACTGAAGGATCTAGTTTGACTTCTCTGACTTCATCAAAACCTGACCTATTTTAAAAGCCACTGATTAGATAAACCATTGAACTAAAACTAAATCAGAACCATTTCATAAGAAGAATTGGCTCTGTGGAACAGAAAACAATAAATCACTTCTCAGCAAGGAAGAATGTGACAGACATAGAGAGACATGGAAAAAATGAGAGCATAAGACAGAGAATAGCCAATTCACTTGTGAAGGGAAAAGAGATATCAGCTAGGTATACTTTTTGAAGTCATCTACAAAACGTATGTCTTTTTAGAAATGTTAAAGTGGGCTCTCCATAGATGAAGTGGCCAAAGTGTGTGAGATGAAAGGGATTGAGGTAGACAGTGACAAACTGTCTCACTGACAAACGAACAGACAATTCTTTGAATTCTGTCCACTTTCATAGGTCTATCTGGACTTTTGAGTGTGGCTCTACAGCTTTAGAGAGATCCATGCAGCAAAAAAAAAAAAAAAAAAAAAAGAATAGAAAAAGAAAAAGAAAAAAAACTAATTTTGAACAATGCATCCTCTAAACATTTTTTTTTTTTTTTCAGGGAAAAGGAAAAAAAAACTACTGTCACAGTCTTGGTGAATCCGCTGGTTTGTTCCATTTGTGTTTACGTTCTCTTCATGAGTTTCAGGTGCCGCTGGCTCGTGGAATCAGCGTTGCCATGGGAATCCTGATCATTTCCATGGGAACACTGATCATGCCAACTTTCAGCAGATGAGCGCCACCTGATCGTGATTTGTTTTCTGCCTATATTTACCCTTCGTGTTCTTTGCCAGATTGTTGTTGTGTGTTGGTCTCTCTCTCTCTCTCTCTCTCTCTCTCTACACACACACACATATGTTGGTTGTCAGTCTTTGCTGTAGTGTCTGGATTGTGGTTGCAATCCTGTTGGTTGCTTCACTCGTCTTGATGCTTCGTCTGAGTATTACTCATCGGTTACCTCTCTGCACTGGATCAGCACTTCACACGACGCACGCAGACCTATGAGCACACTATCCTCCAGAGGATTCCTCGTGGGCCTGCTCTTCACACTACCACGACGCACACAGACCTTACAAACACACTATCCTCCAGAAGATTCCTCACGGATCTGATTTCTACACTACCACAATGCACACAAGCCTACGAACACACACCATCTCCACGCTGCAGTCGGTGCCGGGTTCCCCTCATGCTTCGCCAGCTCTGCTGTGTTTAATTATAAATAAAATCTGTTCCTTTCCTCTGCACTTGGATCTTTGGTCTCATCCTTCTGACAGAAAGTGCCAATTTTCCTCAGAAAAGTGTTAATATTCACAAATTTAGCAACATTGGCTCAACCAATGGTGTGAGTTTGAGGCAGGGCTATCTGTTTGTCCAGTCAAAGTGAGAGTTTGAGAAACTGTTAAAACTGTCATTCTTTATGCCATTCCATTTGGTCACATTAGTGGCACAGAAATTACACACTTTACCATTAATGTAACCAAAGTGTTTAACATATTAAGGTAACAACTGTCTGTTTTCACTTATACAGTGCACTGATGGACCAAAACATTCTGTGAGGAAAGGTAGTAAACAAGATATTGACTTAGAGAATCTGATCAATAAGGAAAGAAACCCGAGTGTGGGGACTGTCGAGGAACTGAAAAATCTGGTGTCCTTGCAGCTTGAATAGAAGTGTAACCTACTGTGCCAACATGAGGACAATGAACGAATGAGAGAGCACTTAAGCCTGTCTTACTCTGTGCATTGGCACCTTTGACCTGCTCTTCTTTTATTGCTGGCTGCTTGTGTGTTTCGTCCCTGTGCCCTCCTTGCTCACAGAATTGACTTGATGAGTTCAAAAGGAGCTGTGAGGCCCTGCGTGCACTCTGATAAGAGCCTCTTTTGGCCTCTCATTCTCACTCTTTATTTCTTTCCTCTTCATCTCTCTCTCTCTCTCTTTATAATGGGATCTTAGCTACAGCCTTCCAGCACTTAATCATACACTCCCTTCATTCCGTGCTCTTCTGAACTTGATTTTTAACCCAAGTGGTGTGAGTCTGACAAAACACTGATTGCTTCTTTAAAATACAAAATAATATACACTTCCAGTGTTGCTGGCCAGTAAGTGAAATAGATTTGGTTATGCACTATTGCTTTAAGTATATTTGTTACATAAAAAAGACAAAGGTTTGGTCACTTGATGTGTTGACAATTTAGTAAGTAGTAAGCAAGTAGGTAGTCGCTTAGCAAATGCTTTTATCCAAAGCAATTTACAGTGTATTACATGAAACGTAAATAAGCTTTGTGCAACCCAATTCATGAACTCATTGAATGGAATTCCACCCAAATATGAGATACCACCTGTTGTGACATCACTCATCTTCATTCAAGCTTTGCTATGTGATCCACTCTCTATAGAAATCTATAGCAGCATTTTGAGATGCTGCCAGATTCTGAATGCTCTCATTCTCAGGTTGAACTGGTGCCAGTTGACTCAGCCGACAACGACAACCTAAAGCTGTGCTTCCTGCTGGGTCATGCATGTTCACGCCGAGATGTTTACTCGTTTCCATCATCAGCCGCAGTGAGAGAGTGAAACACCTGTCATCTCCCTGCATGCCCTAGGTCACATCTGCTTTCCCTTAAGACTGCGGAGTGCCTGGTGTAGCTCCAGGGAGATCTGTGGTTTTCCTGTGTGACATTTCCCTCTCTCAAGTAACATCTTCACATGGGAGACAATGACTCAGTATGAAAGTATCACACACAGTCCACTGCTGCACTCTGTCTGCAAACTTCACACTCGTCAGCATGTCTATATGTTTTAAGGGGTCGTATCATGAGGAATCAAATTTCCCTTGATCTTCTTTGATTTAAAATAAAATAACTTGTTGCTCTTTTGATACTACAGTATGAATACATACTGTAACTCAAAACTTCATCCTCAGTGAAAAAAAGACAATTTATTGAAACTATTGGGTGCAAAAATAGCTCACTGTGAAATTACTGGGTTTCTTTCTTTATTTGGGAGCATACATAGACTGTATTTTACAGGCCCACCCCAGTCATGGTGAAGAAATAAAGAGAGAGTATGATAGATATTACTTTTATACATACATTTTAGTAGAACTAACGTTGAGAGAAAAATGTGGTAAGGTCCCATTTTAGTGCTGGTTCCTGGCTGTGTAGCACCTGCCGCTCTGCATATTCTTCCAAAGGATACCAACATTAGAAATGAGTGACTGAATTTTGTTATTCAAAGATGCAGCATAAACTTTATTTGACCAAACAAACTCATGTGTGAGCACAGTGAAATGCTAATATTCATTTCACAAGCAAAGAATGCATTTGCATAGTCTAAAAGCTACATCAGCAAAAAAAAAAAAAAAAAAAATATGGGGAGTTTATGGGGAGTTTACCCCTGGTGTTTCATAAAAACTAGAATACTAGAAACTTAAAACTAGCTCTTTTTTTTTTTTTTTTTTTTTTTTTTTTTAAATGTTTGAGGTGACAACGCAACATTGTTCCATTTTTCATACATAATCCAAATTAGATTTTTTAAGCTCGGAATATTCTAGACAAGTGTGCAGCGCACTGTTTTCTGAAGGAAATTATAGACGGTGACTGAGTGACACTGGCAGAGTAGATCCTCATTTTCACCAATCAATAATGGTAAAATATATTTCTTTGATATATTATTTTTGGTACACCTAAATTACCAACATTAAATTATCTTTTTATTTTAAAACTAAATCGTCGCTAGAGGTTAATTTATGTGAACACAGTTGATATGCATGTAGTTTTGCTGGTATTTATCTAACCCTACATGTTAGCTCACAATCAAACAGTTAGAAAATGATCACATGGATGCTCTGTGAAGAAATATCTCACGCTATGCCCGTGACGAGCAGCCCAACCTCAATCTCTTTAAATACGCAATCCATGCTGATAAACAATAGTGATAACAGATAAAAACTATTCAGTAAGGCATTTGGTATTGTACTTAGATGAGCTACATCTTAGCTCTTTTTAATACTCAATGTATCTCCATGGTGTTTCAGCCATGGCTCAGACTCAATTCGAATTCTGGGTGAGAGACATGGTGAAACTAAATTATGATCTTAACTAACATTGTAAGTGGACCTCAGGGAAACATATTTAATAAATGCATATGACACCTTTAAGAGTGAATGTAGATGCTGCTCAGCATGTAGATGTAGATGCTGTAATTCTGTGCAACACAGGGACTGCCACTGTAATGTAGTAACAGTGCCTGTGATTCTGAGAAAATAAAAACAACCTGATAAATCTGTCTGTCAACAAAGCACTGAAGCTTGACCAGCCAACATTTAAAGCTACACTATGTAACTTTTGGCCCTCTAGCGGTTAAAAAATAAAACTGCATGCGTCTTGCGGAAGAACATTGTTTTGGTAATGATGCAAATCATGCTTCGGCTCTGCTTCTCTGCATAGATGAATGTGGCTTGAGGCACCGGTGTACACATGAATACAGGATATCTTATCAGAGCGAATGGACAAATAAATAACGAAAGAAAGGAAAAGACGGATATCCGAAAACATGTCACCTGAGCAGGTAAGTGCCATATCTTATTCTGTTGTTTTGACTTATTGGAAACACTGATGTTTTGAAATAAATGACGTTACAAAATTTAGGCAACGTTCGTTAACATTAGACATAATGATTGCTTGGTTTTTATAACTGCAGGATATTCTGGCCAAATAGACCACAGTATTAATTAATTTATAGATTGTCATTGTTACCAACCAGTGGTCAACATCATTTCAAGACTCACATGTCCTTGGCAAGCCTAGGACTAAAGGATTTATTTATATAAATTATTGCCGTTATAAAGAAAAATGCACATGTGCTAGCAAGTGAAAAGTTCTGCACTGATTACAGAATAATTATTGTATTTCACTACGTGTGTGTGTGTGTGTGTGTGTGTGTGTGTGATTACACAACTATACATAAACCATATCAATAAAACAGCTTACCTGTTGAGTAAGAAAAAAGCCATCTCTGGGTTGCTTTTAAATATTTTCAGTTGTCGCCACCTCTGAAAAGCCAAGCCGATGTTGATTCAGGTTTTATTATGGACTCTGTCGCTTTCCCTTTTTGCTTTTAGACTCTGCTCTGTTCAGGGTTTCTTTGTTTTTACAAATGGTGATTCCATGGAGGGTTGCTGTTTTTAATGATCCATGGTAAATTTTTCTCATTCGCTGTGACAACAAACATTCAGCTTTATGCTACTCCCACACCATACATGCGCTACAGTAGAAGGAGCTTATTTTCTCTGTGTACGGATATGATGTGAACATGCATGGGCGAATGACGTATGCATGCAATTTCCCGCGAAATCCGTCAGCTCTAAAATATGAATCATTATAATAGGTTTATCAAAGTGTATTTGGGTAAAGGTTTGGAAGATGGATTTTTGTTGCACTCTCTCATTAATAACATTTTGTTGTTTTTTTAACAGAAAAAAAGTTACATAGTGTAGCTTTAATTACATTCAGTTATTAAATCAGTGTCACAAGGAATCTTTGAATCAATATGCATCACTTGAATACACTTGAAATGCAAGTTTTGTTTATTTTTATTTTTCAAATCTCAAGAACCAGTATGTGTACATATATAGGGTGAATTCAGGTAAATTGGGTCACAGTTTGACAGCATATCAATGTCATAAAGTAATTCCAATTCACCCTATACAGTAGGCCTTTAGGCTGTGAGGAAAGGGTTGTGACTCAACAATACTCAATATAATGCATGTGTGTGTGTTTGCCTCTGTGCTTTCACACCTCTGTGTCTTTCTGTTGTCTGTCTGAGAGAAGCATAGATACCATAGATTTTTCATATCAAGCACTGGTGAAGCACAATGGAGGGAAGTGAATGCATGGGCCTCCATAGGCAGCTAAACAGACAGAAAGAGAAGAACTATCCTCAGTTCAATCTCCCAGCAAAGAAAATCTGTTGCCAGGGTCGACTGCAATTTCACCATCCAGAACAACACACAATCTCCTGATCTCTGAGCTTCATCAGACTGACACACACACACACACACACACACACACACACACACACACTATATCTGTTGACCCACAGAGGCATGACCTGCTCTTAACGTGTTTACCAAAATCAGGGAATGAGGAGGTGGTTTATTTATTTATTTACTGTGCTTTTTCAAGTATTTCCTAGAATTGCATGTGAATAACGAGACAGAATATCAAGTGCTCTCAAGGTATTCAGAATATCCTATTTTTGTTTGTTGGAGTAGGTAAGTGGTACTTTAAATAATTTGTAAGATCACTGAAAAAAGTCAAAAACAAGTTATAAGTCATTATGCTCTTGGCAATACATTACTGTTGATCAAACGTATAAGATGCCACCAAATAAAAGACAATCTTTCATACTTTATTATTTTTACTCCTTGGAGACCAATATTCACAGATTGTATTATGCTGTTACGCTTCACAGAGGGCATCATGCATATGGAAAAGATGGCCGTTAAATTCTGTGCTCCACAACATTTCCATCATATTTACAATTTAAAAGCAATGAAAATGTATTTATATGTGGGAGAAAAAAAGACTCTAAGCTATTATCACAAAGTGCAATGGAAAAAAATTATGAAGTATTGCCATTCTAATGGAGTGCGACATCTCATCTAGGAATTGCACCACAGAGAGCACAAGAGCACCTATTTTCATCGTACTGATTTTTTCTCTTTCTAACTCATCAATCTAGGTTATGCAAATGATGCTTTAATTTGGTTACGAGAAGCCATGTAGGAGAATAGCACTACAATCTTGTTTACTTTAATGAAGAATATTTTCAGCACAGTACACCACTGAGGGCATATAAAGTCACGCTAGTTTATTAAAGGAATTATTCAAACAAAAATTAAAATTCTGTCATCATATACTCACCCTAATGTTTTCCATACCCATATGTCTTTCTTTCTTCACTTGAACACAAAAAGAGGTCTTAGAAAGAATGACAACCTCAGTCACCTTTGACTTATATGGAATAAAAGTTAAAAAAAATTGTTGAATTGTGACTGAGGCTAACATTCTGCCTAGTATTTTGGGTGTACTATACCTTTAAATGGAGACAGGTGCTGGTTTTCGGGTACCATACTAAAGTGCTCTAAATTCAACATTCATACTGGTGAGTTGCATACTTGATGTAAGTGAAGTATCTTGTGTCAGGTTGTTTCAGAAATTGGTATTTCTGATGGCAAAATTGTTTTTGTGAAATTTCAGAGAGATTAACCTTATGACTTAAGACATTAAGAGGTAGCAACCACATAAATTCTTATTCATTTTCTTGGAAATATCTTACATACATCTATAGCACTTACATAATTGTGCATAGTTGAAGGAATAACTCTTGTTAGGAGTGCTATAAGGTGATACTTAACATCCTAAAATGGCAGTAGAGCAAAAGCTCAGACTTATATGGCAATTAAAGTGGCCACTGACCACCCAACCACAACCTCCGCCCCTTTGTCCCCCCACCACCCTCTCTATCTTTGCTCAGCATGAGACAAATAATTGCTATACACTCCACTGCAATTTCTGAGCACATTACACCATGTTATGTGCCTCTCATTTCTATAATTCTGTCGCTTGTTCCATTTTTCTTTTCATTCATTTCTTTCCCCATTCTTTCCTCTTTCTGGCGATATCCAGCAATCACTGGCATGTATTTTTTTCTCCCTGACAGTCTGACAAATATCCTTTGCTCTCTCCTCAGAGCCTGTTGAGGAGGACCATCGATGGGTGCACTCCACCCAACACATTCACACCTCAGCTGTCAAGTAGAGATAGGGCCAATCCATGAATTAATGAATGTGATTATCATTAACAAAGACCAAAATGAAAACTAAATGAAAACATTTACTTAATGTTATGCTCATTTACAGGTTCATAATTTTATTTTGGGGGTCTGCTAGAATAGGTTTACATGCTTTGTTACATAGTGACATAGCTACAGTGCATCCGGAAAGTATTCACAGCGCTTCACTTTTTCCACATTTTGTTATGTTACAGCCTTATTCCAAAATGGATTAAATTCATTATTTTCCTCAAAATTCTACAAACAATACCCCATAATGACAACATGAAAGAAGTTTGTTTGAAATCTTTGCAAATTTATTAAAAATAAAAAACGAAAAAAATCACATGTACATAAGTATTCGCAGCCTTTGCCATGACACTCAAAATTGAGCTCAGGTGCATCCTGTTTCCACTGATCATCCTTGAGATGTTTCTACAACTTGATTGGAGTCCACCTGTGGTAAATTCAGTTGATTGGACATGATTTGGAAAGGCACACACCTGTCTATATAAGGTCCCACAGTTAACATTGCATGTCAGAGCACAAACCAAGCCATGAAGTCCAAGGAATTGTCTGTAGACCTCCGAGACAGGATTGTATTGAGGCACAGATCTGGGGAAGGGTACAGAAAAATTTCTGCAGCATTGAAGGTCCCAATGAGCACAGTGGCCTCCATCATCCGTAAATGGAAGAAGTTTGGAACCACCAGGACTCTTCCTAGAGCTGGCCGCTTGGCCAAACTGAGCGATCGGGGGAGAAGGGTCTTAGTTAGGGAGGTGACCAAGAACCCTATGGTCACTCTGACAGAGCTCCAGCATTTCTGTGTGGCGAGAGGAGAACCTTCCAGAAGAACAACCATCTCTGCAGCACTCCACCAATCAGGCCTGTATGGTAGAGTGGCCAGACGGAAGCCACTCCTCAGTAAAAGGCACATGACAGCCTGCCTGGAAGTTGTCAAAAGGCACCTGAAGGACTCTCAGACCATGAGAAACAAAGATTGAACTCTTTGGCCTGAATGGCAAGCGTCATGTCTGGAGGAAACCAGGCACCGCTCATCACCTGGCCAATACCATCCCTACAGTGAAGCATGGTGGTGGCAGCATCATGCTGTGGGGATGTTTTTCAGCGGCAGGAACTGGAAGACTAGTCAGGATCAAGGGAAAGATGAATGCAGCAATGTACAGAGACATCCTTGATGAAAACCTGTTCCAGAGCGCTCTGGACCTCAGACTGGGGTGACGGTTCATCTTCCAACAGGACAACGACCCTAAGCACACAGCCAAGATAACAAAGGAGTGGCTACGGGACAACTCTGTGAATGTCCTTGAGTGGCCCAGCCAGAGCCCAGACTTTAACCCGACTGAACATCTCTGGAGAGATCTGAAAATGGCTGTGCACCGACGCTCCCCATCCAACCTGATGGAGCTTGAGAGATCCTGCAAAGAAGAATGGGAGAAACTGCCCAAAAATAGGTGTGCCAAGCTTGTAGCATCATACTCCAAAAGACTTGAGGCTGTAATCTGTGCCAAAGGTGCTTCAACAAAGTATTGAGCAAAGGCTGTGAATACTTATGTACATGTGGATTTTTATTTTTTTTTTATTTTTAATAAATTTGCAAAGATTTCAAACAGACTTCTTTCACGTTGTCATTATGGGGTATTGTTTGTAGAATTTTGAGGAAAATAATGAATTTAATCCATTTTGGAATAAGGCTGTAACATAACAAACTGTGGAAAAAGTGAAGCACTGTGAATACTTTCAGGATGCACTGTATGTCAAGGAAGTAATGGCTGGACTGCAAACCAGGCATTTCAGGCAGTTCAGGAGCAGTGTTTTCTGTGGGAGAGAGTAACTCCCTTGGGCGTGGACTTTGTGCTTTAACTTTACAGACCTTTACATGCACAAACAGCTATTTTACACACTAAAGAATATGTGAAATCCCAAAAAGCGTAATAGGGCCTCTTTAAAGGAGCACTCTTTTAGGAGCACTTTTAAAGTTTTACTACCAAAGGAATGAATAGTAATTTTGAAAATATGTATAAAATCATGACCACTCACATTATATGAAAACTCCAGTAATATCAGTGACCATATAAATGCTGTTTAAATATACATGGAGAGGGTCCCCTCATGGGGGCCGCCATATTACGATCACACTACCAGCCGAATTCTACTCGCTTTAATCTCAGTCACTGCCCTGTTATTGGACACATTCACTCATGGATTACATTAATTATGGCTATCAATAGTCAATTTATACAGTGGCATTAGTCACTGAAAACTTTTATTTTTGAATGATGCTGCATCAGTGGCGTACATTTGGTTTGAACATGGGTTGTGTGGATCGGTTAATACCGGGGCATGCTTCCTTGTGAATTTTTTTGTTTTGTTTGTTTTTGTTTTTTTGTAACATCTAAAATGTCAGTTTAATTTCTCCCTGCTTCTCTGTCTGTCTGTCTGTCTATCTGTCTGATTTAGTACTAACATTGGGAAATAATGCAAGCATATCCTTGTGCTGTTTATCATTAACACCTACAGAATAGGCCAATAACCTGTCAGTCATCAGTACATCCTTTTACTACATACATTAAGAGTACCCCAGCATTTATGATCAAAAGATTATTACAAAAGATTATTCATTACAACACATAACACAGTGCATAATAACCCAAATTACAGTAATGCTCTGAAAAATAGAATATTAATTTCATAGCATACTCCTAAATATTTATACACATTGTATCACATCAAACATTCAGAAAAAAAAGTTTTTATTCAGAAACATTAACCCTTTCAGAAAATTACAGTTCTTACCTGCTCATCTGAAACACCATGCCTGTCTGCTTTCCTTACCCAGGAAACAACAACTGATCATTTGCATGTACGCCTTTACTGTAACATCTCCACTGACTCCACAAATGACTCATGTGACATATTTCATATTTTAAAAATTCATATGATAGTTTTGTGTGGGGAACAGACCTACAGACTGAAATTGCACATGTTGTCAGCCACTGACTGTGACACAAATTTTATTCCTGCAGGGAGCGCTTGACGCTCTGAAAACCGAATCCTCCATGCATCCGAATTTAAATCTCAGAATGTTTTATATCTCATTGTACACTGAATAGTTATTTTAAATAAAAACTGATAATTGCAAGGATTCATACCTGTGAAATAAAATAAAATTCAAAAAATCTAAAAATTCTAAAATCTAAAAATTCTGGGCCAATCACGATCTTCTGTTGCCCAAGCTCTCCAAATCCACTCCCATTTTCAGCACTCCTCTCCCTCCTGCTGCCTGACAGGTACTCTCTTTTTTAGTGATTTATCATCCATTGGATGGGTTTCATCTCTCATTAAAGTGTCAGTTTGCGGATGGCTGGGCAGTGTGAAAGAGAGCCCAGAGAGGGGGACAGGAAGGTGAATGGACAGTAGGGTCACCGCTCCAGGTGCCGAAGGCTGACTGTTGTGCATCATTACAGCTGGGAAGAGGTAGATGGACTCTTACACTCAATCACAGTTACACTTACTCTCACTTCTACACACACCCTCACATCTTCTCATACACACTCACACACGGGTACAAGTGCATTTCAGCATGAAGATTTTCTCTGGCTTAGATGATCAAAACCACTAGACCATCACAGCATGTCTTTTTGAGGATGTGGCTGCACTTTCTTCTATCAGAGTCACATGTGACTGAACCACTGAGAAAGAACAGATATGGATGAACATATTCGATTTTCCATTTAGACTTTACTGTGCATTTAAAAAAAGGTGTTGAAAATTGAGTAGTTGGTTTTAAACTGTGTGGTGAGCAAAGAACTATATGAATCACAAGATCAGTGTAAACAAATCTATATCATCCTTTTCTTAGGGTTTCAAAATGTGGCTGGTTAGCATGGTCCAGTTTAGGTTTGGCAACTTTTTGCCACTTGAATATGGGATGCTTGGCAGTTACGGGGGTTTTCCTGTACGGGCATACAAGGTGCTAGAGCATTTTGAATGCTTCAATATGGAATGGGAGTCCACTTCAAGAGTGCACAACTTAAATACGGGACAATACACATCCCTTGCAGGATGTATTGATTTTGGCCAATACTGTATATGGGACGTCTCTGCTAATACAGGACAGTTGGAAACCCAAGTTCAGTTAGCCCCTGCTGATGCCATAACTACACCATTCTGTTTTTTGTTTTTTTTCCCATTGAAGACATTTCAATATGTATTCTGACAACAAAAATATTTAATTAAAGATTTACAAATATGTATGTTGAAGATCAAGATTGATTAATCACATGGCATTTATTGCTCAGGTGATTGGCTCAGAAAGTTCAGGGCCCTGAAATTGCCCAGTTTGAATATTTCCAGGTGGTCACATGCCAGATGAACAACTGCCATTGAGATGAATGGGAATCTTAACATATAGCTTTTACCAGTTATTATAGACATCCTTGGGTGCCACATTGGATCTGTAAAAAGATTTAAGCTGTCATCTAATAAATAAGAGACCCTCTACAAAGCTACAGTTGCATATTATGAAAATCCATACTGCCAAGATACATGTTCATTCCTAAAGGAAGGAGAACTTCAATGCTCTGCATCACCTGACTCAAGATGGTTCCGAGAATGGCTGCTGCATTGCGAGCTCCAACACAACATTGCAGTTTTTTGTTTGTTTTGTTTACAATTGTTATGTTTTTTGTCTTGGATGTTGTCTGCCTTATTGTCTTTGACAGACAAACACTTTTGGACATTGGTTCTGCAATTGCACACCGTAAACCGGACTTCAAATTCCTCAGTGCCAACCCGCTGTTTACAAACACGCCAGCGGAGCCCTTTGTCTGGGCAGCCTGGCCATGGAAACGCAGAAGGGGAAGGAGAGCCAGCATTCTCATCAGAGTAAGATACCACGCAAATCGACCCCCACTACCCAATATTCTACTGGCAAATATTCAGTCTCTGGACAACAAGCTCTGCGAGCTGAGAGCGCGGATCTCTTTCCAACGAGAGATGAGGGACTGCTGCATTATCTGCCTTACAGAAACTTGGATGTCTGCTGAGATTCCAGATTCAGCCATCGAACCCGCGGGGTTCTCCGTGCACTGAGCGGACAGAGCGAAAGACCTCTCAGGTAAAAGCAGAGGTGGTGGTGGTGTATTTTTTATGATCAACAAATCCTGGTGTGATCAGAGGAACGTACATTCTATTAAGTCTTTCTGCTCTCCTGATCTGGAATTTCTCATGCTTCTGTGTCGACCATTCTGGCTACCGAGGGAATTCACAGCGGTCATTAGCACTGCTGTGTACATCCCGCCACAAGCCGACACAGACCGGGCACTCAAGGAACTGTATGGCAGTATAAGTGAGCAGGAAACCGCGCACCCTGAGGCTGCGTTCATTGTGACCGGGGACTTTAACAAAGCCAATTTCAAATCAATCGCACCAAAATACCACCAACACATCACTTTCAACACACGAGGGGACTGAGTTTTGGACCATTGCTACTCTCCCTTCCGGGATGGCTACAAATCCCTCCCCCGCCCACCATTTGGCAATCGGACCACTCTTCCATTCTGCTTCTGCCCGCTTACAGGCAGAAACTGAAACAGGAAGCATCCACCCTCAGAACGATCCAGTGCTGGTCGGACCAGTCAGATTCCATGCGACAAGACTGTTTTGATCATGTGGACTGGGAGGTGTTCTGGTCCACCTCTGATGACGACATCGAGGCATACACTGATAGCATAACGTGTTTCATCAGAAAGTGCGTAGAGGATGTTGTTCCGACCAAAACAATACGGATCTACCCTAACCAGAAGCCATGGATAAATAGCAATGTTCGCGCAGCACTTGATGCGTGGACCTCCGCTTTTAATTCTGGGAATGTGGAGGAGCATAAACAAGCCAGTTATGCCCTCCACAAAACTATCAGAGCAGCAAAACGCCAGTACAGGGACAAGATTGAAGGACAGTTTAACACCACCAACTCTAGAAGCATGTGGCAGGGAATTCATATCATCACGGACTTTAAAGGGAATAAAAACTCCGCCGTGAACGCCGCTGCCTCTCTCCCAGATGAGCTAAATACTTGTTATGCTCGTTTCAAAGGAAATAACACTGCCCTCGCGGAGAGAGCTCTCGCGGCCAAAGCTACAGAGGTTAGATCACTCTCCGTCTCTGTAGCGGATGTAACCCGATCCTTCAGACGGGAGAATATCCATAAAGCCGCGGGTCCAGACAGCATTCAGGGCCATGTCATCAGAGCGTGCGCGAACCAACTGGCTGGTGTTTTTACAGACATTTTCAACCTTTCCCTCTCATTGTCTGTGGTCCCCACATGCTTTAAAACATCCACAAGTGTGCCTGTACAAAGCAATCCAAATCACTTGCTTAAATGACTGGCGTCCTGTTGCTCTGACCCCCATCATCAGCAAATGCTTTGAGAGGCTAATCAGAGATTACATCTACTCTGTGCTGCCTCCCTCACTGGACCCATTGCAGTTTGCTTACCGCAACAACCGCTCCACTGCTGATGCCATTGCATCTACACTACACACTGCTCTCTTCCACCTAGAAAAAAGGAACACTTATGTGAGAATGCTGTTTGTAGACTACAGCTCAGCATTCAACACCATAATGCCCTCCAAGCTCTGGGCTTAAACAGCTCGCTGTGCAGCTGGATCCTGGTCTTCCTGTTAAGCAGACGCCAGGTGGTTAGAATGGGCAGCAACATCTCCTCATCACTGACCCTCAACACTGGAGCCCCGCAGGGCTGTGCTCTTAGCCCATTCCTGTATTCCCTGTACACACATGCCTGATCACTGACAATGATGAAACAGCCTACAGAGAGGAGGTGCACACTCTGACACGCTGGTGTCAGGAGCACAACCTCTCCCTCAACGTCAGCAAGACAAAGGAGCTTGTGGAGGACTTCAGGAGAAAAGACAGAGAACACAGCCCCATTGCCATCAATGGAGCACCTTTGGAGAGAGTCAGCAGCTTCAAGTTCCTCGATGTCAACATCACTGAGGAACTCACATGGTCCGTCCACACTGAGGTCATTGTGAAGAAGGCTCATCAGAGCCTCTTCTTCCTGAGACAGCTAAGGAAGTTTGGAATGAACCGCCACATCCTCACATGGTTCTACACCAGCACTGTAGAGAGCATCCTGACTGGCTGCATCACTGCCTGGTATGGAAATAGCACCACCCACAACAGCAAAGCAAAGCAAAGTGTGGTGCGAACTGTCAGACACATCATCGGAGGTGAGCTTCCCTCCCTCCAGGACATATATACCAGGCGATGTGTGAAAAAAGCTCAGAGGATCATCAGAGCCACCCTAGCCATGTGCTGCTCTCACTGCTACCATCAGGCAGGTGGTATCGTAGCATCAGGACCCGCACCAACTGACTCCTTGACAGCTTCTTCCCCTAAGCAATCAGACTTTTGAACTCTTGATCTCTCACGATCTAATACATCCGCACTACACTTTATTAATCTTACACTGGACTCTCATAAATTATATTCTCTCTGAGAATATAAATTATATTGTCTCTTAACAACACACTGGCAACTGACTATCAACCTGACAGCCTGAATGTCAATACAGTACAATACAACCTACTGTATATTTTATATATACTATATATACTATTTTTATTGTATAATGTATATTCTATATTGTGTGTATGTATATTCTATATTGTGTGTATTGTATACTGTACATTGCACATTATTATTTGTATATTGTGTTGTGTGTAATTATGTGTATATTAGATGTGTAAATTGTGTTGTGTAAATCTGATGTTTATTGTAAATTGGTATATGTCTCATCACTGTCATGACTGCTATGTTGCTCGGAACTGCACCCAAGACTTTCACCCACTATTGCACTTGTGTATATGGTTGAGTGACAATAAAAGTGATTTGATTTGATTTTAATTGTCTGAAAGCGGATTTATGCTTTCTTGAGGCCCTTTATTTATTTTTTTTTGTTTAGTCATCTGACGCACAGACGCCTCATGTCTGAAAGCCAGGGCCCATGTCAAGGATGTATGCAGAGCTCCATGCTGAGAGAAGTGCTTGAAGGCCTTGCATTTGTGAGTTTGTTTCTATTGGTTACAATTATTCCAAGCTACAACCGAACAAACAGCAACAGCAGTGCTATCATATTTGTCCTCAATGCATTCTAAACATTTCAATCACCTCTTGATTTTCTCGTGTTTGGACCACTGCATCAAAAAACCATCTCTATTTGGTAATTACCCAGCCTGCCAGGATGAAAGGCCCTTGAATGCCAGAAGTGAGATAGAACTAGAGTGGTTCTGTATTGTCTCTGTAGATGGGTTTGATCTCATTGGCTGAGTGCAGCTTCAGAGGTGTGAAATAAGCCGTCCGCTGGTAAGCGGTAGCCACGGGGCAACCTCCATCTCATCTCTCCCAGCATCCTGCTGAAGCCGCCAAAATTAACTTCACAACGCACTGAGGATAATCAGACACCCTAGGGATGGAAAAAGAGGAATAATGACCAAGGCTGATTTCCATAACTGTCGTCAGGAGCAGATATCAACTCTGAATCTAATCAAAAGTTAAACTGATAGTCAGTACAGTGTGACAAAGAGATTTGTCACTGAAGATGCCTTTCTGTCAGTTTGTTGCCTTCAGTTGATGGGTGCTTCTTACTGTGACCCTTCGACTTTTGTGCTGTGTAACTCAAAGAGGTCAGGAGGGGAGGCGAGATAAAACTTGCTATAAACTCTTGTTATGTTGCATTTTTTATAGATATAATTATTCGCCCCAGATTTTGAATGCAACTTAAATTTAATTTTTATTAAAATTCTATACATAACACTCCTGTATATACAGTATATATATAAAAACTTTGTATCTTTGATAATTAAATTACATGATTATTTTATTGGTAAATTATTGTAGGTGTCAATCCTAAACGTTAAGGGAAGATATTTTCAGGTCAAATCAGGTTTTAGGTTTTGGTTAATCCAATCAAGTCTAAGCATCATTCGCAGATCATTTACCTTACATTGAAAATACTCTACTAATCTTCCAACCCTCATTTTACTTGAAACTTCTATGACTATTTCTTGTTCAAAAACAATATAAATTATCAAAATGCAAAAAGCCAAACCTTTCCATACAGTGCAAATGCATTGCTCTGTCAATTTCAGTTACAAATATTATTTTAATTTTTATTTTTTTTTAATAAGAGGAACATTATTATATAAACAGTATATTTATTATTTATAATTATAATAATTATATTAATAAATAACAAATAATCATTTATAATATACAGTATATCGTTTATATTTTTAAAAAAAAAATTTTTATTAATATATATAGAGCACATTTCTAAACCTTAAGGTTGAGTTTTAGAATTAGAATTATTGGTCTTAGCTTATTTCACTGTGGGCACTAAACAAATAAATAAAAAACTTGGTGTGCATTACACTCCTGTATGTTACAGAATGTTTACAGATGCATTTTCCTGTAGGACACATGTGAAAGTCTATAACACAATGGAGAAGTGAAAATGCATTAGTGGATAATTATGTTTGTGCCATTGAATGCTTCTGTTTGTCAGTTTGAGTGCTACGGTCTAGGAGAAAGGAAGAACTCACTGCGATTGCTTTCTCACTTGACTTGGCAAAGGCAGAATCAGCACCAATTTCTTGGGGTAAAATGCATTCAACATCAAGAAACACAATCAAAGGACTTGGTGTTAGAGCCATCATTGTGTATGACTAAAAACATCCAGCATTTTATTCAAAAGAAAATATGAGAAAAATCAACAAAAGCAGCAATACAAACACACTAACAAACACACCGACAACCCAGTCTTTCTTTTCTTTCCTTTCCTTTTCTTTCCCTTTTTTTTCCCCCCTTTTTTTCCCCTTTTTTTTTTCACATGAAGCTTACTCAGACCAGTGGATTGGACAAATGGAGTCATCTGCAGACTAGTGAAGTGAGTGTAATTTGTTTGCCAGGCTGTAATACTCTGTTTCTCCCCAGGTTAAAACACAATTACATCCTTGCAAACACAAACAGATTAAATAAGCCATGTTTGTCCCTTCTGACATCTGTTCCTTGCAAACTCATGCGGCTGCATGACAAAGCTCGTGATTTGACACTCTACAGAGAGTGTCATCTGTCTCTGTTAACCTGAACACATCACTTTCTCACTTTCTCTTTCTCTCTTTTTCTCTTTATGTGTTTTTCTACTCCGATTTGATTATTCACAGAGAATCGTTTTTCGATGTTAAATTTCTCCTAACCGCCAAAAAGTGTAACACTATGGCTCTGTGGTGCAATCAATACATTGCTCTGTTTGTTTGTGTATCCCGACCAACCCAACCCAGCAACATACTGTAGGCTCAACCAATGGCATGACTTTGGAGGCATAACTAACTGTTTGGATGAGGAGTGTCTGGGAGACCTAACATTATTTTGGCAAATCTATTTGGTGCCGCAAGTGGCGCAGAAATAACGTTATCTTTAAGACGCCCCTCCAGACTACTCAAATATCTTAAAATGCCTGATTTAAAACAAAAGTTCCCTTTCAAGGAAACATTGACATTGCGTAATGACACAATTGGGGCTACGTCAGTGGTCTCTCATAGTCTGAAGCCTGTATACAATCATTGCAATTTATTGGCTGATGGCGCTTAAGAAACGCCTATTGGGAGCCATGTCACGGGCTCTATATAGGTGAGCACTTGGCGCCATCTCACCAGATTTTTTACTTCAGTGCACAAATTTGTCTAAGCCTGTGTTGGTTACTAGCGACTCACGCCAAAGTGAGGACTATGTTCTCCTTTTTGAGTGACAACATGTGAGGATGTCATTGGAAATGAGCAGTTTGTGTGCGGATTCAACGCATTATTAAATATGGCACTTCATTGAGGCTCTGTCAAATCATGCGGTCTCTGAAAGGAGCCATATGAGCCTTGAGGATCCGGCTCTTGTCATAAGAAGAATGATTGAAGATGGGCACCGGACTTTTCTTTGTGTTTCTCTCTTCCTCCGGATGGATGCACCGTTCTTGCCATCAAGACATGCTCCTTTATCTGGGGCGCGGCCTAGTTCGGCTGATTTGGAGGTGTTTTATCGCGGGAACGATGGAAAAGGTAGGCACTTGTTTAAAAATACCTAATTTCTCCTATTTTGTCACCCTAGAGAGTTCGCAGAAGCGTAATTAGACATGGGGCATGGCCCCAGCCTCTCTTTCTTTCTCTCCCGTTTTTGGAGCGCTGTTGCACGGCGGCGACCTCCCGCGTGATCGGTGCTCAGGCCCGGGGACTTAAGAGGCTCAAAAAAGAGCATTTTTCTCCAATACAGTATTGTGAACCGATGCGCAGGATGCTTCATCTGGATTACTATTCTCCCTGGGTCCCA
Organism: Myxocyprinus asiaticus; assembly: GCF_019703515.2. Taxonomy (NCBI): domain Eukaryota; kingdom Metazoa; phylum Chordata; class Actinopteri; order Cypriniformes; family Catostomidae; genus Myxocyprinus; species Myxocyprinus asiaticus. The sequence continues at coordinate 27,298,061 of NC_059373.1, forward strand.
GGAGATGGCAAGGCTGTGAAACTCAAATGGTTGTGCAGCCTTCTTTTTTGATGGGTGAAGAGATGCAAATGCTATCTCTGTCCCTGTTCAATGGCGGCACGTACTTTGCACTCCTCACTCCTTTTAAGATGTGTTAGTTCTGTACTCACTGATTTTGCAGTCTTTCCATTGTTAAGGAGTTGTGTTTTGAGTTCACCATCGGTCACGATGTTGCTTCTCCTCGTGCGAGTCCGCCATTTGATACGCATTGGACACTTGAGATTTAGTGTGTATGGATGATCGACTAGGTCATAAGAAACTATTGGGTCATAATTTTTATATGGATGCTGTGGCAGCGGGGGCGTGGTTGAGTGCCCGTCCGGAGAGAGAGAAAGCGGTAAGGACGCTTACACCTGAGCTAAATTATGTCTAACACCTGTCTCTAATTCCAGTGAGCTTGGGTAGAGAGGCATATAAACAGCCATGCCACCACCAGAAGAGAGAGTAGAGAGTCTGGCACAAGAGTCTCACGGTGAAGCTACTGAGTTCATGATGCTACAGAGTTGTGATAAAGACTTTGTGATGATTTAAGAAGCTGTGACTAGGAGCCTGTGATGCTAAAGAGCTTGTGAAGCTGAAGAAGTTACTGTGCCAGTTGTGACTGTGTTATCCCTAAGTTTGTGATTAAAAGCTCACCTGAGATCTGAACCTTCCTGTCCCAGTGACCTCATTCCCTCACACTTGTGCCGAAACCCGGGAATCGAAGTACGCCCCATGGAGTCCTCCCAGGTGGCCCAAATCCTCCAGTCCCTTGCCAGTCTGCATCAGTCCAACCAGCAATCCCTGATTGAGCCACACCAAGACCAGGAACGATGGTTTTTTGAGATCCTGCGAGCTCAAGCAAAGGACCGGCTCGCAATCTGGAGCCTCCGCGGCCAGGAGAGAGAGCAAGCGGCGACCTTGGACCACCGCAGCCAACTGCCTCCCCCCACACTCTTGAAGATGGGCGCGGAGGACGATGCCGAGGCCTTCCTCGATTTACTTGAGAGGACCGCGGAGATCTGGTCCTGGTCGCGTGACCAGTGGGCGGCCAGGCTCCTCCCACTACTGTCCGGGGAAGCCCAGCTTGTGGCCCAGCTTGCGGCCCAACAGTTGCTGGCAGTCCAACAGATGGCTGTCACTCCTGGCCTATGATGACGTCAAAAAGTCCATACTGCAGCGGGTGGGTCGTAGCCCAGAACAGTTGGCGATACTGTTCCGGGCTATGACCCACCCGCTGCAGGATGGACTTTTTGAGGTCGTTTTTGTTGGCCTGAATTCAGACCTTGAAGCTGGGGAAGTCCGACCGCCCGTTTGCCTTTTCCCAATGGCTCCGAGACGCGTGCCGGAAATGGTTGCTGGCGGGGAATCGTGACGGTGGGGGAGTGATCGACCAGGTGGTACTGGAACAGCTGATTCATTGACTGCCGCAGGGGACAGTGGACTGTGTCCAGGAAGCCGTCCAGCTTGCTTGGTGGTGTACCCGAGGGCGGAAGAGCCCTCCTCTCTCTCTCCCTCTCTTCCCCCTCCCCCTGTGTGTTCCCCCATCCCTCTCACTCTGCTCTCTCCCCAGAGCCCGTTCCTGCCCTACAGAGGCAGGAACTCCACCACCAAGGCCAGTTCCTCGTCTGAGGAGGTGGACTCTGCCCCCTACCTCTACAGTGCCCCGTCGCTCTCCCCCTCAGGTGGAAGTGCCCACCGACGCAGGTGATGCGTGACGTCTGGGCCGGTCTGCTGGGGTTGCGGGGATCCGGGGCACTTCCGGGATCAATGCCCGGTGATGGAGCTGGGGACAGTGGTCCGGATCCCCGACACCCCGCAGGCTGCCCCCGACCGAGCCGGAGCATACCGGATACCGGTAAGAATCGAGGGGGGTACTCACCAAGCATTGCTGGACACAGGTTGTAATCAAACCACGGTCCACCAATGCTTGGTTCAATGCGAGGTATTGGGCACTGCTAAAACGGTGAGGGTGAGGTGTGTGCATGGGGATATTCACAAATACCCTATGGTGACCCTGGTGATTACATTTCGGGGAACAAATCATAGTGTGGGGGCCGTGGTTAGTTCCTGCCTCACCCATCCACTGATTTTGGGGATTAATTGACCTGAATTCGGAAACATATTAAAGGGAATATGTGCGGAAGGTCCTGCACAAGAGTGTGGAGATGTGAAATGTGCAATGCTCTGGCAGGGGAGGCAGAGCCAGGGCCGTCTTCAACAGCTCCACGTCAAGATGACGTGAGGGGTGGAGAGGCTCCTGCCCCTCCCATCCTCAGGGGCAGTCGCGAGACGAGACCCTCAAGCACGCCTTCGACCAAGTGAGAGTAATTGATGGTCAAGCACTCCGGCCAAGTGTCACACTTTCATATCCCTATTTTACGATTATAAATGAGCGGTTGTATAGAGTGACGCAGGACACTCAAACAAAAGAAGATACAACCCAGCTCATAATACCACGGAGCCGCCGGTAAATGCTATTCCAGGCGGCTCACTGTAATCCGATGGCGGGACACCTAGGGGAAAGGAAGACACTGAACCGCTTAATAGCCCGTTTTTATTGGCCGGGCATTGGCGGCAATGTCCGCAGTTGGTGTGCGGCATGTCTTGAATGTCAGCTGGTGAATCCACCGGCCATCCCAAAAGTGCTATTGCACCCCCTTCCATTGATCGAGGTCCCCTTCGAGAGAATTAGCATGGACCTCGTCGGGCCATTAGAGCGGTCAGCATGCGGACATCGCTTTGTATTAATCCTAGTGGATTATACAATGCAATATCTGGAGGCAGTGTAGTGTTGCGAAGGCACTCTTCAAGATAATCTCCTGGGTGGGGATTCCGAAATAAATCCTCACCGACCAGGTCACAACTTTTATGTCACGGCCACTACGCAAGCTTTACGATTTATTGGGCATTAAGGCGATACGCACCAGTGTCTACCACCCGCAGACAGACGGTCTGGTGGATCGTTTTAATAGAACCTTAAGAACGTGATTCGTAAGTTCATGCACGAGGATGCTAGGAATTGGGATAAATGGCTCGACCCCCTGTTATTTGCAGTACGAGAGGTTCCGCAAGCCTCCACTGGATTTTCCCCGTTCAAGCTGCTGTATGGGTGGCGCCCGCGCGGGGTGCTTGACGTCATCCGCGAAGCCTGGGAGGAGGGACCTTCAGATAGCAAGAATGAAATTCAGTACATCCTTGATCTTAGAGCAAAACTCCACACCTTGGGATGACTAACACAGGAGAATTTGCTCCAAGCTCAAGAACGGCAGAGCCGACTGTATAACAGGGGTGCTCGGCTGTGGGAATTCGCACCGGGAGATAAGGTACTTGTGTTACTACCCACGTCGAGCTCCAAATTACTCTCCAAGTGGCAAGGAACCTTTGAGGTCACACGACGAGTGGGGGATCTCTATTATGAGGTAAAGAGAACCGATAGAGGGGGCGCACGTCAAATATATCACCTCAACCTCCTGAAATTATGGAGGGAGGCAGTCCCTGTGACATTGGCTATGGTAGTCCTGGAGAGGGCGGAGCTCGGGCCGGAGGTGAATACAAAACCTAATCATAACACCCCGGTCACTTGCGGAGACCACCTCTCACCATACCAGCTCGCAGGGGTTGCCAACTTGCAACAAGAATTTGCAGATGTGTTCTCCCCTCTACCGGGTCGTTCAAACATCATCCAGCACCACATCGAGACCAGACCGGGAGTGGTGGTACATAGCTGTCCCTATCGCTTGCCCGAACACAAAAAGAAAATAGTTCGGGAGGAATTGGATGCGATGCTTGATATCGGGGTGATAGAGGAATCCCACAGCGATTGGTCCAGCCCAGTTGTTCTGGTGCCTAAGAGCGACTGGTCTGTACGGTTCTGTGTGGATTATAGAAAAGTCAACGCAGTGTCTAAATTTGATGCATACCCGATGCCCCGCATTGATGAGTTGCTCGATCGGTTATGTACTGCTCGATTTTATTCAACACTGGATTTGACAAAGGGTTATTGGCAGATCCCCTTGACACCAATTTCCCACGAAAAAACAGCCTTCTCCACGCCGTTTGGATTGCACTAATTTGTGACACTTCCGTTCGGTTTGTTTGGGGCCTCCGCGTTTCAGCATTTCAAGGACCGAATCCTCAGACTGCATTCAGCTTACACTGCTGCCTATCTAGACAATATTATCATTTACAATAATGATTGGCAGAGGCACATGCAGCATCTGAGGGCAGTCCTGAGATCGCTGCGCCGGGCGGGACTCACAGCAAACCCCAAGAAATGCGTGATTGGGTGGGTGAAGGTACGGTATCTGGGGTTCCACTTGGGTCATGGGCAAGGTCATTGCGACCTGCCCGTGACCCAAGACTAAAAAGGGTGTGAGACAGTTCCTGGGGCTGGCTGGCTATTACAGGAGGTTTGTACCTAATTATTCGGACGTCACCAGCCCGCTGACTGATCTCACTATAAAGGGGGCTCCAGACCCGGTTCAGTGGATGGAGCAGTGCCAACAGGCGTTCACGCAAATTAAAGCCGCACTTTGCGGGGGTCCACTTTTGCATGCACCTAATTTCTCTCTCCCTTTCCTATTACAGACAGACGCTTTATACAGAGGACTGGGGGCCGTACTCTCACAGGTGGTGGAGGGGGAGGAGCGCCCTGTGCTGTACATCAGCCGCAAGCTCTCCTTGAGTGATACTAAGTACAGCACCGTGGAAAAGGAGTGTCTCGCCATCAAGTGGGCGGTCCTCACTCTCCAGTACTACCTGTTGGGGTGGGCCTTCACCCTCTGCTCGGATCACGCCCCACTCCAATGGCTCCACCGCATGAAGGATACCAATGCACGGATCACCCGTTGGTATCTGGCTCTCCAGCCCTTTAAATTCAAGGTGGTCCAGAGACCGGGAGCGCAGATGGCTGTCAACCAACTTCCTTTCCAGAAATGGTGGGAAGTGGTAGACAGGCCGGTTGGCTCCCCGGCCTGAGTCGGGCAGTGGGGGTATGTGGCAGCGGGGGCGTAGTCGAGCGCCTGTCCAGAGAGAGAGAAAGCTTACACCTGAGCTAAATTATGTCTAACACCTGTCTCTAATTCCAGTGAGCTTGGGAAAAGCGGCATATAAACAGCCACGCCACCGCCAGAAGAGAGAGAGAGAGTCTGGCACGAGAGTCTCACAGTGAAGCTACTGAGCTCGTGACGCTACAGAGTTGTGATAAAGACTTTGTGATGATTAAGAGGCTGTGACTAGGAGCCTGGGACGCTAAAGAGTTTGTGAAGCTGAAGAAGTTACTGTGCCAGTTGTGACTGTGTTATCCCTAAGTTTGTGATTAAAAGCTCATCTAAGACCAGAACCTTCCTGTCCCAGTGACCTCATTCCCTCACAGACGCAAACTGGGCATCAAAATTCTGCTATGGAGGCCAATTGGTATAAAAATTCACCTATTAAACATAGGTTATGGTTCAGATTTCCCCTGCAACTTCGCTGGGGAGCGAGATAAAAAAAAAAAAAAAAAAGAAACCTCTCATTCCGAATCCAGCCTCTGTTAATTTCTTTCCCATGTTCACACATTCTTCCCCGTTCTAATGCTAGGGATGATGGGTTACAGTATCTGGCATTCTCTGCTGTAAATACATTCAGAGTGACCCATTCTTTATATTTGCCTGATCGAATTCGGCCTCTGTCCCCATGGCCAAGGGTCTTGGGACAGGCATAACGGAATTCGATGTACAGTATAAGAAGCACAAGTGTTCACGAATCACACTCTCATAATTGTCACACGACGAGTGACTATTGCTTTTAGATGTAACCCCAGTAGACTTTTGGCAACATAAAAATACACAAAGTGTGTTGAGACTGTGTTGCTCCAATGGTGTGAAATGTAACATTGGTGTGCTGGTGTCTGTACGACCTGGGTTTGGATCTGCATATGGTGTATTATTTTCCCATTCTGTTTCTTGACTCCACTCTTAATATTTTCTTTATTACTATTTATAATAAATAAAAAATAATATAAAGTTAGTTGAACTGTAGTAATATTGTAGTAACCATGAATTTTTGATAATATTAACAATGGTGTTACTATAGTAATATGGTGTTAATATAGTAACAATGTTTAATTTTATTGTTACTGTAACGTAAGATTTCATACAATGTCATAATCTGAAAAGACATCATATTGTGAAACGTGAAACACAAGTTAACATACTGTAAACACTACTTGATAATGTGCACCATTTCACACTGAATAAAGAAACCTCATTTGAACATAAAGATGCTCACTACTATTATCATCGCTTAAAACTCAAACTGATAACTCTGTGTGAAGTTGCGCTGACCATATTGTTTTTGAACCAGATCGAATCTCCTGCCTCTGCAAGTTTTTTGTTTTGTTTTGTATCATTCTGCCATTCGAGCTAATTATACCACTTATTTTCATCTGTACAAGGATGCCAACATTATGTAGTAAGTTTATTCAGAACTCAGCCCCAATTAAACCATAACACCGGAGAATGACCTAGAGGGAATCCATACAATAATAGCCTCTTTTCCTCCATCGGCCGAACTGTTCTGGTTGCGAAACTGTTCTATTCTGTGCCGATCCGGGACAGCCGGCACGGTTACGGATTTTTTTTCCACTGTGGTGCTGAAAACAGGTTTCGAATGTACACATGAAATATGTCAATCGTTACCTTAGTAACACAAGAGTTTAAGGGCCGCGTGAGAAATGTGTTTACTTTGCCCATATAGTGTGCTTGGCCAGCTACAGAGAAAAAACGAGTAACCTTGGCAACTGACAAGTGACCAATCGTGAGATGTGACGTCACTACAGGCATTCCACCAGCACAGTTGATTACGGTTGTCTAACCGTGCTGAGAATTCCAGGCCAAGAACAATTTCTAATCCTGCCATGCCGAATTGTGTCCAGGTGGAAAAGCTTCTGTAGCCATTCCTCACTGTTCTCAGAACCGTTCGGCCCAATGGTGGAAAAGAGACTAATGTTCCACACTATTGTGAACTACACTCACGCTATTGTAGGCTACTGTTTAATTTAAATAAGTTGAATAATCAATTTTATCATGTAATCATGAACGCTGTCACCCTATACGACTGTATCGCCAATGATTTTACCTTTAAAACACAATCATGGCAACAGATATAAGTTAAATACCATGTAAAAAATATATACAGTATAATATCAATGATAAAATGACCAACAATGATCTTACAGTAGCAGTCACAGTGCAAAATGGCTTTTTGCGAATCTGCTGGATGTAGTTTACTTTCTATATGTATCCAAACAGGCAATAAGATAAGTAAAGCTGGTCTCAAACCTGCAATTAGCAGGAAAAGACAGTAATTATTTCTTCAAGTGCACAGCCCCTGAGCTATCTGTCCACATGTGAACTTGAAGAACTTCAGTTTTTAACTACTCTACACCAGCCTTACATACATACATACATACATACATACATATATACTGTATCACACTTATCATTATCATATCACACTTATGAGTGGGTCAACACTTTTAGTCTAACACTGCCGACTAGCCGGGTCAATTATAACACGGGTAAACACCATTAATTAAATGCATTGTTGTTGTTTTTTCATTAGGGATAACAAATGAAATTATGAATGTTCACAATGTATTTTCATTTTGATTTTCAGGAAGATAAATAAATAGCTAATATCTATGAAGCAACAGTCTTGATTTATTGAAAAAGGCTGACATTCGAGCATTTTTTGTTTTTTTTCTGTATAACAATCCATGAGCTAACTATATGCTGCCATTCATTTTGCATTGTTAGATTGCTTTCTACACATCGAAATCTAAAAAAATACAAAACAATACAAATAATGGTATTTACAATTTAATCATAATAACTCTCACTTTCTTCACACTGCTAAACGTTGGCGGAACAAAGTGCCCCTTTGCGCCTCCTGGCGGTGATTTCGCAATCTCATGTGTGAGGATTTAAAGTTTTCACACGGCGGTACTCCCCGTGGTACTAAGGCTCATTCTGGTTGCTTACCCACTGTATGGAAATTGTGGGTTTAGCCCCTCAACGGGGCCCTCTTTTGAATGATGGTTTATCCCCCGCTGTGGTTGATACTATCTTAAATGCTAGAACTCCGACAACGAGAAGGTTATATACGTTTAAATGGCATATTTGCGCAGTGCTGAGTGAGAATCCAGTCCACTTCTCATTTGGTTCAGTGCTGGATTTTTTATTTTTTATTTTTTATTTTTTAAGAGCATTTTGGGGCTGGGTTACCCCAGCAATGCTTAAAGTTTACTTGGCCGCTATAGTGGCTGAGCATGCGCTGGTGAATGGAGTTTCTATTTGAAGACATTCTCTAGTCTTTCGTATTATGTGCAGAGCACATAGGCTTAGACCTTTTCGTCCCGTCCGCCTCCCTTTATGGGATTTATGGTGTTAGTGTCACTCTCGGCTGCTCTGTTCGAGCCTTTAACATCAGTATCTGACTCTTAAAATGGCCCTGTTATTAGTATAGGCATCGTTTAAGAGGGTTGGTGATTTGCATGCCCTGTTGTTCAATCCCTTGTGCATTGATTTTGTGCCGGGGTTATCTGAGTTCATACTGAGACCTACGTCCTTTCGCTCGCAGATTATTAATTTGCAGTCCTTTTCTCATCCACCATTTGAGTCGAAGGAGCATAAAAGGCTACATATGCTATACGCAGTATGGGCTCTGCAGGTTTATGTTGACCGTACTAGCCAATGGCATAAGTCAGAGCAGTTGTTTGTGTGCTTTGGTGGCTGCAACAGGGGTGTTTCGGTGTCCAAGCAGAGACTGCATTATTGGATTGTGGATGCAATCTCGAGTGTTTACAAGGCACGTGGTTTGCCTCTGGGTATTCGAGCCCATTCATTGAGGAGCATGGCATCCTCATGAGGTGCGTCCTTGGAAGACATTTGTATGACAGCAGGATGGTCCTCTCCGCATAATTTTGTTAGATTTTATAATTTGGACGAGAGTTTGTCTCCTGTTTCCTGAATTCTGTCTGTTGGATCAGGAATACATTTTTAGAGGTTTCTATTAAAGCTCGCTTGTGCGCCACTGTACGCTTGCCATATGGGCTTAGAGAGTTGGCAGCTACCGTTCGCATGGCGTGATGGTATCGCATCCCAATTGCATCATTACGCAACGTCAATGTTTCCTTGAATGGGAATGTCTCGGTTACGAATGTAACCTTGGTTCCCTGAGAGGGAATGAGATGTTGCATAGCTGGCCACACTCTCTAGTTGCTGCATAGGCTCGTGCCTTTTACAGATAATCTGGCGAGATGGAGCCAAGCGCTCTCCTATATGGAACCCGTGATGTGGCTCCCTATGGGCATTGCTTAAGCGCCATCAGCCAATAAATTGGCATGATTGTATACAGGCTTCAGACCATGCGAGACCACTGACGTAGTCAAAATTGCGTCATTACGCAATGTTTGTTCCCTCTCAGGGAACCAAGGTTATGTTCGTAACCGAGATGTTTTAAGAGTAGTGTGTGGTGATCCACTCTATGACTTCTCATACCTCTTTAATGCCTGTTTAAAACTCAGTAAAGCAATATTTTTCATATATCTAGTATAATCTAATTGTGATATTTTGTTATGTTAGTTAATGACTCTCATCAGGTATTCACTCCTGATTAAAAGAAAGCTCAGTGTGTGGCATGACTGAGCGTGCTGAGATGCTGTTGTCTCATCAGAATGAACATGTTTGCTCGTCAGAATTCCAGTTGCTTCCCAAAATCCTTTGTGTACACGCTGGCAAAAGCTGGCCTTTCATTTTCCAAATTATGCTTCGATTGCCCCTCACTCTCGCACATGATGCAATTAAATAAATACAATATGCAAAAGCATTCCTAAGCTAATTAAAACATGAAGAATCACAATGAGTAAGGCACACTATTAATCAGAGGCTGTCTGTCTGTCTGTCTATCTTTATCTATCTATCTGTCTGTCTGTCTGTCTGTCTATCTATCCATCTGTCACTCTTTCTTATCTGTCTATCCATCTATGTTTGTATAAATTGATTATAATCACTGAATTATTTCTCACAGATGGACTATAAGATATTTTGACGCAGACTTAATAACACACGACTGATTAAGCCCAGTCGTTCTTGTTGGCAGGAGTTGAATGTTGGTTAATTGCAGAGCTGAGCAAACAGCAAAGTCAGCAAAGTCATAACCTCTTATCAGTTTTTAAGCAAATTCACAAGTTTTTCCAAAGGGACTTTTTAAAAACAATGTACTTATTTGGTCTCTGTATCAAAGACTTACTGTATGAATAATGCCCTTAATCAGAACAATGACAACTTATATGACAGATAGAAAAGTGTATTTCCTTTCTCAGCCACTTTAAGTTCTTTCACATTACACAGAATTCAAGCTGTTGCTTGTGAAAAGGCTGACACGCAGGCAGATCATTCATCAGCATTTCAGCATAAAGATTATAGTGTGTGGACAAAAGCTCAGCTGTACTTTCATTGACTTTGGTAATTCTTTCTATTTAACAACCCGGGACTTGGGAACACAACGTCACATCTTCCTCCTCCTCTCGCTTTGCTGTGTGCTGCCAGGGGAAAGACACTCTCTGTTGGTGATGCAGCATGTGCTCAGGAACTCCTTCAGAGCTGCCAATCAACAGCCTGAGATATCACACTCACCCACTGTTTGTCTTTGTCCTCCTGTTTACTTCATCCTCACACTCACTCACACACATCCTCTGCTCTAACCTACATGTGTGAAGTAATAACAAGGTTGAAAGAATAATGACAGCACGGTCAAAAGCAAGAATTTGATCGACATTGTTGTTGTTTTGACATGACTGTTCATAAAGACCTAATGAAATTTGCATTTTTGTGGCTTTTAGTCCATGTCTACTTTCTTTGAGGCAATCTACAGTATATGCAAGTATATTACTAAAAATTGACTAAATTATCTTTTAGCAGATACCATATATACATTTAAATATTTTATTAAAAAAAATAATAATAATTATTGATGACTCATGTTGCACAGAGTTTTTCCAAACAAATGCTCTCTAGAATGAAAATGTCCCTCCCCCTGCAACCGACCAGCAAGGACATTATGGGTAATGGCTGTGATGTACCTAAAGCCAAATGGTTATTTAAAATAAAAAGGGACAACCCCCTTGATTTGTCCCACCCAAACTTCCTGTTTCAATAGGAAATACACCAACAAAGTAGAGTGTGCTCGTCATGTCATTTAAAGGGGTCTTTAAGATGACATGACTCATGGCCAGCCAAACAACCATATCTGATTATCATAGCTGGCACCCCATTCATTTATATAACAAAGGGCACATCGGCATTCCAGATGAAAGAGTTCCAGACTTGTAATTCATACACTTCCACAATGTGCAGCAAAGCAGGACTGATTTATTGAAAGCCCCAGAGAACAAGCATGTTGGTTTTGTGCTGGTGAACTCCATCATTTTGTTATGTGTGAACCTATGAATAGACCCACACTGAGCTGATGGTCAAATAAAGCTCCTGTCGCATTGTTTGGCTAGACTCTACAAATTGAATAAATCAGGGGTGACTGCACTTATTAACCTCTCTCCATCCTGCTGAATGCTGTGATCCAGCCGTGAAATGCATAATGAAAAAAAGAAGAAGATACAGAGGATATGGAACAAAACACTTTTAAATCAAAAGCTGACAGGCAAAGCATTAAATATACAGTACATCTCACATATAGCGTCACAGGGAAATCTACATAGGAAGCAAGAGGGCGAGAGAGGGAATATCCGGCTGCTTCCTTGGGGAAACTACAGTACTTTGAAACTGTAGCCAAGATACAAGTTACTCATAATTTGAAGTAGTTAAAGTAGTAGTGGTGCAATATCTTTTAAAATGCATAACTAATCAGATCATTTTACCAGAGCTATAATTTAATTGCCCCATTTCCTGTCAAAAAACAATGAGGGTTTTAACAATTAATAACATTTCAATTAGGTGGCAGCTTTAAACTTAATAATGGCATACTAACTAAATCGACTCGAATCGACTTTTTTTTTTTTTTTTTTGTATTAAATTCCATTAACTGTCTGAATGAACTGATTTACTAGAGTAAATCAGACTTTCCATCTCTACATATGAGAGACTGAAAAATGTAGTTGTGTTATCCTCACTACTATTAGTTATTTACTCCCTAAAACTGGTTATTAAAAATAATCTGGAAAACAGCTTTTTCAAACCATATGGAAGAAATCACTGTTGACTGATTCATGCAAAAACCAATCATATAATACAGAGAAATAAATAGATAGCCTGCTGTTGATGAAATGCATTCATAAAATATTTGATCCAAATTATCCCATGCCTTTTACATTTCACTGAATGGATTTAATGTTAAACAGAGGTTCGGGAGGAGCATGTTCTTTTTTTAAATTTATTTATTTTTTTATATTAACATTTTTTATTAAATCTTACAATAATAAAGAAAAGCAAAAACATATATATATATATATATATATATATATATATATATATATATATATATATATATATACACACAAACAACATTTAAACCCCACAACCACCCCTCCCCCTCCCAGTCCCCAACCCCACCCCCAAAGAAACATATCCGTGGTCACACATGAGTAGATATACAGAAAAAAAGAGCAAACAACCAAAACTACACTACTCTCTCCACGCTCCACCCCGAGAACCCTCCAAAAACTCCAAATAATTGCCCCATTTCCCGACAAACAAATCTAAGTTACCCTGTCATCCCAATGACACCTCTTCAAAAGCTGCCACCCTCCCCATCTCCGTGCACCACTCCGGAAATGGGGGCGCACCAGCTGACCTCCAATCCCTCAAAATAATCTGCCTGGCAATCATCACACAGGTCAGAGCCCAATTCTCTATATGACTATACCCCACATCGATGACCACCCCATTCCCAATACACAAAGTCTGAGGCAAAATGAAACCCGAGTCCCAACCACAATACACACAAAATTCTGAACCTTCAACCAGAATTTCTGGCTCTCAATACACTACCAAAAAACTTGGGCCATGTCTCCATCCTCCGATTGACATCGCCAGCAGCTGCATGTGTCTTAAAAGACCAAGCCTATACAATCTAGTGGGGGTCCAATAAAATCTATGTAAAATCTTGAATTGCATAAGATACACCCTTGAATCTCTAGATGCAGACTTGACGTTTTTAAAAATCCTATCCCACACTCCCTCCTCCTATACCACATTGAAATCTTTCTCCCATAATCTCTTGATAGAAGTTAAAGCTCTGTCCCCCAGACTCTGAATTAGCAGGGAGTAATATACTGATGCCTCATGACCTTTTCCAAAAGCAGTAATCACCACTCCCAGAGTATCTGCCACTTTATGGGGGTGTATGCTACTCCCAAAAATAGTACAGAGTAGGTGGCGCAGTTGTAAATACCTATAAAACTGAGATCTGGGGATCCCAAAATGTTGAACCAAATTTTCAAAAGATCTCAACACCCCATTCTCATATAGGTCACCGAGCGTATTAACCTCCCTCACAATCCACTCTGACCAGCAGAAAGGGGACTTATTAATACATAATTTGGGGTTCTGCCATATGCTTGAGGCAACATTTAATTAAATGTCCGAGTTAAACACTCTGGACACTTTTGTCCATGCCGAGTGCAAATGCGAAATAATGGGGTGTAACTTAACTTCTCAGATTAGTTTGATAGAGAGGCTTTGCAATGGCGAAATGGGGCAAGAACTTCCTGTTCAATACCAAACCAGGGAGGGGCTCTCTCAGGTGGAAGTGACCAATGAGCCAAATGTCTGAGACCAAATGCATAATAATAAAACAAAATCTTGGGTAGGCCTAGCCCTTTTTTGTCAATCGGCCTATGTAACTTATTAAAAAGCAATCTGGGACACTTACCATTCCAAATGAAGGACTTCATTATGCTATCAAATTGCTTGAAATAAGAGAGGGGGACATCTACAGTGAGAGATTATAGCTGGTAGTTGAATTTTAATAACATTAAACTTCCCAATCATAGATAAATGTAATGAAGCCCACCTGCCCACGTCGCTCGAAAACCTTTTTATTAGGTGATCAAAATTAACTCTAAATAATTCAGACAAATTTGCTGAGAATAAAATGCCCAAATACTTAATACCCTGTTCGGGCCACTGGAAGGCACCCCGGCTGGAAAGCCATTACTGGGCAGTATGCTGTCACAGCCAAAGCTTCGGATTTAGACCAATTAACTCTGTATCTTGAGAACTTAGAAAATGAATTAATAATTTTGTGGAGGCAAGGCATAGATATAGTGGGGTCAGAGACGAATAATAAAATATAATCTGCATAAAGCAAAAGATTCCAGCACCCCTGGAAAATCATCTTCCCTTCTTATCGCGGCTGCCAATGGCTCCAGGGCAAGACAGAAAAATAATGGGGAAAGAGGGCAACCCTACCGGGTGCCCCTATCCAGAGTAAAATAATATGAAATGAATCCATTTGTTTGTACCGCTGCTACTAGGTGTCTATAAAGTAACTTAATCCATCCAATAAAAGTATTCACGAACCCATATATTTCCAAAATCTTAAAAAGATTATCCCATTTTACCATATCAAATGCCTTTTCGGCATAAAGTGAGATGGCTGCGACCGGAGTCTGGTCATTCACCACTGACCACATGATATTGATGAAACGACTAATATTATCAGACCTAATCTGTATGTATGAGATGTCACAACTTTAATTAATTGGTTAGCCAACATTTTTTTAAATATTTTAACATCTAGCTGGATCAGGGAAATTGGACGGTAACTTGGATCTTTGTCCTTTTTAAGAATCAGACTGATCCGGGCTTGTGTCATGGTTGGCGGAAGCTTTCCATTCTTTAGTGATTCCATCTAAACTTCTAACAAAAGTGGAGCCAGTTCTGTAGCATAAGATCTAAAAAATTCAGCGGTAAAGCCATCTGGCCCCGGAGCCTTGCCTGTAGGCAAGGCCTTAATTACCTTGTCAAGCTCCTCCAAGGTTATCTAAGAATCAAGAAAATGTATTTGCTCTGTTGTCAGTTTAGGGAGATCTAATGGTTCCACAAAGTTTCTAATATCTTCATCAGTAGACGAAGATGTGGAACTATAAAGATCAAGATTGAATTCTTTTAAAGCATTAATAATATCAATGGCCAAGGTAAAAATTTTACCACCAGCCGATTTCACCGAGGGAATGGTAGAAAAAGACTCTCTCTGCTTTATATACTGTATCTAGCCAAAAGCTTCCCTTCTTTGTCCCCCGACTCAAAATATGTCTTTCCCTAAATAATCAAAACTCCACCTTCCGCAACAATATAGTATTATATCTGTATTTCAATCGGGTCAATTCTCTGAGGCCATCAGACGACATTCGGTGCTTCAGTTCTGTCTCGGTACTTTTAATATTCTCTTCCAATTCCACGAGTTCTCGTGCTTTGAATTTTTTTGATGAAATCGGCATACTGTATGATCCAACCCCTAAGAACTGCCTTAAGTGCCTCCCAAGCCACACCCACATAGGATACTGAGGACCAGTTGGTCTCCATATAAACATTGATTTCAGCCTTAAACATTTGGAAATCAGGATTTTGCAAAATTGATACATTAAAGTGCCAACAATATGATTTATTTTTCTTCATATGTGGCAATACCTCTAAACTCACCAGGGCATGATCTGAAACAAATATGTTTCCAATTGAGCAATCAACGACAGAAGAAATGTGGGACTTAGATATAATTTAAAAAAAATCTATTCTAGAATAAATCTTCTGGACTGATAAAAATGTTTTTATAGTCCCTACCAGATGGGTTCAAAAGTCTCCAAATATCTGAAAGACCAAGATTTTTACACATCCTGTGAAGTGTCAATGTTGCTCTAGGGGGCTTGTACACATTTGCTTCACTATGATCAAGGACTGAGTCCATCAAAAGATTAAAGTCTCCTCCCAATATTATGTCATGAGGAGTGCCAGCGGCTTGCAACATCCCTTCAAGATCTATAAAAAAGTCCTGATCATCAGGTGCGTAAATATTAGCCAAAATCAACCTTTGCCCCTGAATTTCTGCTAAAACAATAATGACTCTTCCTAATTTATCTTTAATCTGTTTGAGACAATTGAATTGTAGATGCTTATTTATCAATGTAATGACTCCCCTGCTCTTACTTGAGCTAACACTAAAGAAAACATGTCCACCCCATATCTTCCCAAATGTTTCAGCTTCCTGTGGGGAAAGATGTGTTTCTTGAAGAAACACTATATCATATTTTTTACATTTAAGAAAAGAAATAACCTTCCTTCTTTTTATGGGGTGCCCCAACCCATTCACATTCCACTTGGAGAGCGGTAATCCACTCATATTAACATTTGTCATTTTGACATATTAGAAAAAATAGATTGTGTGTCAAAAATAAAATTATAAAGACCACATTCCAATATTAGTGCCACAGTCAAACCCCGAACTTCCCCCAGAACCAAACAAACATAAAAAAGAAAAATGTGCGCATTAACCCCGCACACGACAGTGCCAAGCGGCGTCCATCCCTCTAAACTCAAACAGTCCATGTACTGTACGCTATGAGAGTCCCCACAACAACTTTGCCATTGGATTGCTCAAGTCTGGTGCTTCTATACAAATTTTGTGAGACAGAATTTCATAACAGAAAATAATATATAAAACAAACTCCAGCCAATAAGCAGAATAAACACAAAGAACGTGTAGATTAATTCACAAAACTGTCTCGAAGGTGTGTTCCTCCACAAAACAAATTCCAGCCGCTAGCGGGACCAGTACACAATAAATAAATAAATAAATAAAAATAAATAAATAAAGCTGTTCAGTTTCCTCAGACAGTCAAATGAATGTTCAATGAGTGTAGAAGATGACGTAATCATTCCAATGTCCTGCAAAAAATACTCCACGAAACAAACTCCATCCAATAGTAGGAATAAGCACAAAGAACGAGCAGATTCATCCACAACTGTCCCGAAGGACTGTTATTCCACAAAACAAACTTCCGCCGCTAGGCGGAACCAGCACAAAAAGAAACGAAAAAGGCGCCCAGCTTCCTCAGACAGTCAAGAGTATATTGAGCGAGTCAAGTTCACTCGGGGGCCACATGAGAAACACACCATGACTTCCTCAGTCCATTGATTTTATGAAAGACATCGCTTGTTGTGGGCATGTAAATATTTTGCGGCCATCCTTAGTATCTATTCTCAATTTGGCCGGGAACTTCAGTGTAAAAGCGACTCTTCGTCGATGCAAATGTTTCTTGAAGGAGTGTTACTACACAGAAAAAACTCCATCCGCTAGGCGGAACCAACACAAAAAGAAACAAAAATGACGCCCAGCTTCCTCAGAGAGTCAAGTGTATGTACAGTGAGACAGCTCACATGGGGGCCATATGAAAGTCACCAAATGGTTTACTCACCCCATTGTCGCTATGAAAGACAATGCTTGTTGTGGGCATGTAAATATTTTGCAGCCATCATTAGTATCTATTCTCAATTTGGCCAGAAACATCAGAGCAAAAGTGATCTTCCGTTGATGTAAGAGTTTCTTGCATTCCTTGAATCGATCACGTTTCTCTCTTGCTGAATTCGCAAAATCTGGGAACAAGAAAATGCTGTGATTCTTCCAAGAAAGCTTTCCTTTGCTCCTCACCTCGCGCAACACGAGATCTTTATCGGATGATCTCAGAATTTGACCAGAATTGATCGGGGCCTGTCTCCCTCAGCCGATCTCTGAGCCAGGACTCTGTGAGCTCCCTCGATTTCAAGCTTGTGGCCTGTTATGTCGAGCAGACACGGGAAGAGCTCGTCTAGGAATTTCACCATATCTCTGCCTCCTACATGCTCAGGAACTCCAACATTTTGGACGTTATTTCGCTGGCTAAGATTCTCCAAATCCTCCAATTTTTCCCAAACACGTTCCAAATCTACTTTGGTCGCTAGCCGATTAGCAGCTAATTCCCTCTCCGATGACTCCAGTTAATCGAGCCATCTCTCAACGTCCCCGATTCTTGTAACCAACTCAGAGAATTTCGTTTCCATCGCAGTAATCGATCGACGTATTAGAACAAGATCCTCTAAGTCAGCATCACAGACATGCTCGGCAGTTGCCGTTTAATTTCTCCCTCCGCACCATCCAAACCGTGTCCATGGTCTGCGGGCCCAAGGATTTTGAATTGTTTGCCATGTTGACTTCAAAGAACAGAAATGTAGCAGGGTGTATCAAATCTCATTGGTTTATGACATAAAAATAATTAAAAACTAGCAAAGAGCGCAGAGCTCACCGTTTACACGTCCGCTCCTCGCATGGCATCACGTGACTCCGAGCATGTTAATTTTAATCTGACAAATCACAGCCCGCGAGTAGGAGTATATAAGCCGCTGCTTACCTGCTTCCTGTGATAACTCTCTTGACATGATAGTCTTTCCAGCATTCGGCCCCACGAATTGCCAATGAACAGACCCAGGCAGTGGGATCATAGGATGCAACTTCACTGCAAAGTATTCACCTTCATCAGAACAGCTCTTCCATCCAAACAATCTCATTATTCAACAATTATGCCACAGCAGCTCATTTGTTTTTTGCAGTATTGACGACTACCACATTAAATGTTATGTTTTTTACTCTGTCTTTCTTTCTATGCTCCATTCACCAGCAATGCAGTTTATAGCATGAAGTTGCTCCGCAAACTGGCTGTTCCTTGTATACATGTGAAACATCTCTCCACGACTGCTCTTATGTTCTCCTATCTAAACTTTCCACCAGGAACAGTCCAACGTGTGAGCTGCCTCCACGAACCATTCCAGCTTCATACCATGTGAGTTCCATTACAGTGCCTTTTTTATTCGAAAGCGAGAGAAACAAAGATTAACTTTTCAATTCTACCACCATTAACACCCCTCCCCCCCCCAATGTTTTTTAATCTGGTTCGTCCGCACAGATGATACCTGTCAGCCTCAGTACCTCACAACGCAGCTTGTTTAGGGCATGCTCTATCCAGCGATTGTTCATCGTCTTCTAACATGAATAACACGATTGTTTCTCACTCCAAAGTGCCCTTCAGAGTGTGATTTATTCCATTCTGAACACAGGTGCAATCATGCAACAGCAAAATCCTTCCAATCGACCGATATTCTAATTACAGCTTCTTTCCAAACCAACGCAGACATTTTAGCGTGAGCTCGCTGCCGTGCAGCACTCACTCTGACCATTCCACAGCACACTGCAGTTATACACAGTCTCTGATCGAACAGACACAAGCCGATTTTGGCTCCGCAAGAGGTGGATCATGCGCAGCGTCCCAACTCATTCATAATCATCCTGCAACATGTCTTGCCTCCTCTCAGCATTTGAGCTTGCCCTGCCACGCAGCCCCGATAACACGAAGCAAGCTCTGCTACAAACTTCCACTCATTACTACACTATAACATGACTTCCCTCCTCCCGTCAGGACAAATGCTTCACACAAGTAAAATCAATCCATTTCTCCTGCATTTCCATATGCAGTGCAGAGCTGCAACTCTCTTTATTCCTAGATACTGTAATTTCATGTTGTTCACACCTATTGCTATGCGATGCATTTCCTATGCAAGATGTATATCGTACAGCAGGTGACAGTCATACTCCTAAGGAGCGAATGACTACAAGTGAATCCTTTAATAATGATTGCAAGTCCATTTCTCTTGCATATCAGTATGCTGTAGGGCTTTAATGGTTGTTTAGATCAGTGTTACTATCAGAAATAATTAATAATTATTTCTTTAGATATTAATTCATATTTTAATTAATTAATTGAATCTAACTCATTAAAACCTCATATGGGGCTCCAGTAAATGTAGTGCGCTACGTTTAGGAGCGGGTTTGGTTATTAGCAATAATTAATAATTATCAAAGACAATTATTAATTATTAAAATCAATAGAACATTGATGAGAATCAATGTTAGCTTTTTTAATCCTTTAAATCAACAACTATCAAAGATAAACGTTAATTGTTAACATCGATGAAACATTAATTAAAATTAACACGAGCTTATTGATCATTCAAATTCAACAATCATCGAAGATAATTATCAATTATCAAAAATCAACGGAATATTAATAAGGATTAACATTGGAATCAGGGACTAATAACCAGATAGCATAACAGTCTCAATATAAGATTGTTTTCTTAGGAAAATCGACATCCGAAGAACATCGATTTTCGGGAAAAAAACAATGAATGAAGGCTTGAATCCGAGCACTGACATCCCATCAGCATGACACAGGCGTATGCAAAACAAACCAAAACACTTCTCTTTGTAATATAAACAAAGTTTATTTATGCAGTAATATCAATTAATAATTAATACAATGCAGTCAATAAACTTCCGACTTACAACTACAAACTAAACAATGATATGATTAGATATGGAAAACAAAATAATTCTATAACACATGAGGGTGGGTGTGTGTGTGATAGCGAGTGTGTCTGTGTGTGTGTGGTTAGTACGAGAGAGAGAGAGAGAGAGAGAGAGAGAGAGAGAATAAAGTGATGGCCCTAAAGCCGATTTCGCGATCGTGGGAGAGAAAGCAGCTGTTAGTTTATCGCTCAGAGACGCAGTGGACGGCTCGTAAAAGTCCCGCATTCTTTGACTCTTTAATGGATAAACTCAGTTTGCCGGTCTCACCTGTGATGGTGAAAATGCACAACAGTCCAATTTGGTTGGACCACAATACAGCAAAACAAATTCGTGATAATTAATACCCTGAGTATTAATAATGAGTGGACATGGCGGTCAGTAAACTGTACAAGCAAAAACCTTGAAACACAAGAATAACACACTATAATATTCTATCTCTGCCCAGACGTAAACCTCTTACTTGAATTGCATGAGGATGCAGAATGTGTGTTCATCCGTCCTTTAACTCCGACCCAGTTCCTTGAGGCTCGGGTGATGACGGGAGGCCGTTTCCTTGCTCTGTCTGCGGGCGGTACGGCTGCTGATTCTCGGCGGGCTGGCGGAGAAATCAGAAATGTCGACTTGATTGAAGAGGGAAGAGAAATCTTTAATCTCTTCACTTCTGCAGGCAAACGGATGAAGATGCGGATTGCTCGGCGGTCTCCTTCAGATCTGGTAGAGTGTTCGGTTGAACACAGAGTAATCTCAACTCGTCCATCGAGATGGAGATTGTATGGCCACAGTTTCAAGTCGGACGTTACTTCCTTGTGCCACGAGGTTGCACCTGAGAGCAGCGATGAGCTGCGTCTATACACTGCGAACAAAGTTGCTGGAAGCAAATCCCGGAAGCATTTCAGAGGTATTTCTACTCCTGATGATGTCATGGTTTGAGGGACGTTCTGTTGTGTGCCTTATCCAATAGGGGTTGAGAGTTTGATCCTTTAGTGAGCAAGACTTCATTGGATTTGTAGTCTGTTTTGGACTCCCTTTGTTTGATTTTTTTATCAGTAAGATTTACGACTTGGTATGTGGGGGCTTGAGTTAGGTTTTTACAACTGTGTTAGGCCTGCCTTTGTCTTCTATCTGAATACATAAGGCCCAACAATGCAGTACAGAGCCAAAGCTCTTTTATTTCTCAGATCATTTTATGCTGTCACATCATTTATTGAAATGTTTTTCCCAGCACATTTCTCCTGCATTTCCATATGCATTGCAGAGCTGCAACTCTCTCTATTCCTAGAAAATTTATGCTGCCAGTCACATTGTTTCTAAATGTTACTAATATTAATTTTTTCTTCTCTCTAGACTCATGTCCCCGAAATGTTGATAGCATGCTTTTTCCCAATAATAAGCATTAACAATCTGAATGTTTTCCGCTCAAATAAGCATTAGCAGCCTGTGGTTACCCCTCTACCGGTGCAAGTGCAGCCCACACTCAAGTGGCCGTGGATCTAACTTTTCACAGATTTCTTAGGGTTGTGAAATGTGTATATGTTTCACCTAAATATGAATATTTTGTAGTTTCTACAGAAATGCCTGAAATTGCGCCATCCACAAGGGTTTCACCAATATTACTTCCAGCAGGTCTCTACGAGAGCCCATCTAAAATCCCTTCCACAGGATTGTTCACAGGTTTTCCTCTTGCTTTTGATATCTAGGTATCCCTCAAAGATTGCGAGAACATGACCATGGCAACGTTGCGGTCGCAGCTTGCTTTCGTAAGCCACCCCAGCGGCTTCCCGCATCGGTCCTTCTACCTACGGGTATGAGGCCAGCGTGGCTAGCACTGGGGGTGATTTGGGGACCCCAATGGGACCACCTCTGCTGGGTATCCCCCCACAGATCTCCCATTCCCCAGCATGCTCATCTGCCCTGATTGGGCTTCCGGATGAGTCCGCCGGCTCATCTCACGGCGAGTTCGACCTCTTATTCGGAGCCTGCGAAGGTGATAAGCTCACGAGCACAGCATCAGAGAGCGGGCTCGTCCAGTCAGACGCAGAAGCCTCAGCTGTTCTCCCCTGAACCCTCGCGGCTCGATGATTGGTTCCTGGGCTCGTGGCGCCGCTCAAAGCAGCCACGCCCCCTCCAGTCCCATTCTTCCCGGAAGTGCATGAGGAGCTGACAAAATCATGGGAGGCACCTTTTACTGCCCGGTCCCAATCTTTCAGCTCCCCCGCCCTCACTACCCTCGATGGTGGGGTGGCCAGGGGCTATTCGGCGATTCCCCCAGTGGATAAGGTGCTTGTGGTGCACCTATGCCTGCAGAGTGCCGCCACCTGGCGTGGATGCCCAAAGCTCCTGTCCAAGGCCTGTAGGTTTATGTTGTCCCTGACGGCCAAAGCCTACAGTGCCGCTGGACAAGCCGCCTCCGCCCTGCACGCCATGGCTCTCCTGCAAGTCCACCAAGCCAAGGTGCTAAAGGAACTGCACGAGGGTAGTTCTGCCTCCCAAGAATCCTCCCACTGCCCGCTCTGGAACGCCCTGACCAAGGCACCTCTCAGTATAGACGTGCTGGCACACAGCTGGCCCCCTGGACTTTGCAAATATGCGTTTCCCCCAGTGAGCCTACTTGCACAGACCCTGTGCAAGGTCAGGGAGGACAAGGAGCAGGTCATCCTGGTAGCACCCTACTGGCCCACCCAGACATGGTTCTCGGACCTCACGCTCCTCACGACAGCCCCCCCCCCCCCCCGGCGAATTCCCCTGAGGAAGGACCTTCTTTCTCAGGGACGGGGCACCATCTGGCACCCACAACCAGACCTCTGGAATCTCCATGTCTGGCCCCTGGATGGGACGCGGAAGACTTAAGCGGTCTACCACCCGCGGTGGTAGACACGATCACTCAGGTTAGGGACCCCTCTACGAGGCACCTGTATGCCTTTAAGTGGCGTCTGTTTGCTAAGTGGTGTTCTTCCCGATGCAAAGACCCCCAAAGATGCGCAGTCGGATCGGTTCTTTCCTTCCTGCAGGAGAGGTTGGAAGAGCGGTTGTCCCCTTCCATCTTGAAGGTGTATGTAGCCGCTATAGCAGCACAACACGACACAGTGGACGGTAAGTCCTTAGGGAAGCACAACCTGATCATCAGGTTCCTAGGAGGCGCCAGGAGGTTGAATCCCTTCAGACCTCGTTCCCTCATGGGACCTCTCTGTAGTTCTTCAGGGTCAACAGAGAGCCCCCTTTGAGCCCTTGCAGTCAGCTGAGCATAAGGCACTCTCTTTGAAGACTGCCCTCCTGACTGCGCTCACTTCCATCAAGAGGATAGGAGAACTGCAAGCATTCTCTGTCAGCGAAACGTGTCTGGAGTTCGGTCCAGGCTACTCTCACGTGATCCCGAGACCCCGAGCGGGCTATGTGCCCAAGGTTCTCACAACCCCTTTTAGGGACCAGGTGGTGAACCTGCAAGCGCTGCCCCAGGAGGAGGCAGACCCAGCCCTGACGTTGCTGTGTCCGATGCATGCTTTATGCATCTATTTGGATCGCAAGCAGAGCTTTAGAGTCTCTGAGCAGCTCTTTGTCTGCTTTGGTGGACAGCGGAAAGGAAGCGCTGTCTCCAAGCAGAGGATCACCCACTGGCTCATTGACACCATAACTAAGGGCAGGGTGTGGTCTCTGCGGTGTCTTCCCCTTGGGAGGGACACCCCTCCGACTAGACCTGGTGGCCCCAGTCGGTTAATTCCCTTTTTTTGGGGAGTGGAAAAAAATGGGGATAAGAGGC
Organism: Myxocyprinus asiaticus; assembly: GCF_019703515.2. NCBI lineage: Eukaryota > Metazoa > Chordata > Actinopteri > Cypriniformes > Catostomidae > Myxocyprinus > Myxocyprinus asiaticus. The sequence goes on from NC_059373.1 coordinate 27,322,287, forward strand.
CACAACTGGGCTAGCCCGTCTCTATCTTTTGGGTAGTCGACTTGTCCCCAAAGAGCCGTTCGACACTCATAACAGTGTTGGGGGAGGTTACGTGTTGGCCTGGTGCGCTGGCTACGAGGCACACAGTGGTCTGCCCATCACACACCGCCAGTTCACGTAACACAGTTCAGCCAGTTGCAGCGTTTTGTATAGGACCTCTAGTGTCACTACATCGACACAACATTGAGTGAGTGACAGATAGGGAACATCTTGGTTACTTGCGTAACCTCCGTTCCCTGATGGAGGGAACGAGACATTGTGTCCCTCTTGCCACAATGCTGAACTACCCGCTGAAATGGCCGGGACCAGGTCTCGGCTCCTCAGCACAAAACCTGAATGAGTGGTGGCATACCAGCTCCTTTTATACCTGTATGTCCGGGGGAGTGGTATGCAAATACCACTCGCCAATTTTCATTGGCCTTTTATCAAAGATCAGAGGTGTCTCGGGCTCCCAAGAGTGACCCCTAGTGTCACTACATCGACACAACGTCTCATTCCCTCCATCAGGGAACAGAGGTTACACAATTAACCAGGATGTTTTGCTTCCCTTACAGACATATATAAAGGTAATATATTTACATATTCCTAACTAATCACTTGTTCCCCCTACAGGTAAGGACAAACTAATCTTTGCTTCCCTTACAGGTGTTGATAAATCTAATAAAGTAATTTGTGCCCTACTTGATACCGCAGTAACAGTGCCCCCTACCCATGCTAAATGTGTGTACACAGTGTTCATTTTCTCCACAGGCACTTTCAATTCTTATGTTCCATAAATGTATAGATGTGCATCTACAGCAATGGAAACACCACAGCGCTCCCACAGGAGCCCCTTTACCATGCCTCCAAATACTCAATCCACTGTGGCAACAGTACTCTAAACTCCGCTCCTGCAGGAGGCCCACTTACTCTACAGCCATAGCCACGTTTTACCATGCTTCCGCTGAAGCTCTTTGTATTCGCTTCTCAGCAGCTGCAACGAGCATTACAGGAGATGGCGGTCACCACCTCCTCCTGTTCTTTTCAAAGCACCATATTTCCCCGTCTCTGTGTAGACTATTGAGTGAGGCTACCTCTGCAAGCCAGCTGATCTGACCATATACGTACCTATGGTACAACTCCCTACAGCCATACACAGGTCCTTTAATCTAAACCTTCCACCCAGATCGGGCCCTTACATGAGGCTGGCCCCGTAAACTGGCTGATTAGATGCAACTATCTATGGTACAGCCTCCTATTGCCACTGCATAAAGGTCCTTCATCCAAACCTTCCACCCAGAGAAGGCCCTCATGTGAGGCTGCCTCCGAAAGCTGGCTGTTCTAATGCAGTTTAACACGATCTAGCAATTCCATCAGCCCTCGATTTGGTGTTTTCTTCACCCAATTTGGGGGATTATATATATTGCACTTAATAATGGTTCTACTACAGCTTATTATCCATTTCACCATTTCATTTTATTCCATTCCTAAACCAATTCAAAGGCATTTAACCAGATACCACCAAAGGCTATCCGTGTGGCATCCTTTTCCATAAATTATATTCGGCAAGTCCACCCCAGCAATCAATAACCCCCAAATTTTTTCTGCTCCTAAAAACGCTCGGGCACCAGAATGCCTCTAACCATCGATATCTTAACAAATGCCTAACTACCCTCCGCCTTGGTTACCATTCAGTGAACACAGCTCGCAAGGTTGATGCTATGTTTATTCTAGCCTTTTCGGCTTTCTGCTTTGCATAGAAATCACTGTCAATACACAGTTCAAGCCCAACATTCATCCCACTTTCTCAGACCTGCAAGTTATAGATAAACAATCAGACTCTTCATTAAACAAAGCAAACAGATCAAGTTAAAAGGGGCATTCGTTTTACATTTTCAACTTGTCCACCCCTGTCCAACCTTACCAATCTAAGTCCCCACTTGGTCCATCATTCGCCGATGATAATAACCATGCAGCTTCAAGATTCTGGTTCCATAAGCACCTCAAATCATTGTTCCTGGCCAAACAACAAATTCAATCTCTCTGTCGCTGGTCCTCAGACACATATCACAGCTACACCACATCCAATCATTTCCACATCAGGAAAGCTCATAAATCACTAATCAGTTAATCCCCCTATCAGTATCACCTGTCTCTATCACTCATGTCACCACCTGCCGTTGTCTCGAAACATCCTACATGCACGCACGCATATGTGTACACATGCGTATGTATGTACGTGCGCGGGTGTGTGTGCGTATATGTACGTGTGTGCATATATGTGTGTATATATATATTAAACCAGAGTCCTCCCGTTCGAATCGCAGTAAGAGCCCTCCTGTTCAAATGCTATGTGAGCCCACTCATGTTCACACGTATAGTGGGCTCTCCCTTTTGAAGCACTGAGTGGGCTTTTCTGTTCTAATGCATAGTGGACCCACGTTCGGATGCGTGCTGGGCTTACCCATTTGAATGCCACGATCCAAAATAGAGCAGTCTCCCATTTGAATCGCCGCATGAGCCAACTGTCATTCTCACTTTCCCCGTTCGAATGCTGTGAGCCCATCCACTTCTATGCTTAGTGGAGGTGTCCCGTCCGAATCGCTGTGTAGCCCCCTCGATCAAATGCCGCACAAGCTCATCCATGTCCTCGTATCACAGGCTCTCCCCAGGCGATGGATGGGCTTTCCATTTCAGACGCAGAGTGGACCTCGTTCGAATGCATGCTGGGCCTACCTCTTCGAATGCCGTGAGCTAAACCACTCTCTCGTTAGAGCAATCTCCCATTCCAATCGTACCGTGACCACACTCTTTCAAACATAGCACGAGCCAACTCTCGTTCTCACCTTCCCCGTGCGAATGCCGTGACCCCATCCACTTCTATGATGAGTGGAGGTCTCCCATTGAATTGCAGTGTAGCCCCTCTCGACCAGCAATCATACAAGAATGCACCTTCAAACAAACGCGTAAAGCATTCCCTCTATATATCTTTTGGGGGCGGGAGAACAATTCAGAAGTATCTGCCAAGCCAATTTACCAAATAGAATTGTTGCCAGCTCATTGTCCTAAATACTTCCTGCCATAGTCATGGTACTGATCTTTCACCTTAATGCCTTTTTGGGGGGTAATCAGGACTCGAATCAATTCTCGAGCTCCGAGCCCTCCAGTATACGGACACTTCAACACAAGATTACATTAACATACAAACTAATGAAATGGAGTTAATTAACAGAGGTTCGGAAAGAGCATGTTAATTTTAATCTGACAAATCACAGCTCGTGAGTAGGCGTATATAAGCCGCTGCTTCCCTGCTTCCTGTGACAACTCTCCTGACATCCCACATCCACCTATTCTCTAGATTCATTATTTATCTAAATAAGTAAAGTCCAGGGGGGTAATCAGGACTCGAGTTGAGTCTCGAGCGCCGATCCCTCCAGTATATGGACAGCAAGCCAAAGACGCTTACCACTTCAACACAAGATTACATTAACATACGAACTACTGAAATTATATAAATGTCTCTTCAAATTAGTGAACATGCTTTTTCAGGGAGGCCTGTTAAACAAATGTGTTTCCCCCCACAATTTCTTCTGAGAGATGCCGCCTTTGAAAAAAGGACCTTGGTTCACTCTCCTCCTTTTGTTGGAAATTAATTGGAATCTGTCAAAACATCTTCATAGTCTATCCAAACATTAATTTGTGTGAAAACGTCAATGGAAGAAACAAGATAGTGTTTATACAGGGTGGAAAATATGTGGGTGAAAAAGGTCCATCTTTTCTACTTCAGAGTGTGACTAGCATAATGTTTTCAATCATTCTTTAAGCCAGGTCTTCTGTTCCAGCGCACCCAAACTAAAGACTTAATTTGTTACAGTGCAGGGGGATATGCTAAGCTCAAAAAAAGAATGAAAGAAAGAAATCTGTGAAAGAACTGCTGTGGAGTCTCTGAATAGAGACATTAGATAAATGCTTCTTAATAGGCTTTTTATCCTGGCACTCTCATAACTGCTGAATTTCATTGGCATTGTCAATTAGCAAAAGTTTTTTTCTCTCCTTTTTTCACATTCAATTGACCAAATGAAACTGAGCCTGCTAACACAAAAGCTAAGCCTTTTATCACACCTCTCGCTGAAAACAACTCTCTCCATTCACCTATTTCTGTATCATATAACTTCTCAAAGAAAGTTGCAGTTGGTGCTGACGTCAAATGGCTGTCTCTTGGGCAGTTTACCCCTTCCATTCCATCAGGCAGTGGGTGGAATGAGCCTGACTGAGCCTGTCAATTGTTCTGCAAATGTGGATGATTTTCTCTTATGGGAAAATCCATGGATGAAGAAAACAATGATATTTGGAATGTCAGAATGATCAACATTATATCTCTCATTATTATACTATTATGCAGTAAAAGTATTGTTCATTGTTAGTTCATGTTAACTACTGTTGTTAACTAATGTTAACGAATGGAAATTTATGTAAATTGTTACCAATATTTCTTAGTCTGGCACTGTCAAGACCTAATGTTAAGCAAAGGATATTATTTTGTTGATGAATTGCATTTTTTATTTTTATTTTTTTCCACACAAGCGATCAGTATTTAGAACTTTTTACCAATGATCAGACATCATGAAATGAATTCAGTACCTATATATTATAGACCACATTTTGTATACCATCTTCCCCTCATTAGTATACTTAGGTATTCGTATGTTCTAGGACACATACATTCTCATGTGTTGAAATGTATAGTATCAACATGACAGAATCTAAAACATAAACCCTTTAGCAGAAGAACTACCTTAAAGACCTACAAATGTTTGTTTGTTTTTTTTTTTGTTTTTTTTTTGTTTTTTTTTTGTTTTTTTCTTTTTAGGGATCCTTTGAGATTCATAGAATATTACATTTGTGGAAAAGATTAAAGGAATTTTCCACGTTCAATACAAGTTTGTCTAAATTTACAGCATTTGAGGCATAATGTTGATCTTCACAAAAAAAATAAAAATAAAAATAAAAAAATAAATAACTCATCTGTCATTACTAAAAAACAAAAAAGCAAAAATCACTATTAAAATAAGGCTCTCACAATGGAAGTGAATGGAGCCAATCCATATAACTTTACACAGATAAAGTTAGTAAGCAATTTTATCACAATTAAATCATGTTAACACGTATACTGTTTACAAGTTATAGCTATCCTTTTTGAGCAGTGTGTATTTTAGTGTTTATGGACTTGCCCCATTCACTTCCATTGTAAGTCCCTGTAACAGGACAAGGATGGGCAAGTAGGAGGCGGGAACCAGCAGAACAGTCAGCGTAAACTTTAATGACATAAACTCAACTTAAAACAACATAAAACACATAGATGCACACACACAGCGGTCGCATGTGTCTTTCTCTCTCCCGAACTGGCATCTCCGGCTCCCCTTTATCTCTCTCTCCCGTTGATTAGGTGACTCAGCGCTGACCGTGCACCCTCATGGCCCAGTCATGCCCTCCTCCTCGTCACACTCCTCCCCTGCCCGATTCACTTCCGGCCGTTCTGCCAGCCAATGGTCCACCCCACCTCCTGGGAACCTGGGGAGAGACGAGGGGAGAGAGAGGGGAGAGGGAAAGGGTGAGCGGGAGGCACACACAGAGAGAGAAAAACTTGCTCACCGGTCCCTGGACACGCCATTGCCTGGTCCTCAGCCACTCCTCCGTCCTCTGGCGTACGACAGCCGCTCCTCCCTGGGTGAATGGCAGCGAGTCCTCTGACCCCTAGCGGACGGCAGTGACTCCTCCGTTCCACCAGCAGTGGTGAGGAATCCACGGCAGCACATCCTTCCTCCCTCCCAGGTTTCGGCACCAATGTAATGGGGTAAGGTGAGCAAGGAGGAGGTGGGAACTGGCTGAACAGTCAACGTAAGTTTTAATAACATAAATAAACTTAAATCAACATAAACACAAACACATAGACACACACACAGCGGCCACATCTGTCTCTCTCTCTCCTGAACTGGCATCTCCGGCTCCCCTTTATCTCTCTCTTCCATTGATTAGGTGACTCAGCACCAGCCATGCACCCTCATGGCCCAGCCACACCCTCCTCCTCGTCACAGTTCCTTAATGTAACTTTTTTGTAATAAACAAGGGACAAGTTGAAATTATTTTATTGTGGTTATCAATATTATGTCACAAATGTTGTTGATTGAGCTTAACTTGTATTGAACATGTATTAAAGGAAACATTCCTTTAAATATAATTAATAGAATGTATTTATTATAAAATAGGTTACCAATAAATAAATATGTTCAATAAAACTTGATTAATGAAATATTTTGATTTTCTCAACTCGTTCAGCTGCAGTGGTAACCCAGCAGAGGTTCTAGGGATTTATTCCAACCAGTTGTCCGATGATCCATAAACATTTGTACATCTCTACAGTTCACATACATGAAAGTGTTTACATTTTAGATGCTGTCAATACGTTGATATTATACATTTCAGTTTCTATCCATATAAAAATTTACTTAAGAATACTAATGAGATCACCACACTTTTACAGCTCTGTAACGTGTAGCCAACTTTTTAGAGCCTGCTCTTTATCCACTTACTTTCAGAATAAAGTGTCCTGCCCTTCCATCTATACAAGCTGCAGCTGACACAATGTCCCTCCCTTCTGCCAGTCCAAAACTGACAAAAGTTTCCATGCTGCATCGATAAAACACCCATTGGTTTCTTTTCTAGTGCTTATCCAGGACATATCCATGCACTAGATCTTTTTAAAGAAGCACTTAGACAGAAGAAACTTTTTATGCAACTCATGTAGTGCTGTTTCAGATTGAAAAGGGAAGTAAAGAAAAGAGGCTGTTTGAGATTGGTGTTCACCTCTGAGTGAGACTAATGCATCTTGTCCCAAAGCACAGCTTGAGCTTACTGTTGGAAGACAGCCAGGTCAGCAGTGACAAGCTCTGTGAAATGCTGTGAAAACCACCCAGAATGAAATGTTCCTTTGTGCACCCAAATTCCATGAATGTGAATCACAAATTGTAAGTTTTCCCCCCATTTTTCAAAGTAATTTTCTGTTTTTGTAGGTATTGATAAATTGAAAAATGTATAAGGGGTTTGAGTTACCATAGCTGTTCCAAAACCTCATGAGCTGTCTTGCTGTCTGCTGCCTACATAGGCAGCTTCTAAAGCAGCATCCTAACTGAAATGGAACCTCAGTCAATTGAGTGACTGATTTAGAATGATCTACATAGGCAGCATGGAAGTGCACAAAAGATTTGTCTCACAAAAGATTCCAACAGAGTTTGATGTTAGCATGTTGCTAAGATAATGAAGTAAAACTCAAATAAGCACAATAAAACACTGAATAAACAAATTTAGGTGAAATGTTAAATTTTTTCAGTATTGATTGAAATATAGGTATATTTATAACAAGCATTTATTGAATAGTGCATTCTGCTGTTGCCTTCTATAGGATATATGTGATGCCAAAACAAGGTATCATAGAAATCAGATTAGTTTTGCTACCTTTTTAACTGTCTTAGTGTCGGTGGAGTGCCTATGATGTCTTAAGATGCTGTCTCTGTAGGCAGCTTTCTAGGTTTCGGAACAGAGCTCATATTTCCAAAGCAACACTTACAAAGTCCAGGCCATAAAGTCCTTAAACATTTTTTTTTTTTTTTAAATCTTCCAGTCATTATAGCCCTTCTGTTTCAGCGCTTCATACCGGCACATTGCCATTTTGATAATCTTTACAAAGCCACTGCCTTTCCTTTCCCATATCTCCCAAATCCCCACTGTCAGAACTCACAGCTGCTTCTCAGTATGCTCTCCTCTGCATCTATGCCAGCTGAGGGCAACACTGGGAATCTCAGCCCTTGGGTAATATGAAGCAGGTGCTGTTTTGTGTGTGTGTGAGCTGGGTAAAGATTCAGCTGGCCACCAGTTCTCAGGCCTCAGTCCAGCCTTAGGCCGGTGATAAAAGGGCCGTTTGAGCTCCTGGGAGTGCTAAGTGTCTTGTCAGCCATTGAAGCTCTAATGGGCTCCCACCTTCAAACTCAGCATTCATGGCCAGCCATTATGGTGGGGCAAAACCAATCGCTTTACTCTGCCTGTTGCACTAAAGAAAGCTGGAGAGGCCTGTTGAAAATCAATCGTATGAGAGCAGGTGTGTGGATTTTGGGCCGTTTTTTGGGCAGAGGGGCCACCTGGTCTTTCTCTCTGTCTCTGTTTTTTACCTTTACTTTATCTCTTTTCCTCTGACTCTTTTTCATTCCTGATTCAGCTGGTTAGTGTTATTCTTCCAGAGACAGTGGCTCTAAATCATGTTAATATAACAACAATCATTTGTCACTGTACTGAATATTCTTGTTTAAAATGTTTTTTGTTTTTTTTTTAATGTTCAATGCCATGCTGTTTCTATCTAATTTATAAAAGTGCACCTGGATTGACCAATCAGCATCCAAGACTGGACCTATTCATTTTAGAATTACCAAAATACAATATTCAGTAAGTTATTCAGTACAATGGAGTCAGTGTCTTAGTAATAATACTGAGAGTTCTTACATTTTTCATTAGACTCTGTACCTGTGTAGCACACTCAAAAAGCTCTTTCAGCTCATTTATTAATTCACAGACTCTTTGTAGTAATATTAAAACAGCAGTAAAATATTTCATGTGAACATAAGTGAGAGTGTTTAGGCATAACCACAAAAACCCAACTCAATGCAAATTTAATGTCTATCTAGTCAAGACACATCAGACCGTCTGCTCACTAAAAGTCTCTTTCCTCCCTTATCCCTCTCTCTCTCTCTCTCTCTCTCTCTCTCTCTCTCATCCTGTGCTCAGTGTGACCGAAGGGTTAAGTTAGCCTGTAAGAGTCTATGTAATGAGGGAAGATGCTCTCCCTGACCCTTTGAAATCTCACTGGTTTCTTTATACCTCCATCAGAGCTTCTCTCTGCTCAAGAAGGCAATTAGTCTCAAATTAGTGCAAATGTCTCTGTGTGGATATTTTACGGCGCTGCCCTGCTTCTCAATGTCAAATCTGGTTCAAAAGCGTGCATGTATTATTACCTTTCAGTGTAAGGAGGGCCCCTTATGCAAACACTGAATCTGTAATAAAGGAGGCAGGGTTAAGATACAATCTCTCTTTGCTGTACAGCTCACCTTCACAGGGTAGTTGACATGCAATGTAAAGCAGTGACAGCAGTGTCTTGCAGTGGGCCTTGTTCTACTTCATCTAAGTCTTTACCACTTTATACGGTTGAATTCATTAACATTAGTAAATGCAGTAGCTAACATAAACTAATAATGAACAATCATTTTATAGCACTTATTAATCTTGATTAAGGTTAATTTCAACATAATGTTTATATATTTAACATTAAATGTTGTACATGTTAACATTAGTTAATGCATTATGAAGTAACATGAACAATCAATGAACAAGATTATACTGATATATGAACATTAATCAAGATTAATAAACACTGTAAAAAAGAAATAATTGTTCATTGTTAGGTCCTGATGCCTAATGCATTAACTAAGGTTATAGTCATAATTATTGTATATGTATTTTTTTTACCTCATATTTATTTATCATTTGTTGTACTTTGTTGTATATTCCCTGTTATTTTTCTTATTACTTTTACATATCTATCTATGTATGGGGTGGGGGGGTGAAAACACGGAAGTATGTGAACAGTATAAGTATGAGAGGCAGCTGGCAGGCTTATAAAGCGGAGGCTGTATTGTGATTGGATGAGATGCCTGATAGAATGAATCCTGCTAGAACTACGCTTACGCTTACATTTCTATCTGAAAGACTCAAGATTATTGGAATAATACAAATGAAAAGATACTTGCGCTCCAATGTTACCTGAACTGTCAGATCCTGCCGGAGGCGATGGCAGCATGAGCAGAGCTTACCCCAATAGGAATTAGGACATAATTTAACCTAATACCCCAAAAGAAAATACAAAACCAAATAATTAGACTCAGGACAATAACCAGGTCTTCAGAGGATGAGGGACAAATCATAAAGAAGAAGAAATATCAATGAATGATGCAAACATAAGACTGTATAGGCTGTACAACATGCTTCTATTGTGCCATACCCTGCAGAAGGCTAGTTTATGAGAATTGTAGAGCCCCTGTGAATGGGTGAGCCTTGTTTGTGCAGTAATATTGGAGCATGATTCCCCAGCAGAAGAACACTCAGGCGCAACATTGTGGTAACAGATGAGAAAGGTGAACCCGAACTTGGATACTTGTGTGACGCAACTGCCCGCTACGGAATGGATGATCACCTAACATAATTAAAGTACTCTAGTAAAATGAAATATTGCCACTTGAAAGCAATGTTGATGCAGTTTAAACCTTATGGTGAACAGAGAATTGAAAACATTGGAAGCAGAAATCCTGAAACCCCATCTACCACCAGCTACATGCACTGATGATTGTTCCCCCAAAAGATGAATAGACTGAGAACTTAGCGTATTTTCCTGAAGGAGACTGGCTGGTGAACAACATGAACATCAAGGTGAGTGATCATCCAACATGAAGTGACTGTTGCTTGGCAGTGCTGGGGAAGCTACTTTGAAACTGTAGCTTGACAAGCTACTCATAATTTAAAGTAGTTAAGCTACAGTCAAGCTACTCATTTGAAAAAGTAGCTACACTACAAACTACTTTTAAAAAGTAGCTAGCTACTTTGAAGCTACTTAATGAGGCAATATTTTTTACAATGTTACTATCAAACCAATAATAATAATTAATTAAACACAAATAACATTTATTAATTAATAAATATATTAATTAAAAACATTAAATATATTGAATTTAATACATTAAATATATTTAATACATTTAATGAATAGTAACATTAATGCATTTAATAAAGGCCATAAATTAAATACAACATAAAATACAATTTAACGGCATTAAAAATATATATTTTTTACTATACTTCACACTTTTCAGTCCTCCTGCTCTGCCCAGGTGTAGCCTACTTCCCTAAAGATCACAACTGTATGACAAACTCTCCTTGGGCTGACATTTTGTGCTTTTCAGATAATATTTAGTATGGATAATATGTAAATAGAGACACAGGGCTTGTTTCTTCCCTCACCTGTGTGTTTGTTCATTGTTTTTTCTGACTTATTTGCATTGAGATGCAAGTGTCAGCTTTGCAGGTCACATACAGAGGTTGTGCTACAAATATCTGACGGACTGAGTTGTAAAATTTCCATCATGGTCATATTAATTTAAATATCCCTGATATATAGTATATTTGATGTTGTCTTGATATAGTCAACATTTTCAGTTAAAAATGGCTTTTTGAAGTAAGCATGAGTCTGGTGCTCCATTTAATAATTTGCAGAGATGGGGAACGTACTTTTAAAATAGTAAAATAGTACACTGTAATTTGGAGTGACGAGACCAAAATAGAGCTTTATGGTCACAATCATAAGCGCTATGTTTGGAGAGGGGTCAACAAGGCCTATAGTGAAAAGAATACCATCCCCACTGTGAAGCATGGTGGTGGCTCACGGATGTTTTGGGGGTGTATGAGCTCTAAAGGCACGGGGAATCTTGTGAAAATTGATGGCAAGATGAATGCAGCATGTTATCAGAAAATACTGGCAGACAATTTGCATTCTTCTGCACGAAAGCTGCGCATGGGACGCACTTGGACTTTCCAGCACGACAATGACCCTAAGCACAAGGCCAAGTTGACCCTCCAGTGGTTACAGCAGAAAAAGGTGAAGGTTCTGGAGTGGCCATCACAGTCTCCTGACCTTAATATCATCGAGCCACTCTGGGGAGATCTCATATGTGTGGTTCATGCAAGACGACCAAAGACTTTGCATGACCTGGAGGCATTTTGCCAAAACGAATGGGCAGCTATACCACCTGCAAGAATTTGGAGCCTCATAGACAACTATTACAAAAGACTGCACACTGTCATTGATGCTAAAGGGGGCAATACACAGTATTAAGAACTAAGGGTATGCAGACTTTTGAGCAGGGGTTATTTAATTTTTTGTTTTATGATTGTGCCAATCTGTTATAACCTACAGTTGAATATGAATCCCATAAGAAATAATAGAAATGTGTTTTGCCTGCTCACTCATGTTTTCTTTAAAAATGGTACATATATTATCAATTCTCCAAGGGTATGCAAACTTTTGAGCACAACTGTATATATATATATATATATATATATATATACTCACACATTTTTGTCTATTTCTATACTATACTACTTATAACTATATACTGTATATATACAGTACACTATGCATACTATGATACTCTCTATATATATTCACAATTTAACCTTTTCACCAGACTAGTTTATATATTCTTTGTTTGATGTCAGAAAACATGGCCGCAGCACTGCATCAAAACAGTGGGTAATGGCTTTATACTTTTATTTAGTGATTGTTTGAAAGTTTGAAACATATAAAAATAAAGACATTGTGATGTTGAAAAGACTATTTGAGCAGCTTGTTCATTATGACAACCACTTCAGTCTTTCTTTTGCTTGTAAACAGCAGCGTAGTTTGATCGTACGCATCTGAGCCTAGCCTAGTGAAATTACACCTTTTTGATCATACGTGCGAAAGGGTTTGCAAACGTTGATTGTCCAGTACAAAAGATTTATTGTGCATGTACAATGGTAATGAAGAGCTTAAATTGACTTCACCTTGGATTAATTTAGAGACTACAATATATGTACTTGTTATATGTAAAAATTAAGGGTTATTGAAAGTGGTGAAAAAAATGAAAGAAATGGTGACCATTCACAGCACCTAAAATATGCATTTTGTAGAGATAATAATGCATGTTATTGCACAGATGTTTACTAGGTTGATTCACTTTCATTAGCAACTTTGTTTCTTCCAAAGCAAAGGTCATTTTAAAATGAATGCAGACTCAATAATATCAAGCAATAGACATGGCCAATTGTCAAGGCCTCTCTCTCTCTCTCTCTCACTCGCCATCAGCTAAGCTGCCCACAGTCCTGTACTTACAACACTGTCAGCATCCCTATTAAAATTCAGTAGACTCAGCTGCTCAGGATATACTTCGCTAACTAGCTTGTCCGCCAAGTCCAACTCACAGCCTCCAAGATTTAAAAATAGAGCCCTCTTTAAATGCCTACATGAGTCACGGATGCTATGCATTTCATTCACCCCAAAGCTAATTGGAGCTACGTGCTGCCGAGAGACTCGTGCTGGCACTGTCTCAGTCTGTAATGCCTGTAATGACAGCGAGTTTATCTAGGCTTTGGGTGAACTGCAGCGAATGCTGTACATGTTTTTTGGGGGAGGAAGGACAACAAAACCCAGTTAATTGTTTAATGTTGAGCAAAGCTCCAATAACTCAACATGTCCTGTTATTGGCAGACAGATAGCATAAGACAGCAGGCACAGAGGAAGTGTTTAGATGTCAGCTGCATCAGACAGAACAAGAGAGTGAGTGAGACAGACAGAGAGCATGAAAAAATTTCTCTAGTAACTGCCATTAATTGTACAAACTTATCTGAGTCTATGAGTTTGCAGCATTTAGGAATAAAGCAGATATATGGTGCTTAAACTATTATCAGATTACTACTATTTCAGATTACCATACAGAGAAGGATATTAGTCAGTCATCTGTAGGTTGCTTTCCCTGAAAAGTGTAAAAACTGTGGTTCTGTGGTACAGCCTAACATGTCTACCGATATCATAAGGACTGTTTGTCAGTTCATTGACTGTTTGTCCAATCACTGGAATAAAGGGGGAGTGTTCGGTCATTTAATATTGCAATTCTATTTGGTGACACTAGAGGTGCTGAAATTAAAGTAAAATTAGACAATTGTGTTAATTGTGTGAAATAAATTTTATGAAACCTATTGTGGTGATGGGGGCGTGGCCGAGCGACATCTGTAGAGAGCGAGGCCGGGTGAAGAAGAGCGATAAGGATTGACACCTGTGGGAAATTATCTCTAACAGCTGTTCTGTGTTGCAGTGAGAGCTGGGGAGCGATAAAAGGGCAATCCAGACCGCCAGAGGGGAGAGAGAGAGAGTGGCACGTGAACCTGACTGTGTGCATTTGCTGCTGAAAAGCAAGCTCCTTTGTGTTACACTGAAAAGTGTGATGAATAAAAAGACTTACGTTGGATTGTTTATTCAGCTCTCGCTTCCTCCCTCGAAGAGAACTAGTGAACTGTTACACTTATATAATTAATCACAAATGTTAGCATTCTAACTTTGGCAGCCATAGTAAATACTCATGGTATTAACACTCCAGGCTTTCAGGAATGATGATGTGCATCAAAACGCAACACTGAAAGTGCCATTCACAATCAAATAATTGCCAAGCACATCATGCACAAGGCTCTATGTCTATGTTGTCAGTTTGATAGTAAATTTTCTTTGGCCCCAAATACACAGGTTATAAAAAGTGTATAGGGGGCTAATTAAGGTAAATAGACTCCATAAATGTGTGCTGAATATCTGTTGAGGGGTGGGCAGGTGGCTTCAGCCCATATGAATAATTAATGTGTCCCGTGGCTGTTTTATGGAAGGAGAATGCAATCCATCTTGGGAGTCATCATCAGCAGATATAATATTTATGACATGATTCTTGCCAGTACGCAAATGTGTCCACTGTATGGGACACGGGCTGGAGATCTCACAATGGTGGGCAACACAACGCCATATGTGAGGTTACATGCCACATCAACAGCTTATGTTATTTTTGATCAGTTCTACATGGAAGTGTATAATTTATATAATTTTCATAATTTATATACTTTTCTAAAGTATAATTTTAGTTTACATATATACTGTATATAAAACTTATTTGACTTTTTGGAAAACTGAGTTATTATTAAATATGATTAAAATGCTGTTCTTTTCAATACAATGAAAATGCATCGAGATCACTAGCTGTCAAGTTCACTTGCAGTTTTGTTACAATTAAATATTGGGTTGACTTAACGAAAATATTAGGGTTTGACAAAGGAATATGAACCTGGGACTAACACATAAATTCACACGCACGCACACACACACACACACACACACACACATATATATATATATATATACACACGCACACTCACCAACCACTTTATTAGGTACACCTCTCTAATGCTGGGTAGGACCCCTCTTGCCCCCAAAACAGCCTGAATTCTTCGTGGCATGGATTCAAGAAAGTGCTGGAAACATTTTTTAGAGATTCTGCTCCACACTGACATGACAGCATCATGCAGTTGCTGCAGATTTGTCAGCTGCACATTCATGCTGCGAATGTCTCGTTCCACCACATCCCGAAAGGTGCTCTGTTGGATTGAGATCTGGTGACCGTGCAGGCCACTGGAGTACACTGAACTCATTGTCATATTCCTGGAACCAGTTTGTGATGACATGTGCTTTGTGGCATGACGCGTTATCCTGCTGGAAGCAGCCATTAGAAGATGGGTATACCGTGGTCATAAAAGGGATGCACATGTTCAGCAACAATACTCAGGTAAGCTGTGGCATTTAACCAATGCTCAATTGGTATTAAGATGCCTAATGTGTGAATGAATGAATGAACGTTACATTTATCTAGCACTTTTCTGACACTACACTCAAAGCGCTTTACACAGTGAACAGGGGACTCTCCTCAACCACCACCAGTGTGCAGCATCCACTTGGATGATGTGATGGCAGCCATAGTGCACCAGTACACTCACCACACACCAGCTATTGGTGGAGAGGAGAAAGTAGAGTTATTGAGCCAATTAATGGATGGGGATTATTAAGAAGCCATGACTGATAAGGGCCAGTGGGGGGAATTTGGCCAGGACACCGGGGTTACACCCACTGTGCCAAGAAAACATTCCCCACACCATTACACCACCACCTCCAGCCTAAACCATTGACACAGAGCAGGATAGATCCATGGATTCATGTTGTTTCTTCCAAATTCTGAACCATCTGCATGTCGCAGCAGAAATCGAGATTCATCAGACCAGTCTATGTTTTTCCAATCGTCTACTGTCCAGTTTTGGTGAGCCTGTGCCCACTGCAGCCTCAGCTTCCTGTTCTTAGCTGACAGAAGTGGTACCCGGAGGGGTCTTCTGCTGCTGTAGCCTTTCCACCTCAATGTTCAATGTGTTTGTTCAGAAATGCTTTCCTGCATAACACTGTTGTAACGTGTGGTTATTTGGGTTACTGTCACCTTCCTGTCAGCTTGGACCAGTCTGGCCAATTCTCCTCTGACCTCTTTCATTAACAAGCCGTTTTCGCTGACAGAACTGCCGCTTGCTGGATGTTTTTTGTTTTTTGCACCATTCTGAGTAAATTTTTTTCCACATTCTGATGGTTGATGTAAACATAAACTGAGTCTCCTGACCCATATCTGAATGATTTTATGCATTGCACTGCTGCCACACAATTGGCTGATTAGACAGTCGCATAAATAAGTAGGTACAGGTGTACCTAATGAAGTGTATATATTAGGGCCACCAATTTAACACGTTAAGTCAGTGTGATTAATTATATAAAATATAACATGCTAAAAAAAATAACACAATTAGTCATGCCCCCGGACCATAATAAGAAATGTTCACCTTCATGTTTTTACCAGCCTCAGTCAGCAGTGGGCATTAAGCACAACTCCAGCTGAACAGGCAACAGGCAGCTTGACAACAAACCAAACTTACTGACAGCAGACAGCTGTATAAAATGTATATACATATATACACTACCGGTCAAATTTTTTTATATAATTCTTTATTATATATTTTTTTTCTTCACATGTTAGAATAATAGTAAAGTCATCCAAACTATGGAATAACATAAATGGAACTATGGGAATTATGTTGTGACTAAACAAAATCCAAAATAAATCAAAACTGTGTTATATTTTAGCATCTTCAAAGTAGTCACCGTTTGCCTAGAATTTGCAGACATGTACTCTTGACATTTTCTCAACCAACTTCTTGAGGTATCACCCTGGGATGCGTTTTAAACAGTATTGAAGGAGTTCCCATCTATGTTGGGCACTTATTGGCTGCTTTTCTTTATTATTTGGTCCAAGTCATCAATTTAAAAACATTTTTTTTTTTTTAATTATCTTTTAGTTTTAATACTAAAAATACTAATTTCAAACATTTAAGCATATGCCTTCAGATCAAAAGATTTTTAAGATCATGAGAAACATTTCAGTCAAGTGTTTCAAAACTTTTGACCAGTAGTGTATATATACAAAATTTGTTACAATTTGTATAAACAGCTTGCAAAGTTAGTTGTGTATTGCGTTTTCCCACCAACGACACAGACTGAGCCAGGACAGTCACTGGTGCCCCCTCAAAATAGAAAAAAAGTGGTGTATCTTCCTTATTTACATGAAAATACATAATTCATATAATATAAAAAATCCAATGAAATACTGGCGTGATGCATACTGAAACAGAGCTTTGATGCATTTTTGTAAAAATGTTGCTCATTCTGTAGGTGATGAAAAGATGAGGACAAGAATGTAATACTCAACTAACTTTGCAAGCTGTTCAAAATTGTGTGTATGTGTGTGTGAAGGCCACTGTTCAACAGGATTGTCATCGCAGCCGCACGATGACAAAGAAAAAATGGACAATAAAAATCTTGGTCTCTCTCTCTCTATATATATATTTTTTTCTCTCTCGAATCTCAGCTCCCATTATTGGTTCTTTAAAAGCCAAGGGCACTGCTCTCTCCACACAATACACACTGGAGAAGCCAATGACATTTCTATGAAATGCTGTATGAAAGAGTATCAGAGTATCAGAAAGAACAAATACAGAACTGAAAATGCCTTTAGCGCGCTGACACCAGGCCCACGCACCTCCTCCCTTCCCCTTTCCCTAGAGGAGTGGAGGGAGGGAGGGGTGGCACACTGGGGTATCTACAGCAAAATCAGTCCCTAGTGGGCAATTATTCATGTGCAAGCAGTGTAGGGGTGCTTTCTGTGGGTGGCAGAGCACTGGATAAACGCTAGCCCTCTGAGGGAGTAGCACTCCATTAGAAGTGAATCCATCACCCGCAACGACCACTTTACAAAAGAGAGAGCAGCGAGGCTATCCCAGCACACAACAAGCTCAACAGCCGACATGTGGTCTCCAGGGGGCCCGAGTTTAGTTCTATTCGAGCTTTCACTCACTTTCTCTGTTCCATCGTGGGTCCGTCTAAAAGCAAAAATGTGTGTGAGAGAGAGATGTTTGTAAAAAGCATACTGTATGTGGAGAATATAACACTGGTGATCAATGAAATTTAATTTGATAGTTATTAATAGAGTGGAAACAACACACACAAATCTGTCAACTCACCCTGTGCAAGTGTCCCTGGGTTTAATTATAATTTATTTATTTATTTATTTATTTTTATTCTAAATTAATAAATGTAAATGTTTTAAAACTCAAATTTATTTAGTTACTCAATGACTATTTCAAAATGTTATCAATCATTTTGGCCAAATTTATGGCCGTTTCTTCAACTTTGGGCACTTTTAGCACCGTGAATGTCTAGAAAGTAAAGTCTTGTTAAAACATTTTTCACACTCTCATTAGTTTAATTTGTCTAACAATGTCCAACACATCTCATATTTCATCTCAAGCAATATTATTATTATTATTATTTATTTATTTATTTATTTATTTATTTTTACTTGTTAACAAATACACTTACTTTGAAAAAGCTTTGTTAGGGTCCAAATTGTTTGGTGTGGCTAAAATGATGGCAATAAATATTGAAATTATTTATGTTTATTTCAACCTTTGTTTAGATTATCATTTTAAACATTTGTTTTTCTAGTTTAAGATAGAAAATCTGAATCTGGTACAAGTCTAAAACAATAAAAATCTATACATAAAAGGCATTTTAAAAGTATCAAAAATGAATGATAAAGGCCTGGTAAAAAGTTCAAAGTCAGTTTTATTGTGACCTTCATAATATATATATATATATATAATTTATTTATTTATTATTATTTTTTATTTTTTATTTTTTTTGAATATACACCCTTATGTGAATGTATAAAGGAAAGTGTATACTTTTGGTGCTTTGTTTGGTCACCATTTCCAAGTTTTTCACCATTTTTAATCATCATTTTGCCTTTACTAGTCCTACATTGACAAATTAATTTTTAAAAATTCAAATACTCCACATAGTCTCTCAATTAATATGAGCTCATAAAAACTACATGCATAATAATTATAAAAGAATAAACACAAAGTTGTTTAAAATAATTTTAGGGTATAACATGTCACAATGCAGGGCATGTTAATTTCCCAAAAGTATTTCATATCATCTACCCATAAAAGCATGATTATATGTTTAATTTTGAATGCTCAGATTGTTTAACTCATTATATATTTAAACTAAATGAATCCTACAGCTGATACACTGAAAAAGTTAACCTAAAAAATGTGCTTTATGTGGTAACATCTAAATTAACTGGTTTTATTAAATTCAAAAATATTACTTAACATTACTGAATCAACTTGAATCCATTATGTTACACCAACAACAAAAAAATATAGGCTAAGAATAGATTGGGTAGAAACAGTCCCTTAAGGTAATGGTTATTGGGTCTCTGTGTTCTCTTTTTGTATTATTATTTTAGGGTAGCATAGTGGGTAATGCTTAGGACTGGTAATCGGGAGGTTGCTGTTTCGAGCCCCATAAGTAACTAAAATAAATATTGTGCCCTTGAGCAAGGCACTTAAGTCCAGGTTGCTTCAGCATTGTCTGTGTAATAAGTATACAATTGATAAAAGCGTTTGCTAAATGACTACTTAATAAGAATTAATCTTCCTCTACAGCCGATAGCAAACTACTCTATTATCTGGCTTGTTTAAATAAAAGCTAAATGTATGCACTGCCATACATTACTTAGATCATCAAGCATGCTTTTACTCAGTGTCCTTTGAGTATGTTTGCACAATAGCAGCTTCCTGATCCGAGTACTATTTTGTGTTTGTTGGGTTGAGCAAGTAAAGCCAAGGTATGTCCTCAGTAGCCTTCAGTGCCTTTGAAACAGCTCCTTCAGAAGCAAGAGGGGCATGTATCTATCCATATTTTACTCCCGTGTCTCAGCTCTAAGCCGCAGAGACTTATTTTAACTGGCCGGTTGGGGCGACAGCTTCTTTGTACCTCAGTTCCGTGGGAGATTAACGGGGTAGAAGCTAGCGCAATATGTATTAAACTAATTAAATATCCAAATCAAATCATTAGTCTGTGGCCTTTTTATCCCTGCGCCTGAGGTAAAATGAGTTAATTTCTCACCGTGTTGCACACCTGACTGGAGCCGTTTTGTTTCATAACCTAATGCTATGAAAGACATTGGCACTCCACCAACACAGCTTTTCTCTGCCATTTGACGCAGTGAGCCATTTGTATATAACACTGGCACTTGCACAAACAATCCTGCAGTTTGATTCTGTGTGGTTTCCTTCCAAACGGTTGCATCCAGCAGAGACTATGAGCTCTTTTTATACCATATAATTAAAATGGTGGCAAAACTGCACCCGTGTAGGAGTAAAAAATAACAACAGCCTGAGTAACACGGGCTGCAAGAGCAGCATCTGGCGACATCCACTTTTAATTTTGCATGTCCTGGTACATGGGAGGGGAACATGGGTGTGTCTGAGTGTGTGTGCGTGTGAGTGTGTAATGAAGGGCAGAGGGCATTTGGGAACATGTGTGTGTGTGTGTATGTCCTATATATACTGCATTATAGTGGGGCACATCTGCCACTGCTGTTTCTGCCTTGCCTGGTGTCTGTTCTCTGGGGAGGCTTATTTTGCAGACTTGACGTGTTCAGCTAGCTCTCATCTCTGAGCTGCGAAAGAAATCCTCTTTTACTCTTTTGAGTCATAAAACACACACACACATACACAATTTAAAGGGATAGTTCACAAAAATGTTTACATTCAATCATTATTTACTCACCCTCATGTTTTTTCAAACCCGTATGAATTGCTTTCTTCCGTGGAACACAAAATTAGATGCTTTGAAGAATATTTACACTTCTTAATTCCATACAATGAAAGTGAATGGGGAACAAGGGGCTGTCAAGCTCCATAAAGGGCAAAAAAATACCATAAAAGCATTATAAAAGTAGACCATATGACTCACACACTACATTCCAAGTCTTCTGAAGACATTTGAAAGCTTTGTGTGAGGAACAGTCTAAAATAAGTCACTGAAAATCTTGCTTGACAGCCATTGTCACCATTCACTTTCATTCAGAAAAGAGCAGCTTGGGCATTCTGCATTAAATAACTCCTTTTGTGTTCCACAGAAGAAAGAAAGTCATAGAGGTTTAAAAAAAAACATGAAGGTGAGTAAATGATTACAGAATAATAATAAAAAATGGGGAAACTATCTCTTTAATTCAGAATAATAATTCAGCCACTTTTTGCAGTGGTGTTTATACGGTTCCTGGTTTGAGTTTATCCCGGTTTGAATCTTTAAAAGTGTATGCGTTCTCCTTGTGGAACCCAAATTGCATTTCAGAAGAAAAAAAAACAGAAAAAAACACTTTGAATATATTGGTTGAATTATTTTGAGAAATGGGAATTCATGTGTCATGGATGGATGATGCTTTCATAATTTAATGGGAGATAAAGAATGAGAAGAAGTCAAGGAAGAAGGGGAGCCGAAAAAAACATTTGTCAATTAGTATTCAAATGCATGCAAGCGACTCCTTCAGAAATCCAATCAGGATGTCACCTCGGCAGGGGGTGTTATTATGAAGTCCCTGTGAAGTGTGGCTTGTGAGTTGCCATGCAAAATTAGCCATGTCCACAGACGAGCAGACACAGTGGGACTAGCACTGGATATGCTGGCTGACACCAGAAACACACACATACACACACACATTCATGTTTTCCATGATATTAGCAGTGTTAAAGAACATGTTGCTTGTTGCTCCTCTATTCCAGAGCTTTGCTGGAGCTGGTGTGCGGAGAATGTCGGGCCATGAACTCTCCACTGCATGCAAAGTAAAATGTAATGGTTACATTAAAATGCATGCAGAGGCTGTGAGAGCAATGTGTCATTAGTTTCTTAATGGCCCATAGGTTACCAGCATTAAAGCATGAAACTGCAGGACCTCACCCCTGCAATTCTGTTCCGTAATGATGGTCAGTGGATCATGATGAACTTGATTGGCCACCACTAAAGTCATGCTGATCTCCTTCTGTTACATATTTATAGACCACTGATTTCTGCTAGATCATCAGATAATACATAAATATGAGCTTCAGTCATAGATAAATACTAGGTGGGTAAATATTGTATTTGCCCTGACAATGATTCTTTTAAAAAATAAAATAACAATAAAAATCCAATGCATCATCAAATTTGAAATTTGGTCAGTTTGAATTGAATTGAATCACAAAATACAGAAGAAGGAGGATGAGAAAGTGAAAGTAAAGTGGAAATTGACTGAGCAGGGAGAATTTATAGTTTATATATATTTTTATCTGTTTCTCACCTACACCTATCAAATAGCTTCAGAATATATGGATTTAACCACCAGAGTCATCTGGAGTACTTTTATTTTGCCCACTCATTCACTTAAATTGTACAGACCTAAAGAGCTGAGAAATATTTCTACAAAATCTTTGATTGCGTTCAACAGAAGAAAGAAAGTCATACACATCTGGGATGGCATGAGGTTGAGTAAATGATGAGAGAATTAAAATTTTTGGCTGAACTATTCCTTAAGTTTATTACAGTAATGAAGGGATATAGAGCTACCGCACTGACCACACACTTCAGATTTAGAAGAGAGTCCAAAGTTATCTATTCCGTTAGAAGTCTGACTCACATCCTGTACACTTCCACTAGTGATGTGAAGGCTTAATGTCCATAAAAATGCTCTCCTCTATTCTTTATACTCATATACAATAGGATGTGGGTACAATAGAGAATAAAATGTTAAGGCTACAATTGAGTCGTGTGAGAAATGGAACCCAGACCTGAATCGCCATGAACAAAATACATGTGTCCTTCTATCTTCTATAAATTTAATAAACAATGGAGAAATTTTGTAGAACGCTACAGTAAGCTATTGTCACATCTTGCATTATAAACCATTTATTGGCCCGACTACTGAACCTTTGCACTTATACATAACCTTACTCAATGTTAACCACATACTGTATTTTGGATTGGGGGGACCAAATGTAAGAATTTAAGTATCAACCTTTGAAAAACACACACAGTATCAGCCTACCTCTAATCTAAATATTAGAGGGTATATGTGGCCCTTTTACAGGCCTAGTCACAGTCACAACCTCCAGTTGCACAAAGAAGTCTCTTCCCAGTGGTTCACTTCACACAGACATACTCCTTTCACTCACCCTATTATCACATGGCATGAAAACTGGTCCTGCTCAGTATGTCTAAAAGAAGAATAAATGTGTCATTTCACAGTAAGGCCTCATTTTATTGAGATAGAAGAAGAAGCCTTTATTCTGTCACACATTATACATTTGCATATATACAGTGAAATTCTTTTTTTCACATATCCCAGCTAAGCTGGGTCAGAGTGCAAGGTCAGCCATGATATAGCACCCCTGGAGCAGATGGGCCTTGCTCAAGGGCCCAACAGTGGCATAGTATTTTTAGGAATGTTTGTTATGATCACAAGCTAATATATTAGTTACAGATTCACAATATGACAGTGGTTTTGTTCTCTTCCTCAAGGGCTTTAAAAAGGAATACCACAGCTCCCCCTAGTGGATGGCATAAAAGCCTTTTTATTGTTGTGGTATCTAACCCCTGACATTGGCATTCATCCAACATCCAATAATTTGTCATCTCTAGTTACAGTCACCTAGGCAACCAAGAAAGTCAGCAGAATGTGCAGAAAGGAATGCAGAGCCAATTAACTTTTCCTGTCCATTTTTCTATCTGAACCTGTCATCTTTTATACAGCATATTTTCTCTCTATTCCCACAAGAATGGAGCCAAGTCCCTCTCCTAGTCTTTCACATGTCACGGTCTTATGTTTTTTTCTCTCATCCCCTGTGTTTCATCCTTCAAGATCGTCTCTGATAAGTTTTGCCTAACTCTATCTTACAAAATGAACCATAGTTTTACTACAGTAACCACAGAGTAACCATGGTATTTGCAGTAAAACAAGAGAAACCTCAAAATTTACTATGGTTACTACAATCATTGTTACTACATTACTATAGTAATACCTTGGTTACTACAGTTAATACTGTAGATATTACAGTATAACTGTAGTAAAACCATGGTTTCCACAAAAAAAAAAAAAAAAAAAAAACATGGTAGAAAGAGTCAAAAATTTCTAGAGTATTACTATAGTAAAACAATGGTTATTTTTCATAAGGGTCAAAGCCCAGGAGGATTAGCACCATTAGCATTAGCATAGCACAGAAGTACATTAACATGACTGATATGTTTCTCTCAGTTATTATGCCACCTAAGATAACTCGTTTTGGCCCAATTTTTAAGGCAGCATCATTTATCCTTCACGGAAATAATACATACACAATATTTGTGTGTGCCATGTATCTTTATGTGTATCGCGCTATTAGCTTAGCTACATGCTTGCATCAATTGATGATGTATTGATGTATCCACCTTTTTCCTGAACACGGAAGTGTTCCACAATTTGGCTGTTTTCAATTTCCGGTCTCCGGTGTTTTCACTCGAAGCGGCGTATATTCTTAGCGGTTAATGTGATGTTTATGGTATAACATTTATAAAAATTGTCAAAAAACATGGAGATACATCACAGAGTAGGCTACAGATGACAGATTTTTTTTTTTTTTTTTATTTTTTTTATAGACAGTGCCTCACCTGAGTGTGTAGATGATATGAAGCAATGGTCCGAGGTTAGTTATGTTGATATCATTAATTATTTTGAGTTGTTATGACAGCCAACAACTGCACAAACTGAACCTGAAATTCATTTTTTCATTTAAGTAGCACTTAAATGGTTGTTGTTCACCTCTGTATCGCCCGTTTTGGTAGTTTTTACTTGGCGTCTCAAGACCAGAAATAGAAAACAGGCTATTAGAATCATCATGGCGCCACCCAGTGGTTGATCAGGAAAACTGTGGACAGGGTTGGGAGCAGGGCTGGATTGGTAATCTGGCATACCGGGCATTTTCCCGGTTGGCCGACGCACTTTGGGGCCGATCAGGGGTGGACTGGCCATCGGGAAAACCGGGCAGAATGGGCCGAGGTAAGCTGAAATGAGCCACCACGTTATGCAGAACGAGCCACAAAATGGCGCTGCGATATGCCGAAGGGGACAGCGATATGCAGAAAAGGACAGCGAAAATCCCGGGCCGATTTCTCTTCCCAGTCCAACCCTGGTTGGGAGGGTTACTTTTGAAATGTATTCTACTATAGAATACAGAATACATGCTATAAAATGTAATTTGTAATGTATTCCGTTAGATTACTCAAAGTCAGTAATATATTCTAAATACTTTGGATTACTTCTCCAGCACTGGTAGATTTTTTCACTTGTTTTGACTATAAAAACTCTGCCAGTACAGTAAGACAAAATACAGTTTAAAAATACATTCTCTGAGAAACCTAAATATCTTATGCAGTGTAGTTTCTAAAACTAAAATCTAACTGATCTTGTTTTAAGGATTTTTAGATATTTTTACAGGAAAACAATACAAAAAAATATTATCAAGAATACGATTTTTGCCCTAATATCAAAGGTATTGCTAGAAAAAAAGAAATAATGATCCAACGTGAATTCTCTTGATAAAAAAATATGATCGTGCCTGGTAACGTGCATGTAAAATGGCTAGAAATAGCATTTTAGTTTAACGTAAAGCTGACAATTTACACAAGGTTTATTTCTATTTCTTCTGCTCCAAACTTACTTCAAACTTACTTCTCTGTCTGCTTGTAAGAATGTAACACATCATAAGAAAGTGTTTCACCACCGTTCAAATGCTCTTTGGATCGCATCATTTAGATGTATAAATGTTTTCCATCTGAAAGGACTAAATATTAAATGAAACAAATGACAATAAAATGCAAAGTAATCTCTTCAGTTTTTTTAATGTAACTGTATTCTAATTACCAATTATTTAAATTGTAACTGTAGTGGAATACGGTTACTTATATTTTGTATTTTAAATACATATTCCCGTTACATGTATTCCGTTACTCCCCAACACTGACTGTGGATAGCATCAAATTAATGGATTCTCTCATGCGGAATGCTTTTTGTGTGGCATACAGAGTTGTTTCCTGTGTACAACATTCCAAATCAGTCACTTATGTGGTGCGATGATTAACATTTGCTGCCTTAGGAGCTGTTCAAAAAGAATGTGTTTTGTGCTGATTGAAAAAAAACTAATAGAACAGAACGCATGTGTCTTGGGCTGTTTTTTAAGTTCAGTTCAAGTTCTTTTAATTTGACACTGAAAAATACTGAAACTCTGCGCAATGGTTGAAAACGTCCATCTAGCGCATGTTTACCTAGCAAAACAATTAAAAAACAGTGCAGAATTTGTTCGTTGTGAACAGCCTATTAGAAGGCAGCAGCCTATGTATGCAGTATACGGTATATCAGGGAACTCACTCATTTTTGGAACAGGGCTTACTGTATGACCAAACAGCCAAACAGTTTTTCCACAAGTTCAGTGGGAGTGAGTACAGCTGTGAAGCCCATTGTCTTCCACACGGGGCCAGGGAGACGCGTGCCACTCTCTGCCCTGTGTTTCACTCCTTGATGGAAAAGAAATAAAATATTGGATTTATATCATGACTTCTCCAGGTTGCACATCATAATGGCTGCATTGTTAGTTCTCCTTTCCCATACAGAGCAGTCATTGAGATTCATACTAGGCCAATAATAGGTAACTGTATAAAACATTGCACAAGGGCAGAGCCTGTAAATTATTTAACATTATAGAATGAGCTTTTTTTTTTTTTTTTTTTTAAAGTAGCATATAGCCTGTCCTGTGTATTGTGCATCTGTGTGAAAATTTAAAAAGAGGCCAAGTAATGTATGCTTAATACATCCCTCTTTGAGAGGAAGCTAGTAGAGATGGACCTCCTGCTGTGACCTCATCTTCCTCATCGAGCAGAGGAAGTGGGCCGGAAATGCCTGAGAGAATTCTGCATTATTTCCTCTTTCAGGGAAAGCAAATTTCCTGACCTGTCACATTAACCAGTCCCCTGCTGTGCTGTGCATCACATGACTGCCAATAGCAGAAAAAAAAGATCAAGAACAAGAGTAAATGTGATGCTACTAAAACAGCTGGCTTGGTTTCGGTAAAGTATTTTGTGGTTTAAGTTCATCCTTGTGCTTGCCATTGTACACAGACCAAACACCCTAAAGGTATCATTGTATATTCTAGCCAATCACACCATTAAATTAGCCTACCTATCAAATTCAACCACATAATCATGTGCATAAACTTGCAGTAAAATCCTATTTTATTCCCGTTTTCCGCAGACTTACTATGAGAAAACCTCTGATACCCCTAAATCCCTGCCAGCGTTTTTTTGGCCTTTCTCATAAAGCATAATGCAACAGGGTCTCCTCAATGGCAGCTTCACTACATTCAAAATCCAAACATGCCTGTATAATGCATTCGCTGCATGGCAAAAATTAAATGAAGAAGCTGTTGTCTCTCTCTCTCTCACACACACACACACACTCTCTCTCTCTCTCTCTCTCTGTTGTCGTTACTATTTTACAAGCAGCAGCTTCATTACCAAACCATATGCTTGGTAATCATGAAAGCTGTGGGTGCATCCCTTATATGATGTGGGACGGCTAAATTATTAAACACACAGTGCTGGCAAAGCCCGATTCAGATGTGGCAGCGAGCCCAGTAGAGCTCCTCTCTCAGACACACACACACTCATATACACATACACACTCATGAAGAGAGATGAGGCACCGGGCAGGCAAAAAAAAAAAAAAAAAAAAAAAAAAACTTCAAACACCTTTCCTGTGCATTTAGTGTAATGAACAATGTCTTAATTGAGATTGCCTAATTACCCAATTTAATGACAATTAATATGATACTAATTAGCATATGTAAATTACACATTGCATAATTGAGGATCCCTGTTTTGAATTAGATGGCTCTAAAATGAACCTGCACATAAAAAAGAGAAGAAAGAAAGAATAAAGATACAAAGAAGCCATTGACACAGCGATACATGTCAATCACTCTTGAACTGTGGAATGTGCACTATGAAGATGCTCAAGCGTATTATCAAATCCAGTTGAGTTAGGTTGCGTTATCTTGCATAAAATTCTGCTAGAGTAATTACTGTAAACTGCTTGTGCAGTAATTACCAGTGCAGGTTTTTTTCCAAGGTATCTTCCAGTACAAAACTGAAATGCTTTGTTCTGTAGTTTAAATTGCTAGGTGAGATTTTTTCCCTTTTGTTTATGGACTTCTATAGATCATTTCATTTTTATGCAGATGATTGATGGATAGATGGATGGATGGATGCAGTACACAGCATAAATGTGTACACCCCCTCTGAAACCTAACAAATTCAGCTCTTTCTCTGTACAAATAAGACATATTTGGTGTTCATGTAAAATGTAATGTTTAAGCAACTCTGGTTTATCAGATACTAATGAAACATATCAATATTAAACAAGAAAAATGACTTTCCTATTAAAATGATAAAAGGCCATGTTGCAAAAATGAGTACACCCTCTTGAAAATTACAAATAGACATAGTTGGTTCAAGTGTAAAGTTTGACTTATCCCATTGAATCACTCTCAGACTCAATGCTGACAACAAATGAACCACATGGGAGAGAATTATCAAGTAAATGAAGAAATAAAATGATTTAATTGCACAAAAGGGGACAATGGTACAAGAGTATTAGTAAATCACTACATTTACATTTATTAATTTGGCAGACGCTTTTATCCAATATGACTTACAAAAGAGGAGTACATGGTAAGCGAATCGTCTTAAGGAGACAGTGGTACGAAAAGTGCTGTATTACAAAGTTTCACTAGCATCAGAATAGTAGTATTCAAGACAGATAAAGTGCAACAAGAATTTTTTATTTTATTTATTTAGTGATTGGTTAAGTGCACATGGAAAAGATGTGTTTTTAGCCATTTTCTGAAGACAGAAAATGAGTCATCTTCACGAATGGAGTTGGGAAGGTCATTCCACCAACGTGGTATAATGAAACCAAAAGTCCGGGAAAGTGTTTTGGTGCATCTTTGTGTTGGTACAACAAGGCGCCGTTCCTTAGCCAACCGCAGGCTTCTGGTGGGAACATAGCTCTGCAGAAATGATTTTAGGTATGCTGGAGCAGACCCAGTGTTGTGTATGCCAGCATCAGAGCCTTAAATTTGATTGTGCATCAACCGGCAGCCAGTGAAGAGAGACAAGGAGTGGTGTAACATCCGCTCTCTTTAGTTCGTTAAAGACCAGACGTGCTGCTGCATCTGGATCATTTGCAGGGGTCTAATTGCACATGCAGGGAGGCCTGCAATGAGAGCATTACAGTAGTCCAGTCTAGTTATGACAAGTGACTGAACAAGAAGTTGTGTGGCATGTTCATAGAGGAAGGGTCTTCCTGATATTTTAGAGTGTAAATCTACATGATCATGCTGTCTTTGAGATGTGGTCTGTGAAATTTAGTTTTTTATCGATGGTTACCCCTAGATTTCTGACCATTTTGGTAGGCGTTACTGTAGTTGAACCCAGCTGCACGGTGATGTTGTGTTCAACAGCAGGGTTGGCTGGAAAGACAAGGAGTTCAGTCTTGTCTGGGTTAAGTTCCAGGTGGTGTTCCTTCATCCAGGCCGAGATGTCTGCCAAACAGGCAGCGATTCAAGCAGTCACCGTGGCGTTGTTGGGCTGGAAAGACAAGTAGAGCTGTGTGTCATCGGCATAGCAGTGGTAAGAGAAACCATGTGCCTGAATGATGGGTCCTAGTGATGTTGTGTATATAGAGAAGGGACGTGGCCCAAGCACTGAGCCCTGAGGTACCCCAGTAAGTAGCTGATATGACTTGGACACCTCACCTCTCCAGGTTACCTTGAAGGGCCTACCTGAGAGATAGGAATTAAACCAGTCAAGCACAGTTCCTGTGATGCCCAGAGTAGAGAGGGTGGGGAGTAGGATCTGATGGTTGACTGTGTCAAAGGCTGCAGAAAGGTCCAGTAGAATCAGAACGGATGATCTGGATCCAGCTTTTGCCTGTCACAGCGACTCAAGAGACAGACAGCAGGGCAGTCTCGGTGGAGTATCCACTTTTGAAGCCTGACTGATTGTTATCCTGCAGCTTGTTCTGTGAGAGATAGGCAGAGATCTGATTGAAAACTGCCCTTTCAAGTGTTTTCACCATGAATGGGATGAGAGAGACTGGTCTGTAGTGTCCTACTTGTGTGGGGTTAAGTGCAGGTTTTTTCAGCAGCGGGGTTACTTGAGGCTGCTTAAATGTAGTAGGAAAAAATCGCTGTAAGTAGAGATGTGTTAAATATGTGTGTGAGTGCAGGTAGGATGGATGGAGAGATGGCCTGGAGAAGGTGGGTAGGAATGGGGTCAAGGGAACAGGTGGTGGGGTGGTTGGAGAGGAGAAGTTTAGAGACCTCAGTGTCAGTCAGAGGAGAGAACATAAAGACAGAAGAACTGCACACAGGAGGCGGGTGTTTGACAGGGTGTGGTGCTGAGAATGTATTACTGATTTCTGTAACCTTGTTAGTAAAAAATGTGGCAAAGACATCTTCTGTTAGTGATGTGTCAGGCGGTGGAGGGGGAGGACAGAGAACTGTGTTGAATGTTCTAAACAAGCTGCGAGTGTCTGTGGTGGTGTTGATCTTGTTCTGGTAATAGGAAGTTTATTTCAGATTTAACGTAATCTGAAAAAGTTGCAAGCAGAGACTGATACTTACCCAGATCTGCTGGATCTTTAGATTTCCGCCATCTCCTCTCAGCTGCCCTGAGGTCAGTCCGATGTTCACGAAGGATGTCAGAGAGCCAGGGGCTGGGTGGTGTCATACATGCTGGCCTAGAGGAGAGAGGACAGATGCTGTCTAGACAGGTTGTTAAAGTAGAGCTTAGTGTGTCTGTGGCAGTGTTTACATCCAGGGTGGAAAATAGGTTTTGTGTGGGAAGAGAGGTAGAGACAGAAGTGGAAAGGCCAAAGAGTGAAAGAGAACGGAGATTACGGCAAAAGGAAACCAAAGGCGGAGTCTGTTTTAATACAGATGGGAGAGTCATGTTTAATTGAACAAAGTAGTGATCAGAGACATGTAAAGGAGTAAAAAGAATATTTGAGTTGGTACAGTTATGTGTAAAAATGAGGTCCAGCTGGTTGCCCGATCTGTGAGTTGCTGTAGTGCTTAGTCTTTCCAAGTCAAACGAGGCCAGAAGAGCATGAAGTTCAGTGGCCTAGGGCTTGTCTTGGTGTATGTTGAAATCTCCAAGAACCACAAGTGGCCTATCATCTTCCGTGAAGGAGGACAGAAGGACATCCAACTCCTCGAGAAAGTTTGCCAGCTGACATGAAGGGCGATAGATGACAACAACATGGATTTTTGTGGGTTGCATTGTAGTAATAGCATGGAATTCAAAAGAAGTATTGTTACACAGAAAGGAGTGTGGTGAAAATGTTCCCCCACCCCTACCGGTGTGTCGAGGGGTGTGAGAAAAGGAGAAGTTGTTGGAGAGAGCAGCGGGTGTTGCTGTATCCTCTGGACGTATCCATGTTTCTGTCAATGCAAGGATGCTGAGGTTGGACTGTGTGGCGAAGGCTGGAATGAAGTCAGCTTTGTTCACAGCTGACTGGCAGTTCCAGAGTCCCACTGAGAAAGAGTGCGGAGCAGCGCTGAAGTGCAAAGTGGCCATAGGTTGTGTGGGTTGCATTGTGTCTTGCGTCTATATCGTGTAAACTGTCTGTAACAGATAACAGGGATGTGCTTGAGGGCATATGTTATTTGTGAAGTAGACAGTTTAGAATGTAGAAGGAAATTATAGGAGAAAAAATACAATTAAAAAATACTTAAGGGCTATGGTGAGTGGCGCCTTGTCGGTGTCCTTGCTCGGTGGACTCGCACAGGTAGACTCACTGGTCTTCACACGAGGAGGGCCTTACACAAAGGCTACCACTTCCACTGCTGCATCAGAATTCACTTCAAATATACACATGCTGCTAGCGAGCCGTTAAGTGAAAAAAGCTGGACACGCCTTAACGCGAGTTCAACACAGTAAACAAACAGCACAAGTCTAGCAATGAATACTTCTCTATGACAAAGTAAAACAATGAAATAAACACACTTACACTCAACTGCAGACTCCTGTATATAGATCGCTTCTCCTGAAAATGTGAGTGTGTGTGTGTGAGTTAAAGCAGTGTTTCTCAACTGTTGGGTCATGACCCAAAAGTGGGTCGCAGGTCTATTCGGACTGGGTCGCGGACAGCAGGGAAAGAACAATGACATGGTTCTCCCATTGAAGATATTTGGGCGGCCGCCCAAGTGATAGCCTATTTAGGACTTCTTCTCATCTGCACTTTTGCACGAGTGTAACTGGAACCAGCTCATGATCATGATCTGCTCTTCTCTCTGGCGTGCGCGTGCAACAACCAGGCTTCCCTCGATATTGCGGAGCGCAGACCTCAAAACTGATATGACCAATTTCAATTCTTGCGTTACAGAGGAAGTCAAGTCAAACCTCTCAAACAGTAGGCAGCCCTGACATGCTAAACAGCACTGAGGAGGAAAAGAGCAATACTGTACTATGTGCTTTTTTTTTTTTCATTATACTTCACCTTTACAAAATTGTGTCACGATTTTACATGAGTAAAAGTAACTGTTATATTTTGACAAAATGTTATAGTTTCATATGAAATAATCTAAAGGTAGAATCTATTAGACCTCATTTTATATCAACAGTGGCAGTTGTAGTTAAAGTTTCAAGATGTGTTTCAGCTTGTACTTATTTTTTCATAAATACTAAAAAAAAATTATTATTATTACTATTATTTAAGACTAGCTACACTGACCTAACCATGGTAATGAGGAGCCTTTCCTCCTGTGTAATATGTATGTTCTGTTTTAATTCTGTTTGAAATTAAGAAACAAACAGGATAATAATGGGTTCATGTAAGTAAATATGATCTTCAATTTTTAAAAGGGAGGAGAGAAAACTTCCTGTCACTTCTGTTGTTGATGTCAACAACAAAAATAATGTCACTTGATGCATGTCCTTTTACTTGAAAACCATGAACAAAACTATGCAATATAAAAGGAAATGCGACCCAGGATACATTAAATACAGGTTACGTTTTTACTATGGTGGGTCGCCACTTGATTTCCAATGTAAAATCTGGTTCTGAAGTAAAACCAGTTGAGAACCACTGAGTTAAAGCACAGACAGGAGCAGTCTGGCTGAGCTGTCACGCACCTACATTATATGCATGGTTGGGAGGGTTACTTTTGAAATATATTCCAC
This sequence comes from Myxocyprinus asiaticus, assembly GCF_019703515.2. NCBI lineage: Eukaryota > Metazoa > Chordata > Actinopteri > Cypriniformes > Catostomidae > Myxocyprinus > Myxocyprinus asiaticus. The sequence continues at coordinate 27,355,777 of NC_059373.1, forward strand.
TACAGATTATAGAATACATGCTGTAAAATGTCATTTGTAACATATTCCGTTAGATTACTCAAGGTCAGTAACGTATTCTAAATACTTTGGATTACTTCTTCAGCACTGGTAGATTTTTTCACTTGTTTTGACTATAAAAACTCTGCCAGTACAGTAAGACAAAATACAGTTTAAAAATACATTCTCTGAAAAACCTAAATATCTTATGCAGTGTTGTTTCTAAAACAAGATAAATCAAACTGATCTTGTTTTAAGGATTTTTAGATATTTTTACAGGAAAACAATACAAAAATTATTATCAAGAATATGATTTTTGCCATAATATCAAAGGTCTTACTAGAAAAAAGAAATTATGATCTAATGTGAATTTTTTTGATAAACAAATATGATCGTGCCAGGTAACGTGCATGTAAAATAGCTAGAAATAGCATTTTAGATTAGTGTAAAGCTGACAATTTACACAAGGTTTATTTCTATTTCTTCTGCTCCAAACTTACTTCAAACATACTTCTCTGTCTGCTCGTATGAATGTAACACATCATAAGAAAGTGTTTCACCGCTGTTCAAATGCACTTTGGATCGCATCATTTATATGTATAAATGTTTTCCATCTGAAAGGACTAAATATTAAAAGAAACAAATGACAATAAAATGCAAAGTAATCTCTTCAGTAATAAAAATACTTTTTGAATGTAACTGTATTATAAATACCAATGATTTAATTTGTAACTGTAGTGGAATACAGTTACTTATATTTTGTATTTTAAATACGTAATCCTGTTACATGTATTTCGTTACTCCCCAACCCTGAGTATATGTTAATTGTTAATAATCATAGGACATTACTTTAAAGCTCACACAGCTGATGTTACTTTTCATTTAGTAGTTAATTTAACATGCTATGCTAACATGTAAACTAACATGCTTTCCCTATCTGTCACTCACTCGACGTTGTGTCGATGTAGTGACACTAGGGGTCACTCTTGGGAGCCCGAAACACCTCTGGTCTTTGAAAAAAGGCCAATGAAAATTGGCAAGTGGTATTTGCATACCACTCCCCTGAACATATGGGTATAAAAGGAGCTGGTATGCAACCACTCATTCAGATTTTCTCTTCGGAGCCGAACGGTCGATGCTCACTGAACTGAATTCCCACGGCTGTTTATTCACCTCTGCTGGATCTGACGGCGCATTTCAGCGGTTTCTCCCCCCTCTGCACTGGTGCACTGCAGAGAACGCCCCTCGGCAGAAATAAAAGAGTATATTCTAAAAAAGAGTATATTTCTCTAAAAGAGCGGCAGACACGGAACGTCTTTTTAAAGACGCGTCTTTTTAAAGATGCTTTCCGTTTGTGTGTTATTCCTGGTTGCGGTCATTATCTCTCGCCTATATCTCTCTGATGGTTACGATCGCTGTCTTCGTGTCTGGGCTCTGCCCACACAGAGACAGCGTTCGTGGATGGGTCATGTACTCATTGCGAGAAAATGTCCATGGCAACGATGCGGTCGCGGCTTGCCCTCGTAAGAAAGCAAGCCACCCCAGCAGCTCCCCGCCTCTACCGACGGGTATGAGGCCAGCATGGCTAGCAGGCGATTTGGGGGCCTCAATGGGACCACCTCCGCCGGGTATCCGGGTGAGTCCGCCGGCTTGTTTCACGGCGAGTTCGACCTCTTGTTCGGAGCCCGCGAAGGTGATGAGCTCTCGAGCGCAGCATCGGAGAACGGGCTCGTCCAGTCGGACGCGGAAGCCTCAGCTGGGCTCCCCCCCTCGGGTATGGTCGCCCAGTCACAGGCTGAAGTGGAGATGGCGGACATGCTTTCCCGGGCAGCCGCGAGCGTCGGGCTAGAGTGTAACCCTCCGCTCTCCCCTGAACCCTCGCGACTAGATGATTGGTTCCTGGGCTTGTGGCGCCACTCACAGCCATGCTCCGCCCCAGTTCCTTTCTTCCCAGAAGTGCACGAGGAGCTGACAAGGTCGTGGGAGGCACCTTTTACTGCCCAGTCCCGATCTTTCAGCTCCCCTGCCCTCACTACCCTCGATGGTGGGGCGGCCAAGGGCTATTCAGCGATCCCCCTGGTGGATAAGGCGCTCGCGGTGCACGTATGCCCGCAGAGCTTCCACCTGGCGTGGGTGCCCAAAGCTCCCGTCCAAGGCCTGTAGGTTTACGTCGTCCCTGACGGCCAAAGCATACAGTGCCACTGGACAAGCCGCCTCCACCCTGCACGCCATGGCTCTCCTGCAAGTCCAACAAGCCAAGGCACTAAAGGAACTGCACGAGGGTAGTTCCGCCCCGGGATTGATGCAGGAGCTGCGCTCGGCGACCGACCTCGCTCTCCAGGGGACGAAGGTCACGGCGCGGTCTCTCGGCGGGCGATGTCCACCTTGGTGGTCCAGGACCGCCACCTTTGGCTCAACCTGGTCGAGATGGGAGAGGCCAACAAGGCACGGTTCCTTGGCACCCCCATTTCCCAGGTTGGCCTGTTCAGCGACACCATCGAGAATTTGCCCAGCAGTTCTCGGCAGTGAAGCAGCAGACGGAGGCTATCTGGCACATTGCACAGAAGGTGTATGTACAAGCCCATTCTACCAGGAGTGTGGCGGTCTCCTGGGCCTTGACCAGTGGCGCCTCTCTAACAGATATTTGCAGAGCAGCGGGCTGGGCTACACCCAACACCTTTGCGAGGTTCTACAATCTCCAGGTGGAACCGGTTTCGTCCTGTGTTGTGGACAAGCAGGTAAGTCCGGGACAGCTGGCCAGGTGAATTGCTTGCGCATAGTGCCTCTCACCTGCCCTGAGCTGAAGACGTGCACTGTTGACTCCCAGTAGTGTTCACAAACTGTGTTCCCTGGATGACTTCCTCCGAGCCCTGTGGCAGACGAGTTTGCAGAGAAACTCGCTGCCGGCTCAGTACATGTGCTAACTAATCCCTGTACTGGGGTAGGTGCTCCGCATGTGTTGGTTCCCCATAGGAAACCCCATGCGACGTATATCTTCTGCTAATTTGTCACCATGTTTGTAGAAACTCCTCCCCCGTAGGGTAGGACCTACCATGGGACTTTTCCATATGACATACATCCGACAAGGCTCGGCGAGACCATGTGACGTATTACCACTCAAACCCCCCCCCCCCCCCCCGGCGGGGTGTGGTCTCCACGGTGTCTTCCCCTTGGGAGTGACACCCCCCCGACGTAGACCTGGTGGCCCCATTCAGTTAACTCTTTTTTTGGGGAGAGAAAAAAAAAGAGAGGATAAGAGGCCATGACTGGGCAAGCCTGTCTCTATCTTTTGGGCAGTCGACTTGTCCCCGAAGGGCCATTCGACACTCATAACAGCGTTGGGGGAGGTTACATGTCGGCCTGGTGCGCTGGCTACGAGGCACACAGTGGTCTGCCCGTCACACACCACCAGTTCACGTAACACAGTTCAGCCAGTTGTGGCGTTTCGTATAGGGACCCCTAGTGTCACTACATCGACACAACGTCTCATTCCCTCCATCAGGGAATGGAGGTTATGCAAGTAACCAGGACGTTAGTTATATAACATGTTATAGTTACATGCATTTTTTTTTATCATGTTTATAATTCGGTTTATTATTATAATTCTGTTAGCTTTCTTATTTATTCTATTTATTTTATTTATTTTCAAAAGGGAGACTTTTTTTTACACATACTTCCATAAAAAAAAAAATGGTTTAAAGTTTCAATTATAATAAAGCATTTGTTCAACCAAAAAAATTAAAACCTTTCTGTTTTCACTCCTTTAAGGGTCATTGTAACTGATAATAGTAATTGTGTAATACCGTATACCGTGATATTTTCTGAGATGGTTATTGTACCGTGAAAATCTCATACCGTTGCAACCCTAATGTACAGTGGTGGTAAAGTTCTTATATGGGGATTTATGAGTGCAGAAGGTGTGGGGGAATCGTACTTCATCAGTAGCATCATGAATTCACGGATGTTCGGCAAAATCTTAAAAGAGAAGATGCAACCCTCTCTCCCCACCCTGGGCTATCAGGCACCTTTTTACCATGACAATGACCCTAAACATTATTCCAAAGTCACTGCTACATTCCTATGGATAAACAAGATAGTGTGTCACTCAACCTCAACCCTATTTGAGCACCTGTGGGGTACATGTCAAGCATCACTCCCCATTAAACATCAGAGTACTCAAGGAGGTCACCCTCCAGGAGTGGAAGAGGATAGGCGAGGCAATATGTCATGAACTTGTACACTTGATGTCAAGAAGGGTCACAGCAGTATTTAAAAGTTGTTGAGGACTTTAAGTACTCAAATATTGCACACATTTGAATTTATTCAAGGGTGTACTAATTTTTGCAACCCTTTACTGCTTAAGCTGCATAATTTATTTATTTTACAGATATTGATATCATATCTTTCTATTTTGTTATTAAATTTATGTTTAATTCATTTCAATTTTGTCATATTTACATGAATTGTAATAGTAATCATTTAGAAATAGAAATATATCTTTATGTTCAGAGGGGTTGTATTCATTTATGCTGTGTACTGTAGATTTACACTGCATTGTGCAACTCAAGTGTGTTTAAATTCTGACACCTAGAAATATGATTACATTGTATCATTATAATTTTCACTTGGCATATTGTTTGGCAGGTCTTGGCACTGCAGATATTGAAGCTGATTTTCTGCAGATGTGTGTATATGTGTGTATGTATTGATAAACTATGAGAGCCTCTTGACTAGGGCCACCTGCGTAGATGCAGCAACTAAGGCCAAAGTGAGAGTGCCATGTGGCACCTGGGTCATACAGCTGCAAGCCTCCTGAGCCCCAGCCATCCACACTCATGCACACACACACTTTTCTCCGAACACTCGTGCACTCCGACATGCCCCATTTGCACACACTCACACATAATTCCTTGTCCATGCTTTCAAGCATGTACACAGTGTGTTGGTGCACTTGAGGAAACAAACACGCTCAAGCTATCATGTGCCCGAAAGAGATAAACCAGATAAACCATCTGGAACATGCAATTAATAAAAACCTTTAAAACATCTCTGAGTATGTTCTTCATTGTGTATTTCATATGCAGTGGCCCCCAAATAGTACGTGGAAACTTAAGCCATACAGTACAAATGTGTGTGTATATATATATATATATATATATATATATATATATATATATATATATATAGCACAGAGATATGTCTTTCACCATGTGGAAAGTTAGCACAAGCACAATTAAACAAAATATTACACACACACACCCACACACACAAAAACATTTTACGTCATACATTAGAGGAACATGTTCATAATGTGATAATATTTTCATGTGTGAACTACTCCTTTGGTCACTCTGTTAGGACACCTGTGTGAACTTGAGGGGAAATTACTTCATTCATCGGCTTAAGAATCTGTGCTGATTATGTGTTGGCCTGGTTTAAAGTAAAGCAAAAATGAGAAGGTCCAGCATCATTTGCTTGTAGATGCCACTTGGGTTGATATCTTTTATCTAATACAGTGACATTCATACATTTTTAAATGTCCAAATACTTTCTGGAGTCACCGTATTTCACATGCACTAATCAAGCACAACTTTTGCCATCTTCATTTTCTCTCCCTTACAGTCTTTCTCTCATCATCTGGTCTTTACTCCCTTTTTTCCTCCCTGTTCTAACAGTGCTGGCATCTGTCACTGTTTGGCATCTCTGCGTTGTATACAATCAGATCTGTTGTCAATCAGTGGTTCCTGTCTGGCCCTTGGCCCCAGTCTTTCTGCCCTGCACGGTAGAAGGAAGTGTTCTGTCTCATTGTCTCCCCTGCCTGCTGCCTTATCCTTTCACTCTCCCTCCTTTCTGTCACCCGAAACTCAGTCCTGGCAGGTGCCATATGGCATCTTATGCCTCACTTCTCCAGCCCCGCCCTTCTCTGTGGCACAGAGAGACAAATATCTCTCTCACCCCTGGAGCCATGCAGCCTCACATTCCTCTGTTCTCTTCATCCCTCCATCCGGCCTTCCTCTGCACCTCTAGGTCATCTCGTGCTGCTCTTTCCTCTCAGGGTGTACACACGCACTGTGTGTCTCTGTAATAGTGAGGGTGGGGGGTTGTGTAGGGAAATGCTTGAGTACAAAGGAAATGGATAATGAAGATGTTATGCTATTGTTTAACAACACTATTTTGCTGTGCAAATACTTATAGGAAAGTTCAAACAAAAATGAATATACGCAATTCAATCTTTTACTCAAACTCATGTTGTTCTAAACCCTTATGAATTTCTTTCTTCTATGGAACACAAAAGGGGATGTTTGGCAGACTGTTTATGCTGCTCTTTTACATGCAATTAAAGTGAATGGGTTGCTGTCGAGCTCCAAAAATGACGTAAAAGCAGACCATAAAGTAGTTATGATTTGTGACAATGTTCCAAGATTTCTGAAGCCATACAATTGCTTATTCGAAAATCTTCCTCTTTGCACTTCAAATGGCGCATCAAAACATGTTGCGCAGGGTTTGGCATCAATGATGTCAAACCGCATTGGTTCTCGCATGTGTCGCAATCAAATGTGATACACCAGTTTATATGGAAGTTCAAATGAGATTTCAGATTGCTTTGTAGGAGGGCAAGATTTTTTTTAAGGAATAGTTCACCCAAAAATAAAAAATCTGCCATCATTTACTTACCTTCATGTTATTCCAAACCTGTAGGGCTATTTTTCTTCTGTGAAACACAACAGGATTTAATTTAATGATAATTTAATCCATGACGCCATAGTGTTTGGTCACAAGACACACAAGAACCAATGATGTTTGATGTTATCAACTTTGCCACCATATTCAATTCAGTGCTGTTTACATAGTTTATCAATAATTTGATTTGATCTGAGAGTAAATATTTACAAAAGTGCGGTCTCTATATTATAGAAAGTGATATAATATGATGCATTCACTACTCCCACATAAGAAAGAAAAAATTTTAACGGCCTGAGGGTAAGTAAATGAGTTCCACTTTTGTTTATTGAGTGTTTGTTTAACTATTCCTTTAACTTTGCAACAATTATCAGAAAGAATTTGGACTTGAGATGTAAATGAGCTTTTTCTATAACCCAAATAGATATTCTGCACAATAACAACAATCCTGAACACCACTGGAAGCAGTCTGTATGTGCATTCCCTCAGCGATGCCTCGCTGAAAGACTTAAGCCTGTCAATCAACCTTCAGTGCTCAGGACTATGCAGTCTGCAGTATTATGAACTCGTTTGAGAAAAAGATTAGTTTTACTCTCTGACTTACAAAGACACAGACAAAACACAATATTTTCTCTACTGCACAGGCCACTATTTCATCTGAAGATTTATGAGTATGTCCAACGGCAGTGTGAGCGCTGTGTGGATCCCTGTCACAGTGCATCAAGTGGTGAGAACTCAGCACATGAGTATAGCTATAAACACTGCCGGGACAAACTCTAATGAAGATTGAGATGGGCTCAAAGACCTCCCCAAACACTCACTCATACACGCAAACATACTAAGACTCTAACCAAATCTAGAGAGCAGCCTCACTGTCAGCTGACTATGCGCAGCTACCTTCTAAAGCAGCCACCAAACCATCATCGAGAGACAAAAGTGACTGAAATGAAATGCTCTACATAGGCAGCAACTCTGTGTGCCACAAAAATAGCATCCCTTGGAATCACTGTTGGCTATAAAGTTTGTGTTAGCATGTTAGCTTGTTGCTAAAATACTCTTGAAACTTTCTTTTTGCAACTTTTCAGTATCTAATGAAATATACAGTTGAAGTCAGAAGTTTACATACACCTTAGCCAAATACATTTCAAGTTTTTCACAATTCCTGACATTTAATCGTAGAAAACATTCCCTGTCTTAGGTCAGTTAGACCTACTTTATTTTAAGAATGTGAAATGTCAGAATAATAGTAGAGAGAATTATTTATTTCAGCTTTTATTTCTTTCATCACATTCCCAGTGGGTCAGAAGTTTACATACACTTTGTTAGTATTTGGTAGCATTGCCTTTAAATTGTTTAACTTGGGTTAAACATTTTGGGTAGCCTTCCACAATCTTCTCACAATAAGCTGCTGGAATTTTGGCCCATTCCTCCAGACAGAACTGGTGTAAATGAGTCAGGTTTGTAGGCCTCTGTGCTCGCACATGCTTTTTCAGTTCTGCCCACAAATTTTCTACCGGTTTGAGGTCATGGCTTTGTGATGGCCACTCCAATACCTTGACTTTGTTGTCCTTAAGCCATTTTGCCACAACTTTGGAGGTGTGCTTGGGGTCATTGTCCATTTGGAAGATCCATTTGCAACCAAGCTTTAACTTCCTGGCTAATGTCTTGAGGTGTTGCTTCAATATATCCACATAATTTTCCTTCCTCATGATGCCATCTATTTTGTGAAGTGCACTAGTCCCTCCTGCAGCAAAGCACCCCTACAACATGATGCTGCCACCCCCATGCTTCACGACTGGGATGGTGTTCTTCGGCTTGCAAGCCTCACCCTTTTTTCTCCAAACATAACAATGGTCATTGTGGCCAAACAGTTCAGTTTTGTTTCATCAGACCAGAGGACATTTCTCCAAAAATTAAGATCTTTGACCCCATGTGCATGTGCAAACTGTAGTCTTCTTTTTTATGGTGGTTTAAGAGCAGTGGCTTCTTCCTCGCTAAGCAGCCTTTCAGGTTATGTCAAAATATAACTTGTTTTACTGTGGATATAGATACTTGTCTACCTGTTTCCTCCAGAATCTTCACATGGTCCTTTGCAGTTGTTCTGGGATTCATTTGCACTTTTCTCACCAAACTACGTTCATCTCTTGGAGACAGAATGCGTCTCCTTCCTGAGCGGTATGATGGCTGTGTGGTCCCATGGTGTTTATACTTGCGTACTATTGTTTGTACAGATGAACGTGGTATCTTCAGGCATTTGGAAATTGCTCCCAAGGATGAACCAGACTTGTGGAGGTCCACAATTTTATTTCTGAGGTCTTGGCTGATTTATTTTGATTTTCCCATGATGTCAAGCAAAGAGGCACTGAGTTTGAAGGTAGGCCTTAAAATACATCCACAGGTACACCTCCAATTCAGTACACCTCCTTTCAGAAGCTAATTGGCTAATTGTCTATAGGCTTGACATTATTTTCTGGAATTTTCCAAGCTGCTTAAAGGCACTATTAACTTAGTGTATGTAAACTTCTGACCCACTGGAATTGTGATGTAGTCAATTAAAAGTGAAACAATCTGTCTGTAAACAATTGTTGGAAAAATTACTCGTGTCATGCACAAAGTAGATGTCCTAAATGACTTGCCAAAACTATAGTTTGCTCATTTTTAATCTGTGGAGTGGTTACAAACATTAGTTTTAATGACTTCAACCTAAGTGTATGTAAACTTCTGACTTCAACACTAAGTATATTTATAGGCAGAGGCTATTTGCACTAAGTGTAAATATCAGCCAAAAGCATCTTCTTTGCAATAAGTGCAAATAGTGTTAGATGCGGTGCAAATAATGCCAGAATTTATTTGCACCACTAATTAAATACTGACATACAGTATAGGGACATCACTGCAGCATGTTCATTGTATTTAAACAATAAACCCAGTCCCACACCTAACCCTAACCTTCCTTTACAAAAATGAACCATGGTTTTACTCAGTGGTGTAGTAGTGTCTGAAGAGGTGGGTATACTGTGAATTTATGAAGTTATTTTAAGTTTTTATTAATTATTATAAGTAGTATTAAAGGGATAGTTTACCCAAAACTGAAAATTCTCTCATCATTTACTCACCATCATGCCATCCCAGATATTAATGACTTTCTTTCTTCAGCAGAACACAAACAAACATTTTTAGAAGAATATCTCAGCTCTGTAGGTCCATACAATGCAAGTGAATGTGATCAGAACTTTGTAGCTCCAAAATCACATAAAGGAAACATAGAAGTAATCCATAAGACTTCAGTGTCTTTAAAAAAAGGGACTTAAATATTGTTATTTTTC